>NC_088204.1:44485955-44820655 GCF_037126465.1 Ornithodoros turicata
CATGCAGGTTTGCTACTTTCCAGCTGACGTGAAAAATAACATAGCTGATGCTGTCATATTTTACTTTCTTGACTGCGTACACGACTGCGGTGGCGCCACAGTCAACCCACTATTCGACACATTTCGCCCTCCTGTTTTTCCCTCTAACAGAAATACAAGAGTTTCGTTTTTGCACGTGGTTTTTGGAAGGCGATTTAGGACAAATGTTTCCATGCAGGATTGCTACTTTTCAGCTGACGGGAAAAACAACATAGCTGATGCTGTCATATTTTACTTTCTTTTTCTTGACTGCGTACACGACTGCGGTGGCACCATAATAAGCCCACTATTCGACACATTTCGCCCTCCTGTTTTTCCTTCTAGGTCGGAAATATAAGAGGTTTTTGCAAGTGGTTTTTGGAGGGCGCTTTAGGGCAAATGTTTCCATGCAGGATTGCTACTTTCCAGCTGACGTGAAAAATAACATAGCTGATGCTGTCATATATTACTTTCTTGACTGCGTACACGACTGCGGTGGCGCCACAATAAACCCACTATTCGACACATTTCGCCCTCCTGGTTTTCGCTCTATCAGAAATATAAGTGTTTCCTTTTGCACGTGGTTTCTGGAAGGCGTTTAGGACAAATGTTTCTATGCAGGATTGATACTGTCCAGCTGACGTGAAAAATAACAAATATTATGCTGTCATATTTTACTTTCTTGACTACGTACACGACTGCGGTGGCGCCACAATAAACCCACTATTCCACACATTTCGCCCTCCTGTTTTTCCCTCTAACAGAAATATAAGCGTTTCGTTTTGCACGTGGTGTTTGGAAGCCGGTTTAGGACAAATGTTCCCATGCAGGATTGCTACTTTCCAGCTGACGTGAAAAATAACAAATATGATGCTGTCATATTTTACTTTCTTGACTACGTACACGACTGCGGTGGCGCCACAATAAACCCACTATTCCACACATTTCGCCCTCCTGTTTTTCCCTCTAACAGAAATATAAGCGTTTCGTTTTGCACGTGGTTTTTGGAAGGCGGTTTAGGACAAATGTTTCCATGCAGGATTGCTACTTTCCAGCTGACGTGAAAAATAACATAGCTGATGCTGTCATATTTTACTTTCTTGACTGCGTACACGACTGCGGTGGCGCCACAATAAACCCACTATTCGACACATTTCGCCCTCCTGTTTTTCCCTCTAGATCGGAAATATAAGAGTTTCGTTTTTGCACGTGGTTTTTGGAAGGCGGTTTAGGACAAATGTTTCCATGCAGGATTGCTACTTTCCAGCTGACGTGAAAAATAACATAGCTGATGCTGTCATATTTTACTTTCTTGACTGCGTACACGACTGCGGTGGCGCCACAGTCAACCCACTATTCGACACATTTCGCCCTCCTGTTTTTCCCTCTAGATCGAAATATAAGAGTTTCGTTTTTGCACGTGGTTTTTGGAAGGCGGTTTAGGACAAATGTTTCCATGCAGGATTGCTACTTTCCAGCTGACGTGAAAAATAACATAGCTGATGCTGTCATATTTTACTTTCTTGTCTACGTACACGACTGCGGTGGCGCCACAATAAACCCACTATTCGACACATTTCGCCCTCCTGTTTTTCCCTCTAGATCGGAAATACAAGAGTTTCGTTTTTGCACGTTGTTTTTGGAAGGCGGTTTAGGACCAATATTTCCATGCAGGATTGCTACTTTCCAACTGACGTGAAAAATAACATAGCTGATGCTGTCATATTTTACTTTCTTTTTCTTGACTGCGTACACGACTGCGGTGGCGCCACAATAAGCTCACTATTCGACACATTTCGCCCTCCTGTTTTTCCTTCTAGATCGGAAATATAAGAGTTTTGTTTTTGCTCGTGATTTTTGGAAGGCGGTTTAGGACAAATGTTTCCATGCAGGATTGCTACTTTCCAGCTGACGCGAAAAATAACATAGCTGATGCTGTCATAATTTACTTTCTTGACTGCGTACACGACTGCGGTGGCGCCACAAAAAACCCACTATTCGACACATTTTGTCCTCGTGTTTTTCCTTCTAGATCGGAAATATCATAGGTTTTTGCAAGTGGTTTTTGGAAGGCGGTTTAGGACAAATGTTCCCATGCAGGATGGCTACTTTCCAGCTGACGTGAAAAATAACAAATATGATGCTGTCATATTTTACTTTCTTGACTACGTACACGACTGCGGTGGCGCCACAATAAACCCACTATTCGACACATTTTGCCCTCCTGTTATTCCCTCTAGATCGGAAATGTAAGAGGTTCATTTTTGCATGTGGTTTTTGGAAGGCGGTTTAGGACAAATGTTTCCATGCAGGATTGCTACTTTCCAGCTGACGTGAAAAATAACATAACTGATGCTGTCATATTTTACTTTCTTGACTGCGTACACGACTGCGGTGGCGCCACAATAAACCCACTATTCGACACATTCCGCCCTCCTGTTTTTCCCTCTAACAGAAATATAAGCGTTTGGTTTTTGCAAGTGGTTTTTGGACGCCGGTTTAGGACAAATGTTTCCATGCAGGATTGCTACTTTCCATCTGACGTGAAAAATAACATAGCTGACGCTGTCATATTTTACTTCTTTTCTTGACTGCGTACACGACTGCGGTGGCGCCACAATAAGCCCACTATTCGACACATTTCGCCCTCCTGTTTTTCCCTCTAGATCGGAAATACAAGAGTTTCGTTTTTGCACGTGGTTTTTGGAAGGCGGTTTAGGACAAATGTTTCCATGCAGGATTGCTACTTTACAGCTGACGTGAAAAATAACATAGCTGACGGTGTTATATTTTACTTTTTGACGGCGTACACGACTGCGGTGGCGCCACAATAAACCCACTATTCGACACATTTCGCTCTCCTGTTTTTCCCTCTAGATCGGAAATATAAGAGTTTCGTTTTTGCACGTGGTTTTTAGAAGGCGGTTTAGGACAAATGTTTCCATGCAGGATTGCCACTTTCCAGCTGACGTGAAAAATCACATAGCTGACGCTGTTATATTTTACTTTCTTGACTGCGTACACGACTGCGGTGGTGCCACAATAAACCTACTATTCGACACATTTCGCCCACCTGTTTTTCCCTCTAGATCGGAAATATAAGAGGTTTTTGCAAGTGGTTTTTGGATGGCGCTTTAGGGCAAATGTTTCCATGCAGGATTGCTACTTTCGAGCTGACGTGAAAAATAACAAATATGATGCTGTCATATTTTACTTTCTTGACTACGTACACGACTGCGGTGGCGCCACAATAAACACACTATTCGACACATTACGCCCTCCTGTTTTTCCTTTTAGATCGGAAATATAAGAGTTTTGTTTTTGCTCGTGATTTTTGGAAGGCGGTTTAGGACAAATGTTTCCATGTAGGATTGCTACTTTCCAGCTGACGTGAAAAATAACATAGCTGATGCTGTCATATATTACTTTCTTGACTGCGTACACGACTTCGGTGGCGCCACAATAAACCCACTATTGGACACATTTCGCCGTCCCGTTTTTCCCTCTAGATCGGAAATACAGGAGTTTCCCTTTTGCACGTGGTTTTTGGAAAGCGGTTTAGGACAAATGTTTCCATGCAGGATTGCTACTTTCCAGCTGACGTGAAAAATAACATAGCTGATGCTGTCATATTTTACTTTCTTGACTGCGTACACGACTGCGGTGGCGCCACAATAAACCCACTATTCGACACATTTCGCCCTCCTGGTTTTCGCTCTATCAGAAATATAAGTGTTTCCTTTTTGCACGTGGTTTCTGGAAGGCGGTTTAGGACAAATGTTTCTATGCAGGATTGATACTGTCCAGCTGACGTGAAAAATAACAAATATGATGCTGTCATATTTTACTTTCTTGACTACGTACACGACTGCGGTGGCGCCACAGTCAACCCACTATTCCACACATTTCGCCCTCCTGTTTTTCCCTCTAACAGAAATATAAGCGTTTCGTTTTGCACGTGGTGTTTGGAAGCCGGTTTAGGACAAATGTTCCCATGCAGGATTGCTACTTTCCAGCTGACGTGAAAAATAACAAATATGATGCTGTCATATTTTACTTTCTTGACTACGTACGCTACTGCGGTGGCGCCACAGTCAACCCACTATTCGACACATTTCGCCTTCCTGTTTTTCCCTCTAACAGAAATATAAGCGTTTCGTTTTGCACGTGGTGTTTGGAAGCCGGTTTAGGACAAATGTTCCGATGCAGGATGGCTACTTTCCAGCTGACGTGAAAAATAACAAATATGATGCTGTCATATTTTACTTTCTTGTCTATATACACGACTGCGGTGGCGCCACAATAAACCGACTATTCGACACATTTCGGCCTCCTGTTTTTTCCTCTAGACCGGAAATACAAGAGTTTCGTTTTTGCACGTTGTTTTTGGAAGGCGGTTTAGGACAAATATTTCCATGCAGGTTTCTACTTTCCAACTGACATGAAAAATAACATAGCTGATGCTGTGATATATCACTTTCTTGACTGCTTACACGACTGCGGTGGCGCCACAATAAATCCACTATTCGACACATTTCGCCCTCCTGTTTTTCCTTCTAGATCGGAAATATAAGAGTTTTGTTTTTGCTCGTGATTTTTGGAAGGCGGTTTAGGACAAATGTTTCCATGCAGGATTGCTAGTTTCCAGCTGACGTGAAAAATAACATAGCTGATCCTGTCATAATTTACTTTCTTGACTGCGTACACGACTGCGGTGGCGCCACAAAAAACCCACTATTCGACACATTTTGCCCTCCTGTTTTTCCTTCTAGATCGGAAATATAAGAGGTTTTTGCAAGTGGTTTTTGGAAGGCGGTTTAGGACAAATGTTCCCATGCAGGATTGCTACTTTCCAGCTGACGTGAAAAATAACAAATATGATGCTGTCATATTTTACTTTCTTGACTACGTACGCTACTGCGGTGGCGCCACAGTCAACCCACTATTCGACACATTTCGCCTTCCTGTTTTTCCCTCTAACAGAAATATAAGCGTTTCGTTTTGCACGTGGTGTTTGGAAGCCGGTTTAGGACAAATGTTCCCATGCAGGATGGCTACTTTCCAGCTGACGTGAAAAATAACAAATATGATGCTGTCATATTTTACTTTCTTGTCTATATACACGACTGCGGTGGGACCACAATAAACCCACTATTCGACACATTTCGCCCTCCTGTTTTTCCCTCTAGATCGGAAATACAAGAGTTTCGTTTTTGCACGTTGTTTTTGGAAGGCGGTTTAGGACAAATATTTCCATGCAGGTTTCTACTTTCCAACTGACGTGAAAAATAACATAGCTGATGCTGTGATATATCACTTTCTTGACTGCTTACACGACTGCGGTGGCGCCACAATAAATCCACTATTCGACACATTTCGCCCTCCTGTTTTTCCTTCTAGATCGGAAATATAAGAGTTTTGTTTTTGCTCGTGATTTTTGGAAGGCGGTTTAGGACAAATGTTTCCATGCAGGATTGCTAGTTTCCAGCTGACGTGAAAAATAACATAGCTGATCCTGTCATAATTTACTTTCTTGACTGCGTACACGACTGCGGTGGCGCCACAAAAAACCCACTATTCGACACATTTTGCCCTCCTGTTTTTCCTTCTAGATCGGAAATATAAGAGGTTTTTGCAAGTGGTTTTTGGAAGGCGGTTTAGGACAAATGTTCCCATGCAGGATGGCTACTTTCCAGCTGACGTGAAAAATAACAAATATGATGCTGTCATATTTTACTTTCTTCACTACGTACGCTACTGCGGTGGCGCCACAGTCAACCCACTATTCGACACATTTCGCCTTCCTGTTTTTCCCTCTAACAGAAATATAAGCGTTTCGTTTTGCACGTGGTGTTTGGAAGCCGGTTTAGGACAAATGTTCCCATGCAGGATGGCTACTTTCCAGCTGACGTGAAAAATAACAAATATGATGCTGTCATATTTTACTTTCTTGTCTATATACACGACTGCGGTGGCGCCACAATAAACCGACTATTCGACACATTTCGCCCTCCTGTTTTTCCCTCTAGATCGGAAATACAAGAGTTTCGTTTTTGCACGTTGTTTTTGGAAGGCGGTTTAGGACAAATATTTCCATGCAGGTTTCTACTTTCCAACTGACGTGAAAAATAACATAGCTGATGCTGTGATATATCACTTTCTTGACTGCTTACACGACTGCGGTGGCGCCACAATAAATCCACTATTCGACACATTTCGCCCTCCTGTTTTTCCTTCTAGATCGGAAATATAAGAGTTTTGTTTTTGCTCGTGATTTTTGGAAGGCGGTTTAGGACAAATGTTTCCATGCAGGATTGCTAGTTTCCAGCTGACGTGAAAAATAACATAGCTGATCCTGTCATAATTTACTTTCTTGACTGCGTACACGACTGCGGTGGCGCCACAAAAAACCCACTATTCGACACATTTTGCCCTCCTGTTTTTCCTTCTAGATCGGAAATATAAGAGGTTTTTGCAAGTGGTTTTTGGAAGGCGGTTTAGGACAAATGTTCCCATGCAGGATGGCTACTTTCCAGCTGACGTGAAAAATAACAAATATGATGCTGTCATATTTTACTTTCTTCACTACGTACTCGACTGCGGTGGCGCCACAATAAACCCACTATTCCACACATTTCGCCCTCCTGTTTTTCCCTCTAGATCGGAAATACAAGAGTTTCCTTTTTGCACGTGGTTTTTGGAAGGCGCTTTTGGGCAAATGTTTCCATGCAGGATTGCTACTTTCCAGATGACGTGAAAAATAACATAGCTGATGCTGTCATATTTTACTTTCTTGACTGCGTACACGACTGCGGTGGCGCCACAATAAACCCACTATTGGACACATTTCGCCCTCCTGTTTTTCCCTCTAGATCGGAAATACAAGAGTTTCGTTTTTGCACGTTGTTTCTTGGAAGGCGGTTTAGGACAAATGTTTCCATGTGGGATTGCTACTTTCCAGCTGACGTGAAAAATAACATAGCTGATGCTGTCATATTTTACTTTCTTGACTGCGTACACGACTGAGGTGGCGCCACAGTCAACTCACTATACGACACATTTCGCCCTCCTGTTTTTCCCTCTAACAGAAATACAAGAGTTTCCTTTTTGCACGTGGTTTCTGGAAGGCGGTTTAGGACAAATGTTTCCGTGCAGGATTGCTACTTTCCAGCTGACGTGAAAAATAACAAATATGATGCTGTGATATTTTACTTTCTTGACTACGTACACGACTGCGGTGGCACCACAATAAACCCACTATTCCACACATTTCGCCCTCCTGTTTTTCCCTCTAGATCGGAAATATAAGAGTTTTGTTTTTGCTCGTGATTTTTGGAAGGCGGTTTAGGACAAATGTTTCCATGCAGGATTGCTACTTTCCAGCTGACGTGAAAAATAACATAGCTGATGCTGTCATATTTTACTTTCTTTTTCTTGACTGCGGTGGCGCCACAATAAACCCACTGTTCGACACATTTCGCCCTCCTGTTTTTCCTTCTAGATCGGAAATATAAGAGGTTTTTGCAAGTGGTTTTTGGAAGGCGCTTTAGGGCAAATGTTTCCGTGCAGGATTGCTACTTTCCAGCTGACGTGAAAAATAACAAATATGATGTTGTCATATTTTACTTTCTTGACTACGTACACGACTGCGGTGGCGCCACAATAAACACACTATTCGACACATTACACCCTCCTGTTTTTCCCTCTAGATCAGAAATATAAGAGTTTTGTTTTTGCTCGTGATTTTTGGAAGGCGGTTTAGGACAAATGTTTCCATGCAGGATTGCTACTTTCCAGCTGACGTGAAAAATAACATAGCTGATGCTGTCATATTTTACTTTCTTGACTACGTACACGACTGCGGTGGCGCCACAATAAACACACTATTCGACACATTTCGCCCTCCTGTTTTTCCCTCTGAATCGGAAATATAAGAGTTTCGTTTTTGCGCGTGGTTTTTGGAAGGCGCTTTAGGGCAAATGTTTCCATGCAGGATTGCTACTTTCCAGGTGACGTGAAAAATATCATAGCTGATGCTGTCATATTTTACTTTCCTGACTGCGTACACGACTGCGGTGGTGCCACAATAAACCCAAGCATAAACGCAAGCAATTAGCCGCGGTATTCAGGACGCGCGGGTCATGTCTAAAAGGGTACCAGGACATGTCGGTCATTCTCCAGCAATTAACCACCTTAGGGCATTACGTCGCCGAGCAGAAATAAAAGCTCGTCTGACAGGGCAACTTGCGGACATTGTGGAATACCGCCGGATGAAAGCTAAAGTAACACGAGAACTTAAGAAAGAGGACAGGAAGCGTTGGAGTAAGTTTTGTCACCATCTTTCACCGTTTGACCCGGCCACGAAGATCTGGCGGACAATCCGATCTCTGAAGGAGGCGCCCCCTCAAAAGAATCCTCTCACGGCCCTGGCTATCGTTAAGGGTGTAGACGAAAACACGCTAGCGACGGACTTCTGTGTGGTACTAACGACACCGGCGGCTGCCTCGACGACACCGCTACACAGCAGTTTTGTCCACAGTTTGACAGCTGAACTTCACCAAGACTGGCCCCGTCCACCGGAAGTTATGGACCGTGACTTCACACTAATCGAGCTAAAGGCAAAAGCTTTTGAAGCTTTTGCTAAAGCAAGCTGTTGAAGCTTGTGAACGCCGGCTCGTCCCCGGGACCTGATAAAATCACCTATGCCGCACTGCGAAACCTTGACGGGCGGTCACTCCAAGCTCTCCTTCATGTGTATAATACGTCTTGGCAACAAGGATGTTTACCACCTACCTGGAAGGAGGCATTGGTTGTTCCCATCTTGAAACCAGGCAAGCCCCCAAATGCCCTCTCCTCCTTTCGCCCTGTGAGCATGACAAGCTGTATGGGAAAACTGTTGGAGAGAATGGTTTTGCATCGCCTCGACTGGTGGCTCGAAAAACAACGTGCGTTCCCTCAAGAAATGGCTGGATTTCGTCGCCACCGAAGCTCCATGGATCCAGTTCTTGACCTAGTCGCTACAGTCCAACATGCTCGTGCCCATCGGCGGATCGTCCTATCAGTTTTCTTCGACATCAAGCGCGCATATGATACCGTCTCGCACATTTGTGTGCTGCACGCCTTGGGCTCCTTTGGGGTATTCGGTCGGCTCTTCATCTGACTCCAAGACTTCCTTACGGACCGAACTGTCGCTGTCCCTACGTCCCAAGGCCAAAGCCCTCAGCATCCTGTTCATCAACGAGTCCCCCAAGGAAGTATTCTCAGTCCGATACTCTTTAATATGGTGATAGCCGGCCTACAATAAGTAATTCCTCACAAAGTGTCGTTTTCCGTGTATGCAGATGACGTCGCCCTTTGGACATTAGGAAAATCACGCCCAGCCATACAGCACCGCCTGCAGCTCGCTTTAAATAATGTACATACGTACCTTACACACCTTGGGATGGACCTTTCAACCGAAAAGTGCTTTGAGCTCCCTTTCACGGACAAAGCTATGACCAATTTCCCTCTTTGGGTTGGTGCCAAGAAGCTAGAGCCGGTACGCTTCCACCGCTTCCTTGGCGTGGTCATCGACTCGGACTTGCGCTGGGCTCGCTACATTAAACACCTTGAAACTAAAGTGCAGCGATGGCTCCCCGCAATTCAACATCTTTCTGGCTCAGGATGGGGCTGTGATCAGAGTTCCCCGTTCGCAGAACACGCGGCGTTGGTGAGGGCGACTGTCCTTTACAGCCTTCCTATTCTGCACAGGATATCAACAACATCATGAAATACCCTTCAGTCCCTGTTTGCTCGAAGCCTTCGTCGCTGCCTCGGAGTTCCAAGAATGGCTGAAACACGGCAAGTCCTGGCTGAAGCTGGTGAACTCCCGGTTGAGGTTCTACATGAACGTGAAACGGCTCGGCACTTGTTACGTTTGCGTGCTCACATTCCCCCGTCACCCGCTCCTCAGAAAAATTCGATACCTCTGTGAAAGCGACTTCTATCGAGTAGCGCAGAGGACACGCCAGAGTCTGACTGGCTTCATAGCTAAGGACATTATACCGCCGGAAGCACCCTGGTCTCTGCCGGTACCGTCGACTTTCGTAAGCCTTCCGAACCTTCTGGAAAGCCGAGATCAGCCCCCCCCCCCCCCCCTCAAGTCCTCCGAGCCCATTTTCATGCTCTGGTAGACGAGAAGTTTTCTACGTTTATGGCAGCATTTACAGATGGCGCATCCCGAAACAACAAGTCCGCCTCAACATTCGTCATACCATCCGAAGGCGTAGTGCAAGGACGACGCCTTTCACATCCAACCTCCTCAACAGCTGCGGAACTCTATGCCATCTTTTTTTTTTTTTTTTCTACAACACATCGCTGATTTTACCCCGCGGGAATGGGCAGTCTTCACAGACTCTGAATCTGCACTTCAAGCTATTGAAGATTCCGGCATACGAGGCCCCTCGTCACAGATCTGTTAGTGGCTTACCACACTGTCTACGCAGCAGGCCACAGGCTAGTTCTCCAGTGGGTTCCAGCCCATTGTGGTGTCGTGGGGAATGAGCAGGCCGACAGCGCCGCAGAAGCAGCACTCTCGTATCGGAAACGGACCAGTATTGTTCTGCTGAGAGGAGACCGCCGTTCCATTCTGCGACGCCTGGTGACACCCCTGGCTTCCCGCCAATGGACAACCGACATTCCCCCCACCTATGTTGAGCATAGTTGATCCAACGCTCGCATGCCACGAAACACCTCTCGTCAAGATGCTGCATTAATCCACCGAATGTGACTCGATGTGGCCTTTACCGCTCAGTGGCGTTACCGCTTGAGACAAGTTGACTCTCCCACCTGCTGCCACTGTTGTGCTCTTGAGGATCTGGAGCACATTCTTCTTCATTGCCCCCACTACCAACCCTCCCGAACCGCACTCTCCGAGTCCCTCAGCCAGCTGGACTCTCGCCCCTTCTCCCTATCGAAATTGCTTGGTCCCTGGCCCAATCCAGCCCAGCAACGATCTGCGCTCAAAGCTGTTTGGCATTTCTGAACACCATCGGACTTCGATCGTTATTGTGAAAAGGCTCCTTATTTTATTCCCTACCTCCCCAGCAGCAATGGGGTAGAGTTTCGCCTCTGGCGATCAACCTCCCCACTCTCCATCTCAAAATAATGTTGTTGTTGTTCTTCATTCCGTACACGACTGCGGCGGCGCCACAATAAACCCACTATTCGACACATTCCCCCTCCTGTTTTTCTCTCTAGATCGGAAATATGAGAGTTTCGGTTTTGCACGTGGTTTTTGGAAGTCGCTTCAAAACAAATGTTTCCATGCAGGATTGTCGCTTTTCAGCTGACGTAACAAATATCGTATCTGGCACCGGTCTGGCGACGGCTCTTTGAAAGCCCCATCATCATCCCTTCATCCTCCCCCAACGCGAAATAGGGCAGTGTACCGCCTCAGCGGCGGTGAATCGCCCACCCCATCACCATCCAATGTATGTGTGTGTGTGTGTATCTGGTGCTGTCATATTTTACTTTCTTCGTTCTGTCATGACTGCAGCGGCTCCACAATAA
This sequence comes from Ornithodoros turicata, assembly GCF_037126465.1. Classification (NCBI taxonomy): domain Eukaryota; kingdom Metazoa; phylum Arthropoda; class Arachnida; order Ixodida; family Argasidae; genus Ornithodoros; species Ornithodoros turicata. The sequence continues at coordinate 44,497,524 of NC_088204.1, forward strand.
ACCCTCTATTCGACACATTTCTCCCTTCTGTTTTTCTCTCGAGATCGGAAATATAAGAGTTTCGTATGTTTGCACGTGGTTTTTGGAAGGCGTTTTAAGACAAATGTTTTCATGCAGGATTGTCACTTCTCAGCTGACATAAAAAATAACATGGCTGATCCTGTCATATTTTACTTTCTTCGAGAGGATAGAGAGGTAGCAAGCGAGCTGGTGTGGCCTTTCTATGTGTTCCAGCCGCAGAACATCAATTGTCTCATGTTCAAGAGATGCCGCTTGCGTCGATACCGTCGTATGCATGTGTGTATGAGTGAGGAAAATGTAAGAGTGAAAGGGGGATGAATGAGAGAGCGGTTGGTTTGTTCCTTCAAATGACGTACCCTTGGAAGTCGCTGGTGAGTTATGTTAGCTTAGCTCAATTGGTAGATCCCTGCACCGGTAATCAAAAAGATGTGGGTTCGAGTTCTACAGTTGGCTAACCTTTTCAGTGTCTTCCTTCTTTCATCATTAGTTTCTTATGCACTTGAGGCTTTGTATGTATTTGTCCTTTCTATGTGTTCCAGCCTCAGATCATCAATAGGAGATATGCGAAATAGCGCCATCTGTCGAGTGCGCCGCTCCCGACCGCCATGGCTAAGGCAGATCTCTCACGAGCTGCAGCGCGGCTTGGGGGGATTCCGCTAAAGAGAAATCCACGGCCGCTATTTTTGAAGCACGACTTCTCGGTGGAGTACAGAACATTTCGGCGGAATGTACGAATGACAAACTGTTCAGAACTCTAGTCTCAGCAGCAGAAATAGTCCTACAGTTTTGCGATCGATTCCATTTTCAGCGAGATCTCACACGGCATTTATCATCGACGTTCGGCATTGGCATTTACTTTGTTTTCTGCAATACTTCACTTTTTAGTTTTAGCTGATATTGTGATGGTAAGATTAAATGAGATACTGGTCTTATAAAAGGGAATATTTTGATGCAGGAGTTTTTCATACCATTTGCCGCACTGTGCCGAGCAAAACAACAACAACAACTTTATTTTCGACCTTGGAGAGTGGGGAGTTTCATCGCCACAGGCGATACTCTACCCCGAGCAATGCAATTTCTGCCGAGCCCTGCGCAATGCGAGTTTCTGCCGAGCAATTTCTTCCTTAATGTTTTGAGATTCTGGTAACCACGCCACGGTTGTAGTGCTGCTGCATTTGGTAGTTGTGATATACAATTAGACGATATAGTACTAAGTTTCAGATTTAGATGTTGGAAGGTATCTGGTTCTATCATTGCTGCTTGCTCTCTTTAAGCCACGACTTGGCCCGTTTGTCGAGCATGTGACTTCATGACCAACATTTACAACGTGTACACGGGACAGCGGGGCCATGCTTTCCAAGCATCGCTTCGACGAAAATGGCGCGAGCGCGTTTCCGCTAACGGGCAAGAGAGGGCTCTTCATTTCGCATATCTCCTATTGTCTCACTAATAAAATTAGCCGAATTTTACTTTATGATGTCCAAGATAGTCAACTAACGCTGTTCATGTTGTGGCTGTGTTTTTGAAATTCGAGCGGGCTCGCCGCACTGACGCTCACTTGACGCACTTGTTGTGAAGCCTTCTGTTCGATGTGCACCAATCGAACGTATCGCTTCCAGAAAGAAGAGTAGTAAATTCACTGTTTTAATGCCAAGATTTGTTGAATATAAATGCGCAAATGCCTTTCTTGTGGTTGTATCGTTGATACTCGGGCGGACTCATTCCATTAAACCAGAGCCGTTCAAGAACTGAATCACGGAGTCCACACCTCTTGCGAAGACTTGCGTTCGATGTGCACCTGTGAACATATTCTCTCAAGTAAGAATGGTGAATTCACAAATTTTTGCTAAAATCACTAATAAAGTTCGCTGAATCTAACTTTATGATGTCCACGATACGCAACTAACGCTGTTCATGTTGTGGCTGTGTTGTTGAAATTAAAATTCGAGCGGGCTCACCACACTGCATGAAGCTCACTTAACGCACATGTTGTGAAGGATTCTGTTCGATGTGCACCTGGCGAACGTATCGCTTCGAGAAAGAAGACTAATAAAATCACTGCTTTAATGTCAATATTCATAGAATGTAAATGCACACATAAGTGCTTTTCTTGTGGCTGCATCGTTGAGACTCGAGCGGACTCATTCCACTAAACGAGAGCCGTTCCAGAACTGAATCACGCAGTCCACACATCTTGCGAAGACTAGCGTTCGATGTGCACTTGTGAACGTATTCCCTCAGGTAAGAATGGTGAATTCACGAGTTTTCGCTAAAATCACTAATAAAGTTAGCCCAATCTAACTTTATGATGTCCATATACACAACTAATGCTGTTCATGTTGTGGCTGCGTTGAAATTCGAGCGGACTCGTCACACTGAACCTCACTTGACGCACTTGTTGTGAAGTCATCTGTTCGATGTGCACCTGGCGAACGAATCCCTTCAAGAGAGAAGAGTAGTAAATTCACTGTTTTAATGCCAAGATTTGTTGAATGTAAATGCGCAAATGCCTTTCTTGAGGCTGTATCGTTGAGACTCGGGCGGACTGCTTCCATTAAAGAGACTGTAGCATCCGGGACCGCGCTTACGAATCCAATACCAATGTGTTCGGTACACCACCATGAGCTATTTGCCAAATTTTCTCCTTCCAAAACTGCCGGGGTGATCAGGAATCGAATTTAAAAGATCCGGTTTCGTTTTGATCCTCGAAAGCGCCAGCGCCAACAACAGGCTAATCCGCTGTGAAGGACGCTGTCGTCTGCCGCCAAGTCTTGGGCTGCTTTGTTTTTTCCTGCACGTCGCCTGTATTCACGTGTGACACTTTCTAGTGACGCGGATACTCTTTGTGAAACAGAAGAATCTCTACGCTTGCATCCTTCGCGTGAGATGTCCTTTGGAAACCCACGCAGCGTTCCTGACTCCAGGAAAACTTCCTTCGAGAGCCTCGATGTTTGATTTCGCACGCCTAGGTTACAGCTACAGCCAGACCCCAGACGAAGCGAAAGTTGGAAGCAGCTACATCACTAGCGGGTATTCAGATGAAGCAAGGAGTGTTCATGCTGTCCGTGTATGTCCTGTCCGTGCTGTCCGTGTCCCTTCCAAAATTTTACACTTGATTGTGCCCAGAGGTCGATCCAGATCCACCCCAACACCCCGAGTACCACTGTTCCCTGTACCACGAGTACCCTGTGTACCACTGTTATAATGAAACCGTCCAGAAATGTAAGGAACACAGAATTCTAGATTTTCATTGCAATTGAAGTACTTAAGAAACTTTTTTTTATTGTGTATTTTTTTTGTGAGTCCCCGCTTCAGATTCCAAGGGAGATTACCAGTGTGGTGCATGCTGATAACAGTCTGTGCATAGCAAATAATAAATATCTGTGCATGAAGAGTTGGATGTGGACTTGTGCAGTGGCTCTTGAACGGACAACACTCAGTCAACACAAAGATTTATTCACATTTGCGTAACTTATTGCCTGTGATTATAATAATTATTATAGACAAGAGGTAATGCTCTGCCAAGGATCTCTGAAGTTACAGTCTTGAAAGCTGTTTTCAAAACAGTGGTGCTAAAAAAAATTGATCAATGGCAGGTATCAAAATTTGTTTTGCTGTATCAAGGTAGATCAATCTTCCGTGGGAATGATAAATTGTGGACATTCCCAGATAGATGTATCACTTTCTATGATAATGAGGTGTAACTGTACCATTAGTGAGTCATCAAACGTTACCTGAAATTATTTGACGTGTTATATCAATAATAATTGGGTGTTTACGTCGCGAGACAACTGAGATCATGAGCGACGCCACAGCGGTCGGTCTGTGGATTGCTTTTGCCCACCTGAGGGTTCTTTAACGTGCGATGAAAGCTCATCACACGGCACCCCGTATTTAACGTCCCTCGCGGAAGACGGCGTGTCTAAGCAACTTGTACCCTGCCACCAAGTTGCTGGCGTCCTCGGCCGGGTTCGAACCCGCGGTCTCGGGATCAGAAGGCGAACACGCTACCGACTGAGCCACCGAGGCCGGTGCGTGTTATATCCCTCACACGCTATAATACTACAAACGATAAGAAGCACTACACTACCATTAAAAGTATAACTGTCACTTATGGCCAGGTAGTTTATTGCTCCTGCCTATTTATTTGCACTTCTCGGGATTACTGTGGTAACACAGATTCTGTTTCGCACTTCTCAATTGGAAACTACGCAAGTCTATTATGGTGTAGGTGTGAACAGGAAATGAGGCACACTAAAGATGATAGTCCTGATAGGACGGGGATGGAAAAACGTTGGCGAATCATGCGGACGACACACCCAGGTATCTGTCGTCTGTTTCTCGGTCCAAGGAATCTCCAAACTCAGCTTGTAAACACACAATAAACAGTGAACCTGACGTAGCTGTAAAAAGAAAGGACACTTTCCTAAACACGTAGCACAGTAATTTCCTGATAATCATTCTAACTCTAACCCGGTCCTTGAGTTGCACAGTTGGTTAGAGCCTTTGTAACTTTCATGGGGCATTCGTCGTGTGCGCAAACGACGACAACAACTAGGAAAATAAGGATTGCTCAACGTGCCTATCTATCGTGGGTACAGTAGGCGAAGACTGTGATCGTCGCTGCAATACTGTGGTGGATACACCACCAGAAGTTCTGGCCGAAGACAGAGAGCTGGGAACAAAGTGTGATGCGTCCTTACACTGTACTTCGCCGTCATTGCACAACTCTGCCACTTCACGAGCACTGCAGCATATAGGTACTGATCTGGTTCCTGGGGAGCACATACGCCGCACAAACACTTGGATTGTTTCCTGCGTCGTAGTGAATGTCACGGGATTAAGTAGTGAGCACTCCGATCATGAACGTACCTAAAGCAGTGGTCCTGAGGCTCGTTCTGTTGCGCTAACGCAGTTGCGGCACGTACTTCACCAGTGACTTGCAGAAGAAGCGGATCCGTGGAATATGGGCCGCCATTAAACATGTATATTCGTCACGGGATCTATTACTAAAGGCATTTGAACAGCACGATTCCCCACTTCCGCGTTCCGAGTCCACCACCTCCGTATGTGCCTTCGCCTTCGTCTCCCTGACCTTGCTCATGCAAGCAGCAAGCCGCGGGGACTCCTCTCCTCGCCGCGTTCTTATTGGTCAGATTCCATGTGACATTGCTAAGGATTCTCAGCAGGGAGTTCCGCTTGACGCCTGCATCCGTCGTCTGCTGTAGCGCCGCTTACACACGAATTATGCAAAAAGTATTCCGTCGATCGGGATGGGACTTTCAGAGTCGTGGTCAGTGAAGGACGGGGAATCTTATTTCACTGTGGTTTCGGAATCGATCTGTGGTCGATGCGACTGTCCCTTTAAACCAGAGCCGTTCAAGAACTGAATCACCTAGTCCACAACTCTTGCGAAGACCTGCGTTCGATGTGCACCTGCGAACGTATTCCTTCAAGTAAGAATGGTGAATTCACGAATTTTTGCTAAAATCACTAATAAAGTTCGCTGAATTTTACTTTATGATGTCCAAGATACGCAACTAACGCTGTTCATGTTGTGGCTGTGTTGTTGAAATTGAAATTCGAGCGGGCTCACCACACTGCATGAAGCTCACTTGACGCACATGTTGTGAGGGCTTCTGTTCGATGTGCACCTGGCGAACGTATCGCTTCGAGAAAGAAGACTAATAAAATCACTGCTTTAATGTCAATATTCATAGAATGTAAATGCACACATACGTGCTTTTTTTCTGGCTGCATCGTTGAGACTCGAGCGGACTCATTCCACTAAACCAGAGCCGTTCAAGAACTGAATCACGCAGTCCACACCTCTTGCGAAGACTTGAGTTCAGTGTCCACCTGCGAACGTATTCCCTCAAGTAAGAATGGTGAATTCACGAATTTTTGCTAAAATCACTGATAAAGTTCGCTGAATTTTACTTTATGATGTCCAAGATACGGAATTAACGCTGTTCATGTTGTGGCTGTGTTGTTGAAATTGAAATTCGAGCGGGCTCACCACACTGCATGAAGCTCACTTGACGCACATGTTGTGAAGGCTTCTGTTCGATGTGCACCTGGCGAGCGTATCGCTTCGAGAAAGAAGACTAATAAAATCACTGCTTTAATGTCAATATTCATAGAATGTAAATGCACACATACGTGCTTTTTTTGTGGCTGCATCGTTGAGACTCGAGCGGACTCATTCCCCCAGCAAACTACCGACGTCCTAAGGACATCCTCGCATGATCCTGTGGTCCTGGTTCCTCATGGATGTCCTAAAAATGTCTTTAAGATATCTTTAAAAATGTCCTAATTTTATCCAGTGGGATGTCCGAGCAGTATGTCACTGGGACATCCTGACAACGTCCTACCTGGATGTGAAACTTATATTGAAATGCATGCATATTTTTGTGCTGAAACTATTGCAGCTTCATAGTACATAACACAGTTTTGAACAGTATGTTGGAAAGGCAGGCCCATGGTGATTTTGAGCATCGAACAAAAAAGTATGAAATCATTATTGAAGCGCACATGGCAGGTAACACATCAAACAACCAATATTTCACGAAATCTGTTCCTCATATCATTGTTCATATCACCTGTTCACGAAACCAACATTGCAATGCATTGCCCAAGCTTACCTGAATTGAATGAGAGCGAATTACTTTTGGAATGTAGAAAGACACATATTTCATGCTTCACTACACAAAAGTATCGTACTCTGATAAAGTGCACCTATATAGGTCAGTGACCAGATGTCCCTATTTACGTGGTAGCATCCCCGGCTTTTTCTCCATTGTTTCTGTGTCCGAAGTTTGCAATGATCTGCTTGTTGATCTAACAAAAATACAGGGCCTTCATTTTTATCCTTTACAGCATTTTCTGAAAGGCTATGAGAGGAGCACAGATGCCATTTTTGCAATTGATTTATACGGCCATGCGGACATAATCTGGAAGAGTGTATGTCAGTACAAGATGAGTAAATACATAAAATTCATTAATTAACTCTTTAATTAGGGAATTTGACAAAAGCGAGATAGCAGCATAGGAGTCAATCCTCGTTCAAAGCCATTCTATCTTTTAAAAATTCAGAAAAGAGCGCGTGCCGTGAAATATTCATCGCTGGATTTTGGTATGCAAATGAGTAAAAACGAAGAACCGGGCCTCAGAGCGCATCATCTACGCCGTCGAAGGCTTCTCAGGGCCGGAAAGCGGTTTATCTAGCCAGCATATCGGCCAACTCCAATCATCTCTGTCGCTCCAAATCACGTGGCCCCTGACATGAAATGAGCGCTGTGCTCCCCGCGTTCCCAGTCACTGCGGTTTCGTGTCACAATTCAGGGATGGATATTTTAACGCACGTGCGTGTTTCAGGAATTGCTAGACGCGGAATGGCTTTAACAAGCATAGTCTCTCATTCTGCTATCGCGCTTTTGCCCAGAATCCCCTAATTAAATAGTTAATTAATGAATTTGATGTAATTAGTCAACTTGTAGTTTTATACATTCTTCGAGAGGATGTCCGCCTGGTCCTATAATTGGACTGCAAAAATGACATCTGTGCTGCTCTCATAGCTTTTTTTATAAAAATTATGCAAAGCATCAAAATAAGCACCCTGTATAGTACTTGGGCTTGTTGAAAATGGAATCACGCTAAAACTTTGGTAATCAATCTCACGAAGCTTGTCTTCCTCCAGCTCGGGCGTGATTACTTAGTATACGGGTTGTAGTTCCAGAATCCGTGAAATCAATTAATAATGTTGAAATGCCTTGCGCTGAATTTGAGGGAAGTATTTTGACTGTGAAACTACCCGCCTGCCAACTGCTGCGAAGATAGTGCAAGCATGAAACGGTGGGCCAGCACAAACCCCGCTTCCTAAAATCAGTGCTTACTACTACTGCTTTGAATGATTCAGAGAGTTTTGGTGACGCCACATATATGTGTTCGATATTGTACATGGCGTTACAGCCCTGTCAGGTCGCACAAAGACGGTGAAAACGTACTGAAAGACGCACACTAAAATTATATGAAACAACCTTAAAGATCACAATGGTGGTTACGGTGGGTGATCTCCCCCAGGTGAAAATCTGAACTGGATTCCGAAGTGGTTCCATTTGTATGCCAAAGTGGTTTGAAGTGGAGTAAACCGTCTCTGGTTCAGAGTAAAGTGCTTCCACTTGATTGCGAAGTGGTTTCCAACTGTTTGTTGGGTCCATATACCAGAAACATTCGCGCAGAGTACCGGAATCGAACTTTGCACAATTTTCACTTGAGTTTGAAACCGAAACTTTAATGGCCTCGTCGTCGACACGAGGAGCAAGACCGAGCGCCATCTGCATCAGTACGTGTTTTGAAATGTCGTTGCTGTTGGTCGTCGGGCTCGTCGGTTCGCAGTTTTCGTCTTTCAACTCTTCAAAATGGGCAAAAACGTGAATATTTAGAATCTCAGTCGTCAAGCACTGCATTATGTACAACTGCTTGTGTTACAACTTCTGCACCAGCTCAGTCGGAAGAAACTACAAGCGATGCGCAGGACTGCAATTACGCTGGTAAGTAGTAGTGGTTCGATATTTATGTACGTATTTATCTCGGTTCTACTCCCCGTCAGTGGCGTCGGAACTATTTTTCCAGTGGGGGAGCGAAAAAAAGTGCTACCGTAAACATCATCATCATCATCATCACTTATTTTCCTTGAGGCTCCTGCTGGTGTTATACAGGGTTGCTACACAAACTGTAAACGTGCTCCAGGCAAACGACATCTGCATATTTGTACAGTAGATCTAAAATAGCATTGTAGAAGTATTGTAATTAAATAGCGCTTGGTGGTGGGCTAGTTGGTATGAGTTCAGTGCGTCCGGCTTTTTTTACTTCTGCGCAGTGCCTAGACCTCTATGACAAGTAATGTGTAAGGAACTTCCGGGACTTGTCCCCGGGAATCGTCGTCGCGGCATGAACGCGTGCCGCGACTGGAAGCGAATATCGTCTGATCCTCAAGCCTTCTGCGAAGAAACCAGACTTTCCTGTGGCGGTCTGGAGCTCAGCAAGAATGTGTCCCTTTGACACCCAGCTCTTTGACTGGGTGTCACGCTGTCCTTATCAGTCCAGGGCGACTCAATAAGAAAAGCCGGGTAAATGACAACAGCGGGTAGTTTGAGACATCAGTACGGTGGAAAGTGAGGAGCCAGCAATCAGGTTAACAGCTAGAATATTTTACTATGACAAGTGAACATATACATAATATGAAGATAACAAAGAAGCTGCGATACATATCTCTAACCAGAGGTGTGGGCTTCTCCGATGCCTATGGCGTTTGATAATCATATAACGCTTCTGCAGGCGACAACTTGATGGCGCTCCCTCGACGTTGCCGTTGCCGACAGGTGAACACAACACCGGCACGACGTTTCGTCTCAGTCAATCGCACTTGTCGTACTACAGGAGTAGGAAGGGAGTTGCCTCAGGACAGAAGCCGCTTCTGTCCTGAGGCAACTCCCTTCCTACATTTCTACCGGTTCGCTGGATTTCTACCCATCTATTGTCGTACTACAGGTCTTACACGCCAGCTCGAAGTGGGCACCCTGGCCACAACCGACTGAAATCTGTGGCTGCGCCTCGCAAACCGCCCCTAGAACAACCTTCAACCGGGCGGTATCTTTGTATCCTTATTTCCCCCAGATGTCTTGTGTCTTGCGTGCCTTTCGCGATTCCCGTTTGCGCCTCTGTCCCCCCACCCCACCCCGTGGATTGAGTCTGGTAATGCTCGCGCCTCCCGGTACACACTTTCGAACTGATTTATTGCACTTCGAAACCTCGACAGTGCACTTCGTACCACAAACCTTGCCATGGTCAACTCCAGGACCCTGTGAACCTGACACCTTTGGTATGTAGCTCTTCTCAAACGGTCTCCGCACAGTGACAGTGGTAGGCTCTCTGTTTATTGCTCTATAAATTTATGGCCGCCGAAAGAACACATGCACGGGCCTTTCCGTTAGACCGCAGAAGAATACGACGCTGGGCTGACACTTGGGGAGCCGTGCTCCCCCATTCGTAAATGTGGGGGAGCCGTCGCTCTCCCTGCTCCCCCTGTTCCGGCGCCCCTGCCCGTTATTACTGTTGTCTAAAATATCGTAAGTGGAGGCTACCTGTTGGGTAATCTCCACGCTTTCCTGCTCAGGCTTCTCTCCCATGGGGTTACTATTATTTATCTGAACTTTGTGTAGCCTGCTAGTGCTTGAATTGGCTTTGTTATGAATTGTCTTGTAGCTTGCAGTTTGTCATAAAAATGGAGGAGACTTGCAGGATGCTTATGAATCATGCAGAACAAGGGCCAGCTACTGAAGTGAGGTATGTGGCATATGATTGTTGCAGGAAAACATTTACGTGTACTTTTGCGAAAAGTTTTTCTACAGGTTTTCTCACTGAAACTGAATTCCCAGTTTATCGCTTCAATATGCACCACGTTTATGTAATTTTGTCCTCGGATGAGGCAAGAATGGATCCAGTCTCATCTGCCACGAGGTGTCCTTCAGAATGAGGTAGGAGCAGCAGCACTTCTTACTGGCTATGAGGGTGATATAAATATAAACTGTGCTTTTTGCACACACACACACAATAAAACACAACACACATTCGGGTACAGGTGTCGTAGTACAGTCGGCTTGCACTTTTTTTTTTTCATTGACTCCAGACATCATTTATGGCCGATTAACTAGCATGCACAGGAGTGTTATGAGAAATGATCTGAAAGTTGCCATGTTTTACAGATGCGGAGAAAGGTCACTTGCGCCACTCTCACTGCACCGCCGAATTTTATGGCAAGTCGAGTCCTTTCCTTCCAGTTATGCGGCTGTCATAATGAACGCCACTTTGCCAGTGCTTAAGTTTTTTCAGTAAGCAAAGTTGCAAAGCAAAGTTCAGTAAAGTCAGTTGTGACTTGGATAGGTGAGCATGCGGATCTGGCTAGTTCTAGCCGAGGGTATTATAGCTGTTGGCATTTCAGTATGGTGAACCCCTTGGCTCGGCCTCACATATGCAGTGCTGTTCCGTGAAACGTAGCCAGTACTCAACGTGTTCTTTGTGTGGATTATGGCCGTCGCACAAGAGGAAGATTTTCAAGTAGCCTCCCCAAGAACACACACGGTCCTCAGGATGTCCTCACAGTATCATCCTGTCCTCAGTAGTATAGAAAGAAGTCCTATAGACAAGAGTTTTCTCTAATCCAATTCCAATCCAATTCTAATCCAATTCCAATCCAATTCTAAGCCATAATCCAGTTATAATCCAACACAATCCAGTTCTAAGCCAACACAAGCCAAATCCAAAGCCATCTGATTGGCAGCCATTAGCCCCGCCCACTTCACGTTGATTGGGCCATGCTAAGCCTACTGATCTGATTGGCCGCCATTAGCTCCGCCCACTTTACGTTGATTGGCCCATGCTATGCCTACTGATCTTTGATTGGCTTACCGTAGCTCCGCTCCTTCATGCTAATTAGTTGGCTTGGCTCCGCCCAGTTCACGCTGAATGGCCCGTGCTAAGCCTACTGATCATTGATTGGTTGTCTGTAGCTCCGCCCCTTTATGCTAATTACTCGTCTCTGCCCACTTCACGCTGATTGGTGCATGCGTATCGCTGAGCACAGCTCCGCCCCTTTATGCCGATTAACTGGCTCCGCTGATTGGTCCATTCGAAGCCTACTGATCACTCTCCACATTTTCCAGACTTTCTAAGCCCTCTGATTGGCTGACTAAGTCCGCTGAACATAGCCTTCGTTAGCGCCCGCCAGATGGCGCGCTCGGCAGCGACCCTGCTGCGGCTTTATCTCATACATCCAAACTTACCTCGTGCCACTAGATGGCGCGACTCAGTTGCATCAACTCCGCGCTGTTCCGCTTCGAGGCGTCACACGAGCGAGAGAACTTCGTCGAGATGTGCTGCCACATATTGCGCTCCCGTATCACCGCAAACAAGTTGCGGGAAATCATACGCGAAATCTTGGACGAGTACCTGTCGGCTTACAGGGAGCAATCACTGCGCGAGCTTCAGGAACTATGTCAGGAAGAAATAAGAGTCCTGGAGACGATCATCAATCGCTCTAGGAGCTATGGATGAAAATAAAGATGCATCACACCTCGCTACACAGTCTGCTCAAGTTATTCCACGATGCGCATGCAGTTCCAGCACCCTGCTCGAATTCTTATCTCCGGCGCGTCCATGTGTGGGAAGACGGTGCTCACGCAGAATATAATGAGACACCCCGAATTATTTAGCATTCCACCGCAGAAGATACTCTACGTACGAAAGTATGCAGCCGGCTGGGAAAAGGATTTCAACGGTGTGGAGTTTATGGATAGGATACCCGCAGATTGGGATGAGCGATATCCCACTCTCATAGTTATTGACGATCAAATCACGGAAAAGGGGGTTCTATCGGAGGTAGAGTCGTTGTTTGTACATGGTAGCCATCATAAGAATGCGTCCGTGATCCTGATCACACAAGCCTTGTTCTATCATAACGCCGCTTTTCGAACGATATCGCTGAACGCCAGTTATATCGTATTGTTCCGGAATGCGCGGTCCGTACAACAGATCGAAACCTTCGGACGTCAGGTATTCGGGAAACAGGGGCTTTCCTATTTTCTCGACGCATATAACCAGGCGACAGAGAAGGCGCACGGTTATTTAGTTGTGGATCTGCACGCGCAAACACCTCCCTCTCGTAGCCTGCGAACGGGTATTTTACCGCACGACCGGCAGTTCCTGTTTACGCCCGCGAAATGACGGCCGATCTTAGAAGACATCTCACGCTCCTCAAAGTATTGGCCGCCAGCAAACCGACGCACCGCGCAGAGTTACTTAAAGAGCTCAGCTGCGACGACATTCGAATCCTTTCGGAAATCTGTCTGAATATTCTACGCGGAAATATCCCACTTTCGACGGAACTTCATAAAAACCTGAAGAAACACAAAAAAATCCTCCGCTTCCTCGCCTACAAGTCTCTTCATAAGTGCCCCCGGCAGTTGAAGAAATATATTAGGGGACAACGAGGTGGTCTCATTCCCATACTTCCACTGCTCCTCTCAGGGCTATCAAGTCTCGTGGCGGGAGTCGCCGGGCGAGCGATATCCAAAGCCATCGGTCATGGCTCATAGAATAGAAATAGGTGAAGTTCTGAAATCTAACAATTCGGACGATGTAAAAGTGGGCAAAATACTGGAAGCCCTCTATTACTTGCTGAAGCGAGCTCACTATCATCCTCCTCCTCCTCCCCCTCCTCCTCTGGAACCTGTCCATTCGGTGCCCGAACCGGAACCCAATCCATTCGATTTTAATCTTCTACCCTCCGGCGTTGATAAAGCACGCGCGAAATCTGTGCTAAAAGAATTGAAGAAAGTTTTCACCTGGCAGGCGGATAATGTGCTAGTATATAGAGGGAAGCGAATCAATCGCTCAAACATTGTGGCTCTCGTGAGCTACTTAGCACGTCGTAGCGCGCTCATCAAGAAACCCCGCTGGTACAAAAAAGTATCGAAAATTATAAGCGCTTTGAAAATACAGCGAATTGCTCGCTGGAGCAAATATGGGGCCCTATAGAAAGATCAAGGAGAAAGGGTTAGGTGGAGTTGATCGGTACCGACGTTATCACAAGTTCACGCGCGCAGAAGCGGTGGAACAGCTGAAAAAAGAAGATGCTTACACCCTTCACAAGCCAGTGAAGAAAAAATTTAAGCGGCGCTCCATCATCGCAACTCACGTGCGGGATTTATATCAGGCAGACCTTCTGGATATGCGCAAATATCAGAAATTTAACAAGGGCTTCAGGTACATCCTAACGGTCATAGATACGCTATCGAGGTACCTGTACATGGTCCCCATTCGCACAAAGCGCCCGCAAGACGTAAAGAAAGCCTTCCAACGAGTTTTCCGTCACGGAATTCCAAAGAATTTGCTCACGGATAGCGGGAGCGAATTTTGGGGTTCCCCCGTTCGTCAGTACTTTCAGTCGCTACTAAATCACTATAGCACGCAGAGCGGAATGAAAGCGGCCTCCTGTGAACGCGTGCAGAGAACAATTAGAGAAAGAATAGCCAGACATTTCACTAGTACGGGGAAGTTTAATTATATCAACGCGCTGCCGAAGATAGTGGCCGACTATAACGACTCGGTACACTCCGTCACGGGCGAAAAGCCGAAAAACGTGAACGCCGGAAATGAAGTAGCTCTGTTCAACAGATTGAATCGTAAGACGACCCCGCGCGAGAGCAAGTATAAATCAGGGGACCAGGTGAGGCTCGCGTTAGACCGCGGCGTGTTCGCCAAAGGCTACGATCAAAGGTGGACGGCCGAAGTGTTCGAGGTGTCGCGAACGAGAAAGACCGATCCGCCCGTAGTGTACGTGAAAGATTCGACGGGAAAAGAAATACTGGGATCATTCTACGAGCAGGAGCTGCAGCCCGTCCACCATCTTTCCTCGTACGATAAGCGACTCATATCCGCGGTGATTAGAAAGAAGAAAATTAACGGGGTATTGCACTACTTGGTTCGTTGGTTCGGATACGCCAAAGATCACGATTCTTGGGTGCCCGCCAGCGATGTCAGAAAATGAATTTTACGTGTATCTGCTCTCGAACGCCAGCATGGACCTGTACCCATCCAACACGTTGAATGACTTTACGATCGCGTTAGATAAGCCGCTACACCTGGATGATTCGTACGTCGTCGGTCTAGAGGGATTTTCCATTCCCAACAGCTTCCTGAACGTGAACCAAGCGCCTGATAACCTGATAACGCTATCAACGGAGAAGTGGCAAACAAAACAGCTCACGTTCGAAGACACGGACACGCTATTGAATAAAATATTCCCCGAATATGGGATAGAGTGGACTTACGAGGAAGATCACTACGTGTTTAAGCTACCGTCGCGCGTGCGCTCGGCGAAACTAATCGACAGACCGCTGCATCTCGCCTTTGGAATCGTCGACATCGATGGAGACCATCCGGAGGGCGGTAAAGTACGCGCCGTCCCAAACGTGTTACCGCTCGCGGAGGAAAGAGCCGTTATGATGCGAGTTCGCCGGGTGATAGTGATCAATAACGATCTAATTTTAGAACCCCGATCGCTCATTACCGACACATTCAACGAATTCTTCAGAGCGACGAACGATATAGAATCACGGGTGGAATACAAAGACAACACTTACTCGCTTTCTCTCCCGACGAATTTCAACTTGTCGACCGAGTTCCTGGACCTCATTCAGGTGAAGCACGTCCGTGTTGAAGGATCCCGAAAGTGCATCACGTGTAATCCCATAGTGAAGACGTACCGCATTCACATAAACACTCAAGAGACGGAAAGTCGGCGCATTTCACTTCCACCAAATTACTACGAAACACCCGAAGCTCTCGTGAGCGCCATCCATGAGCGTCTGCAGCCGGAGGCTTCCCTCACGTACGATGCATGGGCGAGGAAGTGTTCGTTGAGCTTGCGGGAAAACGTGTCGCTTACATTATCCGATTACTTTGCGTACCTACTGGGTTTCGGCGCGAAAACCGTATTTACGGAAAACGATACGGGCGTCGACGAAGTGACCATAGATATTCCCATTAACTGTATTATGATATACACGGATCTCGTCGCGCCCTCCATAGTGGGAAACGGGCGGCATCCGATACTGAAATTAATTCCATTCGTATACGATAGAACGAAAGAACAACTGAGTTTCAGCTTTCTACCCGTTCAGTATTTTAAGTTAGTGCAGCGCGAAATTTCCTCAATCACTGTCTCCATACGCGACGACACGGGTCGCAAGCTACCGCTACAAAATCGCGGTAGATCGACGCTGACGCTGCACTTTAAGCATGTACACTAAAGCGGCACCAATCTACGGATTTGGCGTTCCAACGGTATACAGGTCGCACCTGTACCAGAGGGGAGGCAATTTCTTTTCTCAGCTCGGGCGTTTCGCTATTCCACTCTTTAAACGCGTATCGCCCTACTTAAAAAAGACGGCTGTTGCGGCCGCTAAGCGCGTGGCCAAAAATCTGTCGGAGGGAGACTCTTTCCGAAGTGCGCTTAAAAGATCGGCGAAAGATACGGGCCGTGAAATTCTCCGCGACCTCGGAGGGGCTGGCGGGCGAAGAAAGAGGAGAAAACCGGACGTCTTCGACGGCATAAATCACGCCGGTTGCGCGGCCACAATTTAGTTGTGAGATGGACACGATTAACGTCGTACATCCCGACACTCCTCTGTTGGATAAGTCGGAAACGCAGTTATTTTCCGTGCCGGGAACGCAGTGGCATATACTGAAGGGGGAATATGAGGTATTCTACCCGGTCGCTGACATATCCTCCGTCATAGAGTTCCAGCTTTCGAATTTGGGGCACCACTATCTCGATTTGAACTCCGCGTACATAGTGACGAAAGTCCGCATCGTACGTGACGATGGTTCGCTACCGGAAACACAGGCTGGCGATCGGACGACCTACGACGAGGTCTACCCCGTCAACGCGTTCGCCAGCTCGCTTTTCAAGAACGTAGCCGTCTTCTTGAATCAGACCATGATTACGAATAATGATTTGTATAGCTATAGAAGCTACTTGGATATTTTGCTTCACGCCAGCACCACGGAGCAAAATACCGTGCATAAAGCAGGTCTGTACACGCAAGAAGAAGCGCGTCAATCGGAAAACAACATTCGCGCTCATGGACCGACCGAAAGATACAACCTCACACGTGGCGGCAAGACCATCGACCTGGTTTCCAAGATCAACTCGGACATTTTCCTGCAACCTAAGCTACTCATATCGGGAGTGGAAATTAGGCTTGTTTTTTATCAAGGCTCCGACGCGTTCCGCATTATGAAGACCGATCAGGAGCAGCACACGCATAAAGTGGAAATCATGAGTGCCACTTTGTACATAAAGAAAATCACCGTGTCTCCCAGCCTATTCCTCGGACACGAAACGGAATTGCAGAAGCGCAAGGCTCTCTACACACTGGCCGGAAGTGAATCGCGTATTCGTTCGCTACCAGTTGGCAACCTGGATGCATGCCTGGAAGATTTATTTCCAGAGAAGATACCGTCTAAGGTGGTGGTCGCATTCGTGCCCACCCTAGCCTACCAGGGAGCATTCAATCGGGACCCGTACCGATTCGTGAACTGCGACATTGAGTCGGCGACGCTCACCGTGAACGGGACGCAGCGAATAGACACGTTCGACTTCAACAATAACCTGAACCACCGAAGCTACTTCAACCTCCTGGAGCAGCTGTGTGAGAAGCACGTCTCCTACGAATACGACCACTACGTTGGAAACAAGTTCCTACTGTACTACGATCTGGATCCCGATCAATCCTCCGTCCACCTGTCACCGATCAGGCGTGGAAACGTTCGTCTGCAACTCAAGTTCCGACGTGCCTTAGCCGAACCCACGACCGTATTGATACTGTCCGAGAGTGTGCGAATTATGTCCACCGATAAGAACAGGAACGTCACACTGGATTAGCAATGTTCGAGCAAGATATCGAGAGACTCCTGAAGTACAACGATTACACTTCGGCGCTCTTTCGCGGTGTATACGCTCGAGACGACCGTCTGCCCGCACTGGATAGACCGGGTATAATCGTGGTGAACACCGATCGGCGACAGCAAGCTGGGGAGCACTGGATTTTGTACGCGAAAATGAAGGATGACCTCATCTACTTTGATTCCTTCGGATTGCCGCTCATCGAACCCGAGTTGAAACGCCGTCGACGAATACAATGATGTCTGTATCCAAAGCCTGTATTCTCCAATGTGTGGTGTGTACTGTTGTATCGCGGCGACATTGTTGGCGAAAGGGAAATCACTGAAGAGCATTGTATCCCTGTTTTCCGATAATCTCGCCGCTAATGACCTAAAATCAATAAAGCTGCTAGAAAAGTTGTTTGTCGCTTAAAAACGCCTGGTGTCCTTTATTCTCTATAGCTCCCCCACAAACTATACTTGCTTAGTCAATGAATACACGCTATAGCTCCCTATCATATCATTCTATCAATACAGCTTCCCATCATATCAGCCTATCTTCCTAATCCATTACAACAACGCAACACTTAAAATCAGAAATACATGTATTTTTATTTTACTGCTGATTACATATGGGGCGCTCGCTGGTCTCGCGGTCACTTCTTCTTCGCGTGAGTAAAGATGATGTCGGGCGATGCGACTCTTTTACCATCCCTGAATCTCTCCTTCTTCTCTAGTTTCAGATCTGGTAATTCTCGCATTTCTTGCAAATCTTCATCTGTCAGTCGCTTAAAACGACTGGGTAGGTACACCTTTACGCGTTTATCGTTGTCCATCAGGAGTTCCACGTACACGGACTCCCCGTACATAGTATCCACTTTGCGCAAGTCCAACACGTCGAGCTTTTCGTTGTTCGGAACAGTGCTCATTTTCTGAATGTCCCCATCACCGGGTTTCTTTAGTTTATCCAGCTTCTCGAAAATAGATGACATATCTCTCAGCGCAAGTTTCTACGCACGCCAAATGAACTGAAAATGAGGACAACTATTACCTAACTTTCCTCATCTTGAAGACAATAGTGAAACATACCTTTCTCGTTGTGCGCTTCACCGAGAGTCAACCGACGGAAGTAGCTTCACAGACCTCAAATGAGTTGTATATATCGCAACTTTTATATAAAGCACCCCTGGAGGAGCGCAAGGGTGGTGCGATTCTGTTTACACAATCACGCAGGAACAGCATGTGATTTATGATGCGCGCGCGCACGCGAAGGACATTTGGAACTTCTTGGAAACCAAAGTGCATAAGCGAACCGTTTGTTTTTGGTTACAGAAAGCTTGCTGATATAAAACAGATGGCCCAACTTGTTGAGACATGCAGCGCCGCGGCCGAGGCTCCATGACCTCATTTCTTGACAAGCATGATTTACGACCTCCAAAGCATGGCAGTACGCGAGCTTTGATATAAAACAGATGGCCCCAACGTGTTGAGATGGCCGATGAAGCTCCGTGACCTCATTTCTCCTCCGTGACCTCATTTCTCGGAACACATGATTTACGACTGCCAAAGCATGGGAATATGCGAGCTTTGATATAAAACACATGGCCCCAACGTGTTGACACGTGCACCACGACCGCGGAGGCCCCTTGACCTCATTTCTTGGAACACATGATTTACGACTGCCAAAACATGGGAGTACCCGAGCTTTGATATAAAACAGATGGCCCCAACGTGTTCTGACGTGCAGAGTGGCCGATGAAGCTCCGTGACCTCATTTCTCGGAGAACGTGATTTACGACCTTCAAAGCATGGGAGTACATGAGCTTTGATATAAAACAGATGGCTCCAACGTGTTGGGATGGCCGATGAAGCTCCGTGACCTCGTTTCTCCTCCGTGACCTCATTTCTCGGAACACATGATTTACGACTGCCAAAGCATGGGAATATGCGAGCTTTGATATAAAACACATGGCCCCAACGTGTTCTGACATGCAGCATGGCTGCTGGTTTATAAGCCGCGCGATCGCCTCAGGGGGGAACAGTCTGCTTTCACTCGCTTCAAAAGTAAGTTATTCGCCTCACTTGTTGCACGTTTCTTACGGATCCGTTTATTTTCAGTGCCTCGGTGTGTGTTCTGCTTTTTTGATCCTCACGATATCGAGGATGAATCGGATGAATCGGACGACGATTCTCGGGACGGCGCACCTCCTACACTGTCTGCTCACGTGATGCGATCGCACCCCGACGTGGATACATCTTTCCTGCCCTTCTTCCAGACTGACAGTGCATTTAGAGGTGTCGTTAAAAGGTACGTGCTATTGGCATCTGTTCACGATCATGGAGTAGAGGATTTGCGACAATATTTAATGAGTCACTTTAACGATATGTTCGCTATATTGAGAGCGCAAAGAATACCCTTTAGGTTTTGCATTTGTTCGGATGTTTTAATGGTAAAGGAAACTCGTGGGGAGATAATCGCGCACATTGCCCACTTTATGGCATTTGCTCGCGAAGTCCACAGCGACGGAGCCATCGCGAATACCCTGATGGATGTGATTCAGGAGTCCACGGGACGCGTAGAAAATTATCAGCGGGAAGGGAGCGGGTTCGTGTCCACCGACGTCCAAAACGTTCAAATGTGCATTTCCGCCGTGAAAACGAAAAAATTCGGATGCAATGGGACACTTCCCGATCATTTGGCTAAGCGCAGGAACGTGCTAACAAATATTCATTTACCGGCACGTAAGGAGGGTGAGTGTTTTAAATACAACACGCTCGCCCTCCTGCATCCACAGAGTTGGAATACATGGTCAAAAAAATATGAAAATTATGCAGCGGAGTACTGGTGGCCTAGTCGCTTCCCCGTTTCCTACTCTGACCTGGACGAATTCGAAGACAAAAACATGATATCCGTGTACGTATACGAGTACGTCGATCAGGGAGTGCACGTGTCGCGACCTCCAAAACTCGAGTATGAAAAGAAAATTCACTTATTGGCTATAGACCAGCATTTTTTTGGAATCAAGTCCCTCGAGTGGTTACTGATTAGGAAAGACAAGCGTTTCGTCTGCGAGCGTTGCACGCGCTCTTTTAACAAGGAAGAGAGCATGGCGAAACATCGTCGCCTGTGCGCGGACGTAAACGAAATCATATTGGAATTTTGCGAACCGGGCAAAAACTTTGTAGAGTTTACTAAAATACAGTACAAGCAGCAGTACAACTACGTCGTCGCGTTGGACACGGAGAGCGTGCACCTCGAGCTTCTGTGCCGTGCTCGTACGCACCCACGACTCGAAGGTGATGCGCATCAGGACGCACCACGGTGAAGATTCTGCGAGGCAGTGCGTCAGAGCTTTGATGGAAATGCGGGACGAGATGATCGCCCTGAACGCCTGCCCCGCGGAAATGGTGCTGAATGATGAGCAAGGAGCACGACACAGAGCTGCCACCCACTGCGCGTACTGCGGGCGGGAGTTCGCGCAAGATCTACCCCGTGTCCGGCACCACGACCATTCCAAGCGTTGTACTGCCGGCGAGACAAATTACATCGCGACGCTGTGCAACCCCTGTAACGTGGCGTGCACGACGCGGGAAAAACTGCCCATCATGGTGCACAATCTGGCCTACGATTTGGCCGGACTACTGCGGGAATTTCACCTTCTCGGGTGGAAGCGAGCTCCCTTCATCGTGGCCAGTTCCATGGAAAAAATCCGATCGTTTGAAATTGGCACCTTCCTATTCAGAGATACCATGCAGTACCTAAATTCGTCGCTGGGAGAGCTCGTGGAAACCGTCAAATCCATGGGGGGCGCAGAGGCGTTCCAATGCCTGAAGCAGGTATTTGGAGACGACTACAAAATTCTGCTTCGTAAAGGTGTATTCCCGTACAGCCACGTGAGCTCGTTCGCGGTCTACGACGAATTGGCTCTGCCGGCAAAATCCGCCTTTCGAAACGATCTGACGGGGGAGGATATAAGCGATGAAGACTATCAGTACGCGCTGCACGTATTTGAACGTTTTGGATGCTCGAATCTGAGGGATTATAATGCATTGTACCTGAAAACGGATGCCCTGTTACATGCTGACGTAATGCAGCACTTCCGACGCCTGTGCTACGACGCGCGCGGTTTGGAATTGCTTCATTGTGTTTCTCTGGCATCCTATTCGTGGCAATGCGCTCTAAATTACACGCGGGCAAAATTGGAGCTGATCATCGACGAGGGCATGTACCGGACCATCGAATCGGGTGTTAGAGGCGGACTCTGTCAGGCGAGCAGGCGTCATTTACGGGCTAACAACCCGCTGTGCAGTGGCTACGATCCCGATAAAGAGGAGGTGTACATATCGTACATAGATTGCAACAATCTTTACGGATTCAGTATGATAAAGTACCTCCCCGTCGGCGATTTCGAATGGGTCGAGGATTTTAGCTCCGTGGATTTTATGCGTCATCCCACAGATTCCGATGTGGGGTACGTGTACGTGTGCGATTTGGAGTATCCAAAATCTATCCACGCGCTGACGCGGTACTTCCCCCTGGCTCCTGAGAAGGCGGTCGTCCCGAAGGAATGGCTCTCGCCGTTCCAGCGAGAGCTCCTCGAAGAGTTAATGTATCAGCCGGCGAACAGCAAAAAGCTGCTGCTCACGTGCAAGGACAAGGTCGAGTACGTTGTTCATTACGCGCTGCTCGCTCTCTATTGTAGACTGGGCATGCGGGTGACAAAAATTCACCGAATTCTAAAATTTCGTCAGGCACCATTCCTGCGTCCCTACATCGAGGACAATGTTGCCAGACGCGTCGCATCGAGCACGACGTTTGAGAAAAATTTCTATAAAATCTCAAATAATGCAGTCTTCGGGCGTACGCTACTAAATAAATTTAATATGCGGGACATTCGAGTAGCCTTCGATGAGGAGACGGCGAGTCGCCTCGGGAGCCAGGCGGAATGCGCGCGAATGGAAATTTTGTCCCCCGATTGCGTCATGTACGAAATGCGCAAAAGAAAACTGTGATGCGATTTCCCCCTGCAGATTGGCTTCACGATTTCAGAACTGAGTAAGTTAACCATGTACTCGTTCTACTATGAAACCCTGTTGAGTAAGCTCACTTGTCCGGTGATTACGTGCTACTTTGACACGGATTCTCTGATCCTCGGCCTATTCTGCAAGGACTATGAAGATCAGTTACGCGCGATCGCCGACGACCATTTAGATTTGTCTTCCTTCGATCGTGATCATCCACTGTACAGCGAGAGGAATCGCGGTAGACTTGGCGCGTTCAAAAGTGAAACGGGTAGCGTACCCATTGAGGAAGTAATATGCTTGAAAGCCAAAATGTATTCCATCAAATTAGCCGGGGGAAAACAAATTGCAAGAGCTAAAGGGGTCAAAAAGAACATTGTGCGCAAACACCTCCTCCATGATACGTACCGCGATACCCTATTCAAGCACGCTAGCGTATCGCACGAACAGGTGTCAATAGTGGGAAAGAAACAGTGCATGTACACCATCAGAAATGTGAAAAGAAGTGTGATGGCGTACGACGACAAACGATACCTCTACAATGACGTAGACTCCTACCCGTACGGAAGCTGCGAATATGGTAAGCTCGAGTGGATGACGTAGATAGCGAGATTTCACCTGGCGTTCTTTCCCCCCCCCCGCCGCACAGATAATGCAGTGGATGAGTAGGAGTAGCATCATTTGACCTGCGTCACTGGAAGGATGTGGCACCTCGTTCTCTTCTCGCTCGTCTCGTGCGCGCTGGCGCTGGACGCTGGCAACTGTACTGCGAGCATCAAGCTGGAGAAGGATAAGCACACGTACGCGCACGAATGCCCTGGCGACATCTTGGCCATCAGAGAGTGGCACGTGGTACCTATGCGGTCCGGCATTAACCTGGACAGGAACGCTACTCGATCGCTGCGTACGTGCCTTCACTCGCTGGACGTGAGCGACAGCTACGAAGATATCCAGTGCACGCGGATGTGCCAGCTCACGGAGGACGAAATTTTTCTCAGCCGCTGTCCCGGAGACGTCTACATGATCCGTCACTTCCGTGGAACCATGCCCAGCATCAAAGGAATCAATCTCTCCAAGACCGCCATGCTTTTTCTCAAACATGTACTCAATAAACGTTGAAAGGTATTTTTTCCTTGTCTGTATGAGATAAAGCCGCAGCAGGGTCGCTGCCGAGCGCGCCATCTGGCGGGCGCTAACGAAGGCTATGTTCAGCGGACTTAGTCATCCAATCAGTGGGCTTAGAATGGGGCCAATCGGTGGGCTTAAACGGGGGACGACCAATCAGAGGGCTTAGAAAGTCTGGAAAATGTGGAGAGTGATCAGTAGGCTTCGAATGGACCAATCAGCGGAGCCAGTTAATCGGCATAAAGGGGCGGAGCTGTGCTCAGCGATACGCATGCACCAATCAGCGTGAAGTGGGCAGAGACGAGTAATTAGCATAAAGGGGCGGAGCTACAGACAACCAATCAATGATCAGTAGGCTTAGCACGGGCCATTCAGCGTGAACTGGGCGGAGCCAAGCCAACTAATTAGCATGAAGGAGCGGAGCTACGGTAAGCCAATCAAAGATCAGTAGGCATAGCATGGGCCAATCAACGTAAAGTGGGCGGAGCTAATGGCGGCCAATCAGATCAGTAGGCTTAGCATGGCCCAATCAACGTGAAGTGGGCGGGGGCTAATGGCTGCCAATCAGATGGCTTTGGATTTGGCTTGTGTTGGCTTAGAACTGGATTGTGTTGGATTATAACTGGATTATGGCTTAGAATTGGATTGGAATTGGATTAGAATTGGATTGGAATTGGATTAGAGAAAACTCTTGGCTATAGGACTTCTTTCTATACTACTGTCCTCGTCCTTCAAGGCGTATCCCCAGAACATCCTGACGATGACACTCGCGGACAGTCCGTGAAGAGTCATTCAGGTACGTCCTGTGCCCGTCCCTGTGGGTAGATAGTGGGACGAGAAATATTACTTTTAGTTTACCAGCTCAGACTCCCTAAAACACTTTTTTTTTTCCCGGCCGATGCTTGGACCCGATTGACATTTTTCTGAAATAAAGGCTGGTCCAGCATAAAATTATCTGCCTCCGAAAAGGATGATTGTATATGATACATTCTCGTGAGGCCGACAACGGCAAGCCCAATTACCATCACCACCACCACCACCTCGTGGGAAGGACAGAAACGTGCGATTCTGTCCTATTGCTTTTGACTTGCAAAGGCCCCACCTGAATTTCTCAAACCAGAATGAGTAAGAAACATAGACTTTGCAGTGATGTAGAGCTAATACTTCAATTAATTCTTCGCTTTTAGTAGCTTTCGTCGCGTAATCGAAACGAACATGGACAGCTCACCCTTTGTTTTGTGTTGCAGACCAGCATGGCTCTCGAATGTACGGAGAGTCGCGTGAAAGCAATAAACAGTATCTGTTTCAGCTTCGGAAGAGAATACCTTTCGGTGTTGTTTCCGGGAAGATTTTTCCTAATACCTTTCGGAGGGCGTCTGCGCTTATTGTCCATTATGTACTAGAAAGGAACAGTCAGGCTTCATTCTGGCAGTTAACCGAGATGCATGGAGTCAGTATGCAACTGTTCTCTGTGCAATAGATAAAAAAACATTGATATGGGTTCTCTGATGACTTGGGGGTGTTTTATAAGTGCGCATGCTGAAAAAGAGATATGAATAGATAAAAAACCAATTGCATCCTAGAAATGCTCCAGCAGTATTCTCAAGTGGTCCTTACGTAGGATCTGTGGATGATCTGAGGATGCCATAGGGACGCTATATAGTGTCAAAATGACATGTTGAGGATGATTTGAGGATCAGATTCACCGTCCTGCGGATGTCACCCCCGTTCATGCATGATGCTCTTAGGATATCCTTGGGATGACAGTGTGTTGTTGGGGCTGTGTGTATGTTTCATATGAAATCATGCTAAAACTTGGGCAGGTTGGTGTGACATACTAAAAGCGTATGTTTCCTGGGCGCTGAGGAGCGCGACGTTGCGGGCAAGGAGCACGAGCTGTGCAATGACTGCGACAAGCTTTATGTGTGGTCTCATCTTGCATCTGACGCAATATACCATTAAGCGAAACAGAAAACTATTATGTTTGAAGTGGACACTGCGACAAAAAAGGCGGCTACGCCACGGCAAAGAACTTGCATCAAAGGAATCAAGAACCGAAGATGCATCTCGCCATTAAATCGAGAACTAGGGAACTGTGTGCGACTAAGTTAAGAGATAAACATTTTTAAGTGCAATATAAAGAGGTGCCGAAGATGTGTTCCAATATCATCCAGATAAATGTGTGCGACAGTGCGACTAAGTCAAGCCCAGACTAAAACATTTTTAAGTGCAGTATCAAGAGACGCCAAATAATCTGCATCGAAACAATCGGCAGCTGAAGATGTGTCTCAACATTAAATCAAGAGAACCAGTCAACGGTGTGTGACTAAGTCAAGTCAAAGTGAAACATTTTTAAGTACAATATAAAGAGTGAAAGTGTTTCCGTATTGTGCAGCATAAAATAAAGAACTTTTGGAGTCTTGTTATGTTATGTTGCTTGCCTGTGCTGCAGATAGGCACTGATGTGCAAACAGAGTTGAGTAGAACAAACCGATGAATTGACGTACAAGCAAGCTACTGGACAATCTATGATAAACATGCCTGAGCAGGTGGTGAACACTGAAGACTGCACAGGACAGCTGTCTTGTATAGTCTCCAGTGTTTACCCATTGCTCAGGTTTGTTTAAAATTTCAGCAAGTCTGTCCACCAGATGCCTGTACCTCTGTCATTTTACCACGGGCACCTGGGGCACAATACCCGGGGCACGACATGAAAGAAAACACAGTATGGGAGAAAGATCCATTTCAGGTCCGTGAAATGTAGTTCGCAACGTTATAAGGACGTTTTCAGGAGATCCTGGGATGTGACTTTGGCAGTTTACAGGTAGTCCCACAGACGTCCCAGAGATGATAAAGGATGTCCGAAGGACGTTTCTATTGTCCGGAGCTGAACGTTCTGGGGACGTCCACAGGTCATTGTTGGTTTACTGGGCCACGAAACCAGAGCCGTTGTAGAAATGAATCACGCAGTCCAAACCTCTTGCGAAGACTTGCGTTCGATGTGCACTTGCGAATGTATTCCCTCAGGTAAGAATGGTGAATTCACGAGTTTTCGCTAAAACCACTAATAAAGTTAGCCCAATCTAACTTTATGATGTCCATATACACAACTAACGCTGTTCATGTTGTGGCTGTGTTGTTGAAATTCGAGCGGACTCGTCACACAGAACCTCACTTGACGCACTTGTTCTGAAGTCATCTGTTCGATGTCCACCTGGCGAAAGAATCCCTTCAAGAGAGAAGAGTAGTAAATTCACTGTTTTAATGTCAAGATTTGTTGAATGTAAATGCGCAAATGCCTTTCTTGAGGCAGTATCGTTGAGACTCGGGCGGACTGCTTCCATTAAACCAGAGCCGCTCAAGAACTGAATCACCTAGTCCAAAACTCTTGCGAAGACTTGCGTTCGATGTGCACTTGCGAACGTATTCCCTCAGGTAAGAATGGTGAATTCACGAGTTTTCGCTAAAATCACTAATAAAGTTAGCCCAATCTAACTTTATGATGTCCATATACACAACTAACGCTGTTCATGTTGTGGCTGTGTTGTTGAAATTCGAGCGGGCTCGTCACACTAAACGTCACTTGTTGTGAAGTCATCTGTTCGATGTGCACCTGGCGAACGAATCCCTTCAAGAGAGAAGAGTAGTAAATTCACTGTTTTAATGCCAATATTTGTTGAATGTAAATGCGCAAATGCCTTTCTTGAGGCAGTATCGTTGAGACTCGGGCGGACTGCTTCCATTAAACCAGAGCCGCTCAAGAACTGAATCACCTAGTCCAAAACTCTTGCGAAGACTTGCGTTCGATGTGCACTTGCGAACGTATTCCCTCAGGTAAGAATGGTGAATTCACGAGTTTTCGCTAAAATCACTAATAAAGTTAGCCCAATCTAACTTTATGATGTCCATATACACAACTAACGCTGTTCATGTTGTGGCTGTGTTGTTGAAATTCGAGCGGGCTCGTCACACTAAACGTCACTTGTTGTGAAGTCGTCTGTTCGATGTGCACCTGGCGAACGAATCCCTTCAAGAGAGAAGAGTAGTAAATTCACTGTTTTAATGCCAATATTTGTTGAATGTAAATGCGCAAATGCCTTTCTTGAGGCAGTATCGTTGAGACTCGGGCGGACTGCTTCCATTAAACCAGAGCCGCTCAAGAACTGAATCACCTAGTCCAAAACTCTTGCGAAGACTTGCGTTCGATGTGCACTTGCGAACGTATTCCCTCAGGTAAGAATGGTGAATTCACGAGTTTTCGCAAAAATCACTAATAAAGTTAGCCCAATCTAACTTTATGATGTCCATATACACAACTAACGCTGTTCATGTTGTGGCTGTGTTGTTGAAATTCGAGCGGACTCGTCACACAGAACCTCACTTGACGCACTTGTTGTGAAGTCATCTGTTCGATGTGCACCTGGCGAACGAATCCCTTCAAGAGAGAAGACTAGTAAATTCACTGCTTTAATGTCAAGATTTGTTGAATGTAAATGCGCAAATGCCTTTCTTGAGGCTGTATCGTTGAGACTTGGGCGGACTGCTTCCATTAAATCAGAGCCGTGCGAGAACTGAATCACCTAGTCCAAAACTCTTGCGAAGACTTGCGTTCGATGTGCACTTGCGAACGTATTCCCTCAGGTAAGAATGCTGAATTCACGAGTTTTCGCTAAAATCACTAATAAAGTTAGCCCAATCTAACTTTAAGATGTCCATATACACAACTAAAGCTGTTCATGTTGTGGCTGTGTTGTTGAAATTCGAGGGGGCTCGTCACACTAAACATCACTTGTTGTGAAGTCATCTGTTCGATGTGCACCTGGCGAACGAATCCCTTCAAGAGAGAAGACTAGTAAATTCACTGTTTTAATGCCAAGATTTGTTGAATGTAAATGCGCAAATGCCTTTCTTGAGGTTGTATCGTTGAGACTTGGGCGGCCTGCTTACATTAAACCAGAGCCGTGCGAGAACTGAATCACCTAGTCCAAAACTCTTGCGAAGACTTGCGTTCGATGTGCACTTGTGAACGTATTCCCTCAGGTAAGAATGGTGAATTCACGAGTTTTCGCTAAAATCACTAATAAAGTTAGCCCAATCTAACTTTATGATGTCCATATACACAACTAACGCTGTTCATGTTGTGGCTGTGTTGGTTGAAATTCGAGCGGACTCGTCACACTGAACCTCACTTGACGCACTTGTTGTGAAGTCATCTGTTCGATGTGCACCTGGCGAAAGAATCCCTTCAAGAGAGAAGAGTAGTAAATTCACTGCTTTAATGCCAATATTTGTTGAATGTAAATGCGCAAATGCCTTTCTTGAGGCTGTATCGTTGAGACTCGGGCGGACTGCTTACATTAAACCAGATCCGTTCAAGAACTGAATCACCTAGTCCACAGCTCTTGCGAAGACTTGCGTTCGATGTGCAGTGTCGAACGTATTCTTTCAGGTAAGAATGGTGAATTCACGAGTTTTCGCTAAAATCACTAATAAAGTTAGCCCAATCTAACTTTATGATGTCCATATACACAACTAACGCTGTTCATGTTGTGGCTGTGCATGTTGTTGAAATTCGAGCGGACTCGTCACACTGAACCTCACTTGTTGTGAAGTCATCTGTTCGATGTGCACCTGGCGAACGAATCCCTTCAAGAGAGAAGAGTAGTAAATTCACTGTTTTAATGCCAAGATTTGTTGAATGTAAATGCGCAAATGCCTTTCTTGAGGCTGTATCGTTGAGACTTGGGCGGACTGCTTACATTAAACCAGAGCCGTTGAAGAACTGAATCACGCAGTCCACACCTCTTGCGAAGACTTGCGTTCGATGTGCAGTTGCGAACGTATTCTTTCAGAATGGTTAATGGTATGAATTAAGAATGGTGAATTCACGAGTTTTCGCTAAAATCACTAATAAAGTTAGCCCAATCTAACTTTATGATGTCCATATACACAACTAACGCTGTTCATGTTGTGGCTGTGTTGGTTGAAATTCGAGCGGACTCGTCACACTGAACCTCACTTGACGCACTTGTTGTGAAGTCATCTGTTCGATGTGCACCTGGCGAACGAATCCCTTCAAGAGAGAAGACTAGTAAATTCACTGCTTTAATGTCAAGATTTGCTGAATGTAAATGCGCAAATGCCTTTCTTGAGGCTGTATCGTTGAGACTCGGGCGGACTGCTTCCATTAAACCAGAGCCGTTCAAGAACTGAATCACCTAGTCCAAAACTCTTGCGAAGACTTGCGTTCGATGTGCACTTGCGAACGTATTCCCTCAAGTAAGAATGGTGAATTCACGAATTTTTGCTAAAATCACTAATAAAGTTCACCGAATCTAACTTTATGATGTCCAAGATACGCAACTAACGCTGTTCACATTGTGGCTGTGTTGTTGAAATTGAAATTCGAGCGGTCTCACCACACTGCATGAAGCTCACTTGACGCACATGTTGTGAAGGCTTCTGTTCGATGTGCACCTGGCGAACGTATCGCTTCGAGAAAGAAGACTAATAAAATCACTGCTTTAATGTCAATATTCATAGAATGTAAATGCACACATACGTGCTTTTTTTCTGGCTGCATCGTTGAGACTCGAGCGGACTCATTCCAGTATACCAGAGCCGTTCAAGAACTGAATCACGCAGTCCACACCTCTTGAGAAGACTTTAGTTCAGTGTCCACCTGCGAACGTATTCCCTCAAGTAAGAATGGTGAATTCACGAATTTTTGCTAAAATCACTGATAAAGTTCGCTGAATTTTACTTTATGATGTCCAAGATACGCAATTAACGCTGTTCATGTTGTGGCTGTGTTGTTGAAATTGAAATTCGAGCGGTCTCACCACACTGCATGAAGCTCACTTGACGCACATGTTGTGAAGGCTTCTGTTCGATGTGCACCTGGCGAACGTATCGCTTCGAGAAAGAAGACTAATAAAATCACTGCTTTAATGTCAATATTCATAGAATGTAAATGCACACATACGTGCTTTTTTTCTGGCTGCATCGTTGAGACTCGAGCGGACTCATTCCAGTAAACCAGAGCCGTTCAAGAACTGAATCACGCAGTCCATACCTCTTGCGAAGACTTGAGTTCAGTGTCCACCTGCGAACGTATTCCCTCAAGTAAGAATGGTGAATTCACGAATTTTTGCTAAAATCACTGATAAAGTTCGCTGAATTTTACTTTATGATGTCCAAGATACGCAATTAACGCTGTTCATGTTGTGGCTGTGTTGGTTGAAATTCGAGCGGACTCGTCACACAGAACCTCACTTGACGCACTTGTTCTGAAGTCATCTGTTCGATGTGCACCTGGCGAAAGAATCCCTTCAAGAGAGAAGAGTAGTAAATTCACTGTTTTAATGTCAAGATTTGTTGAATGTAAATGCGCAAATGCCTTTCTTGAGGCTGTATCGTTGAGACTCGGGCGGACTGCTTCCATTAAACCAGATCCGTTCAACAACTGAATCACCTAGTCCACAACTCTTGCGAAGACTTGCGTTCGATGTGCAGTTGCGAACGTATCCTTTCAGGTAGGAATGGTCAATTCACGAGTTTTCGCTAAAATCACTAATAAAGTTAGCCCAATCTAACTTTATGATGTCCATATACACAACTAAAGCTGTTCATGTTGTGGCTGTGTTGTTGAAATTCGAGCGGGCTCGTCACACTAAACGTCACTTGTTGTGAAGTCATCTGTTCGATGTGCACCTGGCGAACGAATCCCTTCAAGAGAGAAGAGTAGTAAATTCACTGTTTTAATGCCAATATTTGTTGAATGTAAATGCGCAAATGCCTTTCTTGAGGCAGTATCGTTGAGACTCGGGCGGACTGCTTCCATTAAACCAGAGCCGCTCAAGAACTGAATCACCTAGTCCAAAACTCTTGCGAAGACTTGCGTTCGATGTGCACTTGCGAACGTATTCCCTCAGGTAAGAATGGTGAATTCACGAGTTTTCGCTAAAATCACTAATAAAGTTAGCCCAATCTAACTTTATGATGTCCATATACACAACTAACGCTGTTCATGTTGTGGCTGTGTTGTTGAAATTCGAGCGGGCTCGTCACACTAAACGTCACTTGTTGTGAAGTCATCTGTTCGATGTGCACCTGGCGAACGAATCCCTTCAAGAGAGAAGAGTAGTAAATTCACTGTTTTAATGCCAATATTTGTTGAATGTAAATGCGCAAATGCCTTTCTTGAGGCAGTATCGTTGAGACTCGGGCGGACTGCTTCCATTAAACCAGAGCCGCTCAAGAACTGAATCACCTTGTCCAAAACTCTTGCGAAGACTTGCGTTCGATGTGCACTTGCGAACGTATTCCCTCAGGTAAGAATGGTGAATTCACGAGTTTTCGCTAAAATCACTAATAAAGTTAGCCCAATCTAACTTTATGATGTCCATATACACAACTAACGCTGTTCATGTTGTGGCTGTGTTGTTGAAATTCGAGCGGACTCGTCACACAGAACCTCACTTGACGCACTTGTTGTGAAGTCATCTGTTCGATGTGCACCTGGCGAACGAATCCCTTCAAGAGAGAAGACTAGTAAATTCACTGTTTTAATGCCAATATTTGTTGAATGTAAATGCGCAAATGCCTTTCTTGAGGCAGTATCGTTGAGACTCGGGCGGACTGCTTCCATTAAACCAGAGCCGCTCAAGAACTGAATCACCTAGTCCAAAACTCTTGCGAAGACTTGCGTTCGATGTGCACTTGCGAACGTATTCCCTCAGGTAAGAATGCTGAATTCACGAGTTTTCGCTAAAATCACTAATAAAGTTAGCCCAATCTAACTTTATGATGTCCATATACACAACTAAAGCTGTTCATGTTGTGGCTGTGTTGTTGAAATTCGAGGGGGCTCGTCACACTAAACATCACTTGTTGTGAAGTCATCTGTTCGATGTGCACCTGGCGAACGAATCCCTTCAAGAGAGAAGACTAGTAAATTCACTGTTTTAATGCCAAGATTTGTTGAATGTAAATGCGCAAATGCCTTTCTTGAGGCTGTATCGTTGAGACTTGGGCGGCCTGCTTACATTAAACCAGAGCCGTGCGAGAACTGAATCACCTAGTCCAAAACTCTTGCGAAGACTTGCGTTCGATGTGCACTTGTGAACGTATTCCCTCAGGTAAGAATGGTGAATTCACGAGTTTTCGCTAAAATCACTAATAAAGTTAGCCCAATCTAACTTTATGATGTCCATATACACAACTAACGCTGTTCATGTTGTGGCTGTGTTGGTTGAAATTCGAGCGGACTCGTCACACTGAACCTCACTTGACGCACTTGTTGTGAAGTCATCTGTTCGATGTGCACCTGGCGAAAGAATCCCTTCAAGAGAGAAGAGTAGTAAATTCACTGCTTTAATGCCAATATTTGTTGAATGTAAATGCGCAAATGCCTTTCTTGAGGCTGTATCGTTGAGACTCGGGCGGACTGCTTCCATTAAACCAGATCCGTTCAAGAACTGAATCACCTAGTCCACAGCTCTTGCGAAGACTTGCGTTCGATGTGCAGTGTCGAACGTATTCTTTCAGGTAAGAATGGTGAATTCACGAGTTTTCGCTAAAATCATTAATAAAGTTAGCCCAATCTAACTTTATGATGTCCATATACACAACTAACGCTGTTCATGTTGTGGCTGTGTTGGTTGAAATTCGAGCGGACTCGTCACACTGAACCTCACTTGACGCACTTGTTGTGAAGTCATCTGTTCGATGTGCACCTGGCGAACGAATTCCTTCAAGAGAGAAGACTAGTAAATTCACTGTTTTAATGTCAAGATTTGTTGAATGTAAATGCGCAAATGCCTTTCTTGAGGCTGTATCGTTGAGACTCGGGCGGACTGCTTCCATTAAACCAGAGCCGTTCAAGAACTGAATCACCTAGTCCAAAACTCTTGCGAAGACTTGCGTTCGATGTGCACTTGCGAACGTATTCCCTCAAGTAAGAATGGTGAATTCACGAATTTTTGCTAAAATCACTAATAAAGTTCACCGAATCTAACTTTATGATGTCCAAGATACGCAACTAACGCTGTTCACATTGTGGCTGTGTTGTTGAAATTGAAATTCGAGCGGTCTCACCACACTGCATGAAGCTCACTTGACGCACATGTTGTGAAGGCTTCTGTTCGATGTGCACCTGGCGAACGTATCGCTTCGAGAAAGAAGACTAATAAAATCACTGCTTTAATGTCAATATTCATAGAATGTAAATGCACACATACGTGCTTTTTTTTCTGGCTGCATCGTTGAGACTCGAGCGGACTCATTCCAGTATACCAGAGCCGTTCAAGAACTGAATCACGCAGTCCACACCTCTTGAGAAGACTTTAGTTCAGTGTCCACCTGCGAACGTATTCCCTCAAGTAAGAATGGTGAATTCACGAATTTTTGCTAAAATCACTAATAAAGTTCACCGAATCTAACTTTATGATGTCCAAGATACGCAACTAACGCTGTTCACATTGTGGCTGTGTTGTTGAAATTGAAATTCGAGCGGTCTCACCACACTGCATGAAGCTCACTTGACGCACATGTTGTGAAGGCTTCTGTTCGATGTGCACCTGGCGAACGTATCGCTTCGAGAAAGAAGACTAATAAAATCACTGCTTTAATGTCAATATTCATAGAATGTAAATGCACACATACGTGCTTTTTTTCGGGCTGCATCGTTGAGACTCGAGCGGACTCATTCCAGTATACCAGAGCCGTTCAAGAACTGAATCACGCAGTCCACACCTCTTGAGAAGACTTTAGTTCAGTGTCCACCTGCGAACGTATTCCCTCAAGTAAGAATGGTGAATTCACGAATTTTTGCTAAAATCACTGATAAAGTTCGCTGAATTTTACTTTATGATGTCCAAGATACGCAATTAACGCTGTTCATGTTGTGGCTGTGTTGTTGAAATTGAAATTCGAGCGGTCTCACCACACTGCATGAAGCTCACTTGACGCACATGTTGTGAAGGCTTCTGTTCGATGTGCACCTGGCGAACGTATCGCTTCGAGAAAGAAGACTAATAAAATCACTGCTTTAATGTCAATATTCATAGAATGTAAATGCACACATACGTGCTTTTTTTGTGGCTGCATCGTTGAGACTCGAGCGGACTCATTCCACGAAACCAGAGCCGTTGTAGAAATGAATCACGCAGTCCAAACCTCTTGCGAAGACTTGCATTCGATGTGCACTTGCGAACGTATTCCCTCAGGTAAGAATGGTGAATTCACGAGTTTTCGCTAAAACCACTAATAAAGTTAGCCCAATCTAACTTTATGATGTCCATATACACAACTAACGCTGTTCATGTTGTGGCTGTGTTGTTGAAATTCGAGCGGGCTCGTCACACTGTACCTCACTTGACGCACTTGTTGTGAAGTCATCTGTTCGATGTGCACCTGGCGAACGAATCCCTTCAAGAGAGAAGAGTAGTAAATTCACTGTTTTAATGTCAAGATTTGTGGAATGTTAATGCGCAAATGCCTTTCTTGAGGCTGTATCGTTGAGACTCGTGCGGACTGCTTCCATTAAACCAGAACCCTCCAAGAACTGAATCACCTAGTCCACAACTCTTGGGAAGACTTTCGTTCGATGTGCACTTGCGAACGTATACCCTCAAGTAAGAATGGTGAATTCACGAATTTTTGCTAAAATCACTAATAAAGTTCGCCGAATCTAACTTTATGATGTCCAAAATACGCAACTAACGTTGTTCACATTGTGGCTGTGTTGTTGAAATCGAAATTCGAGCGGGCTCACCACACTGCATGAAGCTCACTTGACGCACATGTTGTGAAGGCTTCTGTTCGATGTGCACCTGGCGAACGTATCGCTTCGAGAAAGAAGACTAATAAATTACTCTTTTATTGCCAATATTCATAGAATGTAAATGCACACTTAATGCTTTTCTGGTGGCTGCATGGTTGAGACTCTAACGGACTCATTCCACTAAACCAGAGCCGTTGAAGAACTGAATCACACATTCCACCCCTCTTGGGAAGACTTGCGTACTTGCGTTCGATGTGTGTCATGTATTGTCATGTGTTAAGTTTCAGTTTCGCTTTCATTCTTCTGTTTTATGGTCTACACTATCGCCGCCAGGGGGATCGTTGTTGTGGTGTGAGTTATGGTGACATGTGAGGCGTGTATGTAGCGATGGCTGAATGCTCAGTAAAATGCTTTGCAATCTCATCGTGTACCTGGCATCCGTATCCCTGATCTCTCGGAACACCACACTGGCGACGAGGTAAATCCAACTGGTCGAAGAAATCATGGCTCACGGCACTATTACGCCTTTTTGGCATGGTGGAAACTGGTCCGCATGGCGTGACCGGTTTGAGTTTTATTGTGAGGCCAACGACGTGACCACCGAGGAGAAGAAGAAAGCCCTTCTCCTGTCATTCTACAATGAAGAAATATACGGTATTGTTTGTGGCATGGTTCTGCCGCAATCGGTTTGCCAGGTACCGTATGAAGAGTTGCTGAAGCTTCTCAACGATCGTTTTGAAGCGAAACCGTCCGAGCTGGTGGGACGTTCCCAGTTCTACAGAAGAGATCAACATGAGGGGGAGTCGATTGATGACTTCGTATCGGCGCTGAAGGTTTTGGCTAAAGAATGCAACTTCGGTGAAGTCGCGGTGTCGGGTCAGCGTTCTGAGGCAGCCAGTTCCAACGCGGCGACCTAGGCGGCTTCCGCAAGTGAAGACAGCGTGACGACAGCAGCACCGGCAACCGCAACAGCTCCGACCTCCGTGACTGTGCTGCCAGCCTCAGTCCACCAGTTTGCCTCTTAACGTGATGTTGCGTGGCAGATTCGTGTGTGGACTCAGGGATACTCACCTTCCACAGCGTCTGCTCAGTGAACGTCACCTAACGTTTCGAATTGCGTACGACATGGCCAAGGCAGCCGAAGCAGCTGCAACCCACCAAGCTCAGTTCAGACCACGAGAGCACAGCGGAAAGGTACACGCTACCGCGAAGACAAATGCTGGCCTTGGATCGGCTCAGAAACCCAGAGGGAACGACGGGAAGCCTAAGGACAGCTTTCAGAGGCACGATTGTTACCGCTGCCTGGGGTCTCACAAGCGCACGGATTGTCCATTCAGAACAGCAATTTGCTTTTCATGTGGCAAGCCTGGACACTTGCGGAAAGCCTGTCAAAAGCGCAAACAAAAGGGTGGAAAGACTCATGTGGTACAGGAAGAGCAAAAAGACAGTGATTTGTACAACTTGCACCAAGTACATTCTGTGCATTCTACTGTTCCCAGGTACACTGTAACTCTGCGCGTGGATGACAAGCTTGTGCCCTTCGAGGTTGACTCTGGTTGTGCTTACACACTTATAAGTGAAGAAACATACACAGCTACTTGGATCAAGAAGCCACCCTGGCTCGGGCCAGTTGAGGTAGGCTTGCAAACGTGGTCGGGTGAACCAATGAAGTTAAAAGGTTCGGTGGAAGTCAGAGTCAGGTGGAAGTCAAAGGACTATCTGTTACCTCTTCTGGTGGTGAAGGGTACCGGGTGCAGCTTGTTGGGCCGCAACTGGTTCCAGCCGCTCAACATCAAGATCAGTGGTGTCAACAGCGTTCCAGCGGCTACCAGCATAGATGCATTGCTGAGCAAGTTCTCATCAGTGTTTGCGGATCCTTGTGAAGGACATGCTGGGCCACCAGTTGAAATAGAACTTAAAGGGACCGAAAAGTGAAAAATAACCCCCATATTTTGGCCCACCATCCTGCACATTATCATTGTTTGATAACACAGAGAAAGCATTACCTCACAAATCGGAATATTTTTTACGTATAAATATTTTGATGGTTGCCGGAACATGGACGGTGCTGCCAACAAACGGCAAAAAAGAGTAACTTGGGTTTCAGGTCCAGGGCGTCCGGGATTGGTCAACCTGTACCACGTGACAATTAGTTTCTAGAGAACAAAGTTGACACACATTATCGTTATAACTAAACGTCATTTTAAAAATGACGTTCACTTCCAGGCATTTGAAGAACATAGTTTCTATACTAATAAAACATTCAGCTACGACGCGCCGTGCCGTTGCAAGGCCGTCTGCAAGGCCGTCTGTGTTATCGCGCTTATTGTCTACGCCGTGGGTGGTCACACCGGCAGCGCGAAGCATAAAGTGAAAGTCTGTGAAAGTAATCAAATCACTTGTCTGTCACTGTTGTGTCACGTATTTACGAATGCCTGGTGTACGTTGTGGCGTTCGGGGATGCGGAAATCGTTATTCTTCGACGACGGGCGTTTTCTACCACAAGATTCCACAGGACAATGCGCGAAAACGAAAGTGGTTCGAAGCACTCGGCTATGAGATACAGCAGTCGTGTCGTGTGTGCTCATCCCATTTTTCTGCCGATGACTACGAAGATGCCGCAGTTGGCGAAGTGCGAAAACGTCTGAAGCAAACTGCTGTTCCGTCACCTGTTATTCTGCTTCGCATTGGTGACGGGCTCAACACAACGTCTCAGGTATGTACAGGTGTCACACATGTATAAATTATAATACAGCGATGACGTATACCATTTAACTTGTGTTATCCTACCTACTGGGCATTGTGAACATGAACAAATTTAATTTTAGGGACATTCCGGTGTTGAAGTGGCGCCGGACTGCTTCGTAGTATGTAGAGATCTCATCATTTGGTCATCTTTTGAAAATTTCTGTTTCGAAATAGTTTTAAAACTGTTTCAGGTCGACTGCAATGATTTCATGGACTTGTGCATGGAAGTCACCGTATCGGATGACACTACTGATGCTGCCAGCACATTGTCCACTGCAATTTGCACTGCAGTTTGTATGCAATTTGTATGCACTGCAATTTGCAGTGCATACGCTTTTTCTTGCTTTCTGTTTATTTGCCTGTTATAGAATGCCAGACTTGTTTGATATTGTTTTACTTGCTTTTCTTTGAAATCTTAATCCTTTCTCCATGAAAGTGTGTTCCACAACCTACCTCCTATCTCCATACTCACAAAGTGCATGAAGGTGCACCTAATGCTTCCTTATCCATGAATATGTATATACTGTTACGTGACGCCAGTGATGATAAGGTGGCCAGCAGAACTTTTTACTCATATAAAGTGTTGCGACTGCTTATCTGAGGTTTTTGTTCATTGAAGTTAACTATACTGCAATGTGACTTATTGACTTGACTTCGTTGTACTCTATAGTATGAGAAGTACAGGACTGCACAGACAGATTTGCTCATATGTTTTGTAAGTGTCCGTCTGTGGCATCATCATGCCACGCAACTCTTTGTACAGTGAGGGGAGGTAGGTTCCTTGGGAGAATGAAAAAGGAGATTGGTGTCATGCATGAAAAGCTTTTCTACTTTTAACCAACTGTCAAGTGACCATGGCAAGACTAATGGAAAACTTTGCAACCTCTTACGTACCACAGCATGTTAAAATATCACTGTCATTGTCCGCGCTATGTGGCTGTAGCTGCACTCTTCTTTATATCATGCTTTCAGATTGTAATTCCAGTACTTTCTCTCTTTTTTTTTTCCTTGTCTTTCAGTTGCAAGTCTTCGCACAGGTGCATAACAGGACCTTAACCACAGATCATGAAGAGAAGGCGTAGTCCAGGGCTCAGAGGTGGATACAATTGCAGCAGAACCCTTTTTCTTAAACAAGGACACTTCTAACATGCATATTGTTGGTAAAGACCTCATATGTGAATTTTGGGCTGCTACCAATGGACTTCATTTGACATACAAACACCCTAAGGTCGTAGCTTTATAGTTTCTGTATCTTAACATCAATTATGCACTGATGCACGTATGCAGCTTCTGCACGTCAAGCTCAAGGAAATATGCCTTGCAGTACTATTCACTGGCCCCACACAAATTGTCAAAGCACTTCTAACGCTTTTGGACACCATAGGATTTCCGTCATCGCTCTGAAGCAACCCATTACTCCATTTCAGCACATTACCTCAAGAAATGGGGTAGAGCCCCATAATATTTATTGCAATTCTGAATGTAGAGTGAATCTAGGTACCTTGATGCTCTTTCGCTCGATGCAGCAGAAAAATACATGCGAGACAATTGAAAGGGTACAATAGAAACAGAGTGTGTATTGGAGCAGCCCATATCCTTGATCCTAACCATGCCAAGTTACCCAATTTCGGACTCAAGTCATTTATTGCTCTCCCGATTCTACCTTCCCTGAGATTATGTGGTTCTACACATGCTGCATGGACGCTATCTTTTTTTACTCATGCTTTCCGTTTCTTGTGCTGTTGAATAATTGTAAGTTTGCAGCCATCATGTTGTCTATGTTGTCATGTATGTTGGTGTGCACAAATGACCTTGTGAACATGCTAAATCTTTTTCTAGCCACAACTTCCACCTCTGCACCGTGCTGCGTCTGAAGAATGTCGAGTAGTCCTACTTTTGGACGGAAACTACATGAGGCAGTAACATCCAGATTTCTAAAACTTTTGCCAGCAGACATTTGCTGTTTCTGTACAACTTTCATCGTATATTTCTGTTGTCACAATTAGCACACTCTCGAAGAACAGTTCTCAGCTTCATCTATGTGCTCCATTATTATTCCTGTACCCTTTTCATCAACAGGAGAATACAAAAGCACATATGTGGTAAAATGTAACTTTCTTGTTAAGCTCAAAAGTGAAAGGCAAAACTGTTTATACTACCATTCTCTATTTTATCTTTTTTTTTTCAGGTTTTACAGCTCTATGAAGTACATGAAAACATCAGAGAGCAGAAAGTCCTACTCTGCCTCCTAAATTGCTGGACATTAAAAAAGAAAAATACAGAGTTGTGAAAAAATGTTGTTTCGGCTGTTTTATTATATTTCAATTAATTGTTCCGAGAAGTCTGTTGCGTATGCTGAAGGCAGTTTCTATTTGGAGGACTGTCAAAATTTCTTTACAAAAGTATCTCGGTCACAGTCACCGAGAACTTATGAAAAAAAGAATACGTGGGTACAGTCATTCTCATTCACAGAGACTGTTCACAGTAGTTTTGTTGTCGAATGGTGGCGAATCGAATACTGTGTGCAGAAAAGTGTCAGTGTATTTCATCTTAGAAAATAGCATTGCAAAGGTAGTGTGTGCCTGTTACTGCATAATAAATTATGTAGCCATTTTGGAGTACTCTTGCCCACACCGATGCTGCATGGTTAACTGAGATGAAGAGGTGCAGTACCATTTAAGTCAGCACTAAGGACTTTCTTTACAAATGTTAGTTGGTCATATGATAATGGATCAGTTACAAGTGCTCCTTTTAGTGAAATCAAGTTAAGTGTTTTCAACCGTTAATTATCATTTGCATACCTGGTCAATCTCTAGTGTATAAAAATTATAAACACAGTTCAGGTGAAGTACAATGATAAAAATTTGTTATTTACTCTCCATATATACAAGACATGAGTACACTAATGTACAAATAGATATGCCCCCAGGCATCCATGCACAAACATAATAATTACAATATTGTGTGACTATCTGAAAGGAAAAAGTAATGAAAAAATTCGCAGCAAGCTAGAAATGAAAATTTGCAGGCATCAGTATACATTTTTACAAGTGTGCAGGTTCAAAGCCCTTATACACATCTGATGGAAAAGCATCCCTAATGGCATGCACCACGCAGGCAGGAAGAATCTTCCTATGGTGCTTTCCCAGACCACCCCATATCCACCTTGTGAATTGCCGATAGGCGATATAACGGAATTTCCTGCAGAAATAAGGTTTTTCCATTCAGTTTGCGGTTCAAGTAGCTTGTAAACACGTACTCACTTGTTCACGGCGATGTCACGTATGTTGTCAGTTCAGTATCTCGGATGTACGTAAAAGACACTCGCAGAACTTCGGTGTCGAGGCAGAGTATCTCGAAATATGCGTTGTCTGTAATGCAGTTGACCGTCTGCTTTTTACAGACGTTCTCTACCTCCCGGCAGCACAAACACTCGTATCCATCGGTTTGCACTTCCCGCAAGAACACCTGCACAACGAAAAAACAGCGCTTGTTTCACCTTAAACAAGTGCTTCTCCCTAATACATATAAATTTCACTAACCAGTCCGCGTTCCCGGTACGATCATATCCTGGTGAGGACGGCGGTGACTCCGGTATATCTGAGGACGATGAATCTTCTGCTGCGACGCACACACTTTCCGGCATGCTATCGTACGAACAGAAGTTCTGTGCGCGCGATAGTTCTAGAATGCGGAGTTCTAGCGCACTCAGGTTCGGGAGACTCGACATTTTCGACGTAGAAAGTGGTTGCAGACGCTCACAGCTACTTTCGTTTTCACCGGATTAGCGAGTGCAAGCGCGCGTATTACATGCGTCCTCGACAGATGGCGCGGTGTGATGCCATTGTTGAGAGACTGCCGGTTTCCTACTAGGTACCTAGACATGCAATCATCGAAAATTCGATTTAAAAAAAAACTACAGCGATTTCAGCGGAGTTCTTTGACATTTGAACTTTAGAAGGTTCAAGCTTTTCACTGAACATAAAGTTTCGATAGGTTTATATTCACTTTTCGGTTCCTTTAAGCTAGATGCCGTGCCACAGTTCAGGAAGGCACGCCCGGTTCCTTTTGCCTTGCGCGGGGCAGTGGAGCGTGAACTCGAGAAGTGGGAAAAGCAAGGATTCATCTTGGCAGTTCAATATACGGACTGGGCTACTCCAGTGGTCATAGTGCGTAAAAAAGACGGTGGGATCCGCATGTGCGGTGACTATAAGTCAACAGTTAATGCTATGGCTAGGAAGGCTTCTTTTCCACTACCCACAGCGAGTGAAGTGCTTGCGAGTCTGCAGGGCGGCAGTGTGTTTTCGACTCTCGATCTGGCTGAGGCGTATCAGCAGTTGCACGTGACGGAACAAACATCAAAGATCCTTACAATCAACACACTGAAAGAGCTTTACGCCGTCCACAGGCTGCCTTTTGGTATTTCGGCTGCTCCAGCCATTTTTCAAAGATTTATGGAAACAATTCTGGCAGGAATTCCAGGCACGAGTGTGTACCTGGATGATGTGATTGTTGCAGGGAGAACAGACGATGAGCATCAACAGAGGCTGGAAGCAGTGTTACGACGACTGTGTGATGCCAATCTGAGACTAAAGAAGTCTAAGTGCCAGTTTGCTGTGCCGGAGGTTCGCTACCTAGGGCATCGCATCAACGCATAGGGCATTCATACGACCGAAGAAAAAGTGCAAGCACTACTGGATGCTCCAGAGCCAACAAATAAGGCGCAGCTCCAATCATTTTTGGGGATGTTAGCATTCTACGATAAATTTCTGCCAGATCGGGCATCGACAGCTAAGGATCTCTACGAGCTACTGCGAAAGGAGACTGCATGGTCTTGGGAGCCAAAGCATAAGGAGGCTTACAACAACCTCAAGCAGCTAGTGAACTCGCACATTGTGTTGGCACACTACGATGAAAAAAAGCCCCTCCTTATTTCCTGCGATGCTTCTCCTTATGGGATTGGGGCGGTTCTGTCTCAGCCTGACGAGCACGGTGAGGAAGCCCCGCTAGCTTTCACCTCTCGAACTTTGGGCCAAGCGGAACAGAATTACTCCCAACTGGACCGGGAGGTACTGGCAATTGTATTTGCCACAGCAAAATTCCATCAGTTCATCGCCGGTCGCCATGTTACCATTGTAACAGACCACAAACCACTTCTGGGAATTTTGGGCAGTAACAGACCGGTTCCAGAGGTTCTGTCTCCGCGGATGTCGCGCTGGTGTTTGAAACTGGCCGCTTATGATTATGACTTGACCTATCGCAAAGGAAGCTAAAATCAGAATGCTGATTTCATGAGTCGTTTGCCCCTAGAGAGCGACTTGGATGAACCAAATGCGCCAGCAGACGTGCTTATGTTGGAAGGCTTCAAGTCGCCGCCACTTTCCATAAAGGATCTCCAGACGTGCACTCGGGAAGATGACATTCTTTCGTATGTGTTTAAAGCAGTGCAAGCTCGAACTGTCCACAAGCTTACAGAAGCGCGTTTCAGGCCTTACGTTCGGTTAGCATCTGAGTTGTCTACCCATAACGGCTATGTAATAAGAGGATCACGTGTAGTGATTCCACCCCGAGCCCGAAGGAAGGCTCTGGACTTGCTCCATGCAGGCCACAGAGGTATCGATCCACACAGAGGTATCCAGAGCCTACATGTGGTGGCCGGGCATGGACTCTGAGATTGAGCGTCAGGTTCAAGACTGTGTCATCTGCCAGGAAAACAGAAGGCTTCCGGCGAAGGCTCCTGTTCCTCATTTCGAAGAAGCTTCTCAACCGTGGCAGGTCCTTCACTTGGACTTTGCGGGACCAGTGGAAGGCTTCATGCTGCTTGTAGTGGTGGACTCATTTACGAAGTGGCTTGAAGTGAGGAACATGCACTCAGCTTCGTCGATGACTGTAATCTGAGAACTAAGGTGGATCTTTTCCACCTTCGGTATCCCTGAAAAGATAGTTTCGGACAATGGTGCGCCTTTCGTTTCCGCTGAAATTAAGGACTTCTACAAGAGCAATGGTATTACCCTGGTGACTAGTGCACCAGATCACCCGGCAACCAATGGCCTGGCGGAGAGAATGGTTGCCGAGGTAAAAACGGCGCTTCGGAAGTATACTCAAGGGTCGATTGAGTGTCGACTGGCTCGTTTTCTTTTCAGACAGCATTGAACTGTCAGCGCCAGCACAGGGGAGACACCAGCTGTTCGGATGTTTGGACGAGAATTCCTTCGAGTCTGGACTTGCTTCGTCTTAAAAGGAGAACAGCTTACGCAGACAGGGATTTGTCAAGAGCCAGAGCATTGGCACCGCAGCAGAAGGTCTGAATACGCAATTTTAATGGCACCCCGGCCTGGATACCAGGGAAACTTGTTGAGCGTCATGGGCTGCGATCATGGATTGTCGACACAAGAACAAGACTGCAACGCAGACATCTCAACCACATCAGACGGGCGGCAATGGAACCTGAGGTGGACCCTGCCCAGCAAGAAATCCACATATCTCAGGCCACAGCCTGGGGAGCTCTACAAAGACCAGGTACGGTTATAGACGAAGATTCCACGGATTCTTCCCG
Organism: Ornithodoros turicata; assembly: GCF_037126465.1. Classification (NCBI taxonomy): domain Eukaryota; kingdom Metazoa; phylum Arthropoda; class Arachnida; order Ixodida; family Argasidae; genus Ornithodoros; species Ornithodoros turicata. The sequence continues at coordinate 44,542,289 of NC_088204.1, forward strand.
TATGGCCGTAAGACCTGCAAGGAATCGCGAAACAGTGCGTGACTATCCTACAAGAGCTCGGAAGCCTCCGGGTTGGATGAAGGACTACGTTTTCGCCTAGTAGGGGGAGATGTCATGTATTGTCATGTGTTAAGTTTCAGTTTCGCTTTCATTCTTCTATTGTATGGTCTACACTATCGCCGCCAGGGGGATCGTTGTCGTGGGGTGAGTTATGGCGACATGTGAGCCGTGTATGTAGCGATGGCTGAATGCTCAGTAAAATCCTTTGCAATTTCATGGTGTACCTGGCATCCGTATCCCGGTTCACTCGGAACACCACAATGTGCACTTGCGAACGTATTCCCTCAGGTAAGAATGGTGAATTCACGAATTTTCGCTAAAATCACTAATAAAGTTAGCCCAATCTAACTTTATGATGTCCATATACACATCTAACGCTGTTCATGTTGTGGCTGTGTTGTTGAAATTCGAGCGGGCTCGTCACACTGAACCTCACTTGACGCACTTGTTGTGAAGTCATCTGTTCGATGTGCACTTGGCGAACGAATCCCTTCAAGAGAGAAGAGTAGTAAATTCACTGTTTTAATGCCAAGATTTGTTGAATGTAAATGCGCAAATGCCTTTCTTGAGGCTGTATCGTTTAGACTCGCGCGGACTGCTTCCATTAAACCAGATCCGTTCAAGAACTGAATCACGCATTCCACACCTCTTGCGAACACTTGCGTTCGATGTGCACTTGCGAACGTATTCCCTCAGGTAAGAATGGTGAATTCACGAGTTTTCGCTAAAATCACTAATAAAGTTAGCCCAATCAAACTTTATGATGTCCATATACACAACTAACGCTGTTCATGTTGTGGCTGTGTTGTTGAAATTCGAGCGGGCTCGTCACACTGAACCTCACTTGACGCACTTGTTGTGAAGTCATCTGTTCGATGTGCACCTGGCGAACGAATCCCTTCAAGAGAGAAGAGTAGTAAATTCACTGTTTTAATGCCAATATTCATAGAATGTAAATGCACACTTAATGCTTTTATTGTGGCTGCATCGTTGAGACTCGAGGGGACTCATTCCACTAAACCAGAGCAGTTGAAGAACTGAATCACGCATTCCACACCTCTTGCGAACACTTGCGTTCGATGTGCACTTGCGAACGTATTCCCTCAGGTAAGAATGGTGAATTCACGAGTTTTCGCTAAAATCACTAATAAAGTTAGCCCAATCAAACTTTATGATGTCCATATACACAACTAACGCTGTTCATGTTGTGGCTGTGTTGTTGAAATTCGAGCGGGCTCGTCACACTGAACCTCACTTGACGCACTTGTTGTGAAGTCATCTGTTCGATGTGCACCTGGCGAACGAATCCCTTCAAGAGAGAAGAGTAGTAAATTCACTGTTTTAATGCCAATATTCATAGAATGTAAATGCACACTTAATGGTTTTATTGTGGCTGCATCGTTGAGACTCGAGCGGACTCATTCCACTAAACCAGAGCCGTTCAAGAACTGAATCACGCATTGCACACCTCTTGCGAAGACTTGCGTTCGATGTGCACTTGCGAACGTAGTCCCTCAGGTAAGAATGGTGAATTCACGAGTTTTCGCTAAAATCACTAATAAAGTTAGCCCAATCTGTCTTTATGATGTCCATATACGCAACTAACGCTGTTCATGTTGTGGCTGCGTTGTTGGAATTCGAGCGGGCTCGTCACACCGAACCTCACTTGACGCACTTGTTGTGAAGTCATCTGTTCGATGTGCACCTGGCGAACGAATCCCTTCAAGAGAGAAGAGTAGTAAATTCACTGTTTTAATACCAAGATTTGTTGAATGTAAATGCGCAAATGCCTTTCTTGAGGCTGCATCGTTGAGACTGGGGCGGACTGCTTCCATTAAACCAGAGCCGTTCAAGAACTGGATCACCTAGTCCACAACTCTTGCGAAGACTTGCGTTCGATGTGCACCTGCGAACGTATTCCCTCAAGGAAGAATGGTGAATTCACGAATTTTTGCTAAAATCACTAATAAAGTTCGCCGAATTTTACTTTATGATGTCCAAGATACGCAACTAACGCTGTTCATGTTGTGGCTGTGTTGTTGAAATTCGGGCTTCAGCGGTGTTCCTGTAGTTTTTAATGATAATTGCGTATGTACGCATCTGCAAAATCAGCTTCAACTTTCGCTCCTCCATCATTATTTACGCGAAAATTGATTATTTCATCGCTAACGTTAGGCCTAGTGAAGACTGTGATACCAAGAAAATAGCAAGAAGGACGACCGTTATACGTAGGGTTTTGCATTATATAATTGAATTTTGTTTATACATACATCTTTGCTCATTTTTGATGCGATCTACTTACATTACGTGATTTTTAACTTCATACCGGCAGTCGTCTGTTACGAAGAAGCGGTTGTACCGCTCTTCTGGCCAATCACTTAGTAGTAGTTACTGGACACAGACTGTCGCAACTCTACAAGGCTTCTGGACACGTTTAATTAGCAATTAGAGCTAATTGGGACCCCCCACATTAATCAGGACCCACCAGGGAGTCATCACACTAATTGGGGAGCATCTAGGACGTGTCCAGACCACCCTGTGCGTTGCGGCCAATCTGTGTCCATAAAAAATAAAAAAATAGGTAGAGATAGAGTGGAGAGAAGGAGTTTAGTTGAAGATCAACGACGCCATCTTGAAGGAAGCGGCCCGGAAAGGCCGCTGACCATCGCCGGGCGACGGAGCACAGAGGCAGGTTGCAAAGCATCCCAGCTATGACCACAAGTTCCGGACATGCTGTGACGTCAGCTGTGACGTCATCATGGCATGTCTGGCCAAGTTAGGACAGCTCTGGACATGCAAGGAGAAAAACACTCGTAATACAGAGGCTGGGAAAGCAAGAGTATGCAAACCATCAATAGCTAACAAGAAAAAACAATTAGTTACACAACAAATGAGCCCACCAGAACAGGAGCGCAGAACGATGCGACTGCTCCATCCGAGAGGCAGGCAGAGAACTGACTCGTAATGGTTTTTTTTCTCCTGTATAAAGCCCCGCAGCTGCATCCCCTAGCGGTTACTTTCTCAACTAATCTCACAACAAAATTATTAAGAATCACGCCAGCGCTACTCCCGTTCCCAAGGCAGAAGATGATAGAAAATGCCGGGGATGCCCGGACAACAGCAACCAGCACCCGACGTGCACGGGCACGAAAATCGCAAACAAAGCGGGAACAAAGTTGACGAAAGCATTAGTTACACAACAAATCACCTCACCACAGCAGGAGTGCAGACCGATGCGACTGCTCTCCGTGACAACCAGCCAGAAACTGAGCGAGCGCGGGGAGCGCACGTCTGCTTTCTGCGACAGCCGGAGAGAAACTGACTGGGGCGCCGCTCTGCGGCCGCTACGCATACGCGCTCCTAGCGCCCTCTGGGGCGACCACCTCCGAGAGGCTAAGAGTGAAGAGCATTCCTGTGCCCCCTGCTGGCCGTTCTCATTGGTCGTGAGGCTAAGAGAGAAGAGCATTCCTGCGCCCCCTGCTGGCCGTTCTCATTGGTCGTGACGTCATCCTATTGTCTCAGGGCTACCCTGTTTTTTTCCACTAATGCTCCTTTGGTCAATCTACAATGAAGCCACAGTATGACGTCATCACGCACCTGCGTGGCTCAAGGACGCGTACGCTCTAGACAGGGGACCTATTATTTATTGAATCACTATCCCATGATTATTTCCTTTATTCTTCTATAACGATTGAATAGAAAACGATTGCAGAAGAGCACCATGCATGAAAGCTGATCGTAGGAATTCCAAAGTCTTACTAAATGAGACTTGCAAAAGAACAAAATATCCTAACACGTAACTCCATCAACGACAAATAAGAGGACTAGGCACTCAACAAATCAGCACAGAGTACGGGTAACCAGGAGCGCAGAACTCAAGGCAGCACTATCGTCAAGACAACAATGTTCCTTGTCAAAAGAGAAAAAAATACTAAGCGTCAACAAAGGAAAGCATGCATATCGGGGCATGTCAGGACACGTCAGGACAAATCGTACAACTGCTGGGCAACAGAGGAAAACAAACACTTGAACAGAGTGAAAAAGGCACTCACCATCATTTTTCCCGTTCACAGCATTCCCTCATTGTAAATCTGCTCGTCACAAAATCCACCTGCATCGTCGAACACCATTCACCAGTGACGAACCACACATCCGCACCCCATCAGAGGCAGACAGAACCCCACCGAAGCTACGCTCTTCCACTGACGGCCAACGCCAGGAGCAGAATTTGCGTGTCGAGACCCGTCAGTGTCCAAGAGAGAAGTGAATGCTTGCGCCCCCTGCAGGCCGTTCTCATTGGTCGTGACGTCATCCTATTGTCTCAGGGCTACACAGTTTTTTTCCACTAATGCTCCTCTAGACAAGGTCAACCTGAAACAATAGTCTCTCGGTGTGACATCATCATGCAGGTGCGTGGCTCAAGGACGCGTACACTCTAGACAGGGCACCTGTTATTTATTGAATCACTATCCCTAGATTATTTCCTTTATTCTACTATAATGATTGCGTAGGGAACTATTGCAGAAAAACACCATAGACAAGAGGAGATTGTAGCATTTCATTCCCAAAGTCTTACTGTACAGGAAAAAAAAAAAAGGTTCAGCAAGACATAAAGTCACACACCTGTCCCCCTCGCGGTTACTCTCTGAACTAAATGAATCGCAAAATTATTAAGAATAGCTCTACTCCCATTCAAGGCAGCACTATCGTCAAGAATATGCCTTGTACAAAAAGAAAAAAACTACATGTAGAAGGAAAGCATGTTTGTCAGACAAGGGGGGAAAAAGCGAAAAGAAACAAAGAAGGAATCGCTCTAAAAACGCCGTTTTTAGAGCGATTGGCGACGTGAATAATGTGAATAATCAAAATCCGCGAGATTCTCTGCTCCCTAAGAAAATTTGTACGTCGTTTTCCAAGCAGACCGCGTTTAGTTTACGCAAAATAGAAAAATGAAGTTGTGTATGCTTTATGATGATTCGCCGCAGGCTTAGGCCTTTTCCCCGATCACCAGTGTTTTCGCATTCGATGTCGCATGTCTAGACTTGTTGTTGCGCTAGACGATGTTGCATGTCTAGACAGTAGTGTTGCAATTTTTACCCTTCGCTAATATCTTGTTGCTGCCGTCTTGTGTTAGACGTTGAGCTTCGTAGCGATGTGCGGTAACGCTACGATTATTCCAGAGCGCTCCGTGTGTTTAATGCGTTGTCCTCTGTGCGTGCATGCGTGTGCTTTTTCCCCTGATTTGTGACGTCATCGTGGCATGTCTGGACTTGTTTAGCAGTGTTGCAGTTCTTCCCGCCGCTAGTATGTTGTTGGTGTCATGTTGTGCTAGCCGCGTGGCGATGTGTGGTGACCTGAGGTCTTAAGCCTTTTCCCTGCTCACCTAAGGATATTTGTGTATCCCTGTCCTGTGCTTTCTTTACGCAAGGGCAATGCGTCTGTGTATGTGGCACTATCAGATACCAGACATGAGTGTCTTTTTCTTGGTTTATTGGCATATGCTTCAGGTTTTTTAAGTCAAGCACAAGTGCGCGCAATTTTTCGCTGCTCTCTTCCTCAGATCACCGATTTTACGAAGAAGACAGTCGCATGGTACAGCTGAGAAGAGGGTTTCTCTGATTGTTTGTTTGATTTTGTTGGGTGTTCGATATGTTGAGGAAGTCAGCTGTTAAAGGTATCCGTGAAGAAATGCTTGCATCTGAGCGCAGGATAGGAATTCCTGAAGCACGGCACCCTCAGTGTAAATTAATTATTTTGAATATGAGTCTGCTTCCCTGCATGACAAGGCTGAAATGGGAAGAGAGAAAAAATTGGAGCGCTTCATTAATAGCGATCCAAGTAATAGGGCAATTATAGTTTCCATAGAAAGTAGAATTTTAATGGGCTCCTAAAATTATAGTTTAGTTGTAGTTTTTCTAAACTGCAATGCAATAATCATTAATATAGCATAGGAATGCTATCGTGTTCCCGTAAAGGCGTTCTGTCTTGTGCTTTCGCACCTTTTTGCTCGCAATGCGCGAATGGAACTTTGCCCCCGGCTTTCGCGCCTTTTTTGCTCGCAGGTGTAGCCTCAGACAACGAATGTATGAGCATAGAAAGGGTCATGTATTACATAAGCCTGGAGGTGATGTTGAGTGGTCTCACTTATTATTTTAAAAGAGCAGTGGCAGTTTACTGTAATTCTAATGACCATGATGAGCCTTTGGGGTGAAAATCGTTAATATGCGGGGTGCTTTTTTGTTGAATTTTAATGAGAGAATCAATGTCATTAAGAGTAGGACGAAGGAAATAATCTTGCGATTCAATAAATAATAGGAGTCTTTGCCGGTGTCTTCTTCTTCAGATAGGATGTGATGACGTCACGCAGTCTGTAGCAATGCATTGACCGTTACTGGAAAAAAGTGTGGCAATAGAAAAATAGTGTGTATTGTCCTGGGCAGATTTATGATGAGCATTGTTTTTGAATAAGAGGAGTGCGTGTGCTTAGAAATAGTTTGATGCTGGTTTCCTTCTTTGTTTCTTTTCGCTTTTTCCCCCCTTGTCTGACAAATATGTGCTGACATGCCTGGGCTTGTTCTGACATGCTTTCCTTCTACATGTAGTTTTTTTCTTTTTGTACAAGGCATATTCTTGACGATAGTGCTGCCTTGAATGGGAGTAGAGCTATTCTTAATAATTTTGCGATTCATTTAGTTCAGAGAGTAACCGCGAGGGGGACAGGTGTGTGACTTTATGTCTTGCTGAACCTTTTTTTTTTTTTCCTGTACAGTAAGACTTTGGGAATGAAATGCTACAATCTCCTCTTGTCTATGGTGTTTTTCTGCAATAGTTCCCTACGCAATCATTATAGTAGAATAAAGGAAATAATCTAGGGATAGTGATTCAATAAATAACAGGTGCCCTGTCTAGAGTGTACGCGTCCTTGAGCCACGCACCTGCATGATGATGTCATACCGAGAGACTATTGTTTCAGGTTGACCTTGTCTAGAGGAGCATTAGTGGAAAAAAACTGTGTAGCCCTGAGACAATAGGATGACGTCACGACCAATGAGAACGGCCTGCAGGGGGCGCAAGCATTCACTTCTCTCTTGGACACTGACGGGTCTCGACACGCAAATTCTGCTCCTGGCGTTGGCCGTCAGTGGAAGAGCGTAGCTTCGGTGGGGTTCTGTCTGCCTCTGATGGGGTGCGGATGTGTGGTTCGTCACTGGTGAATGGTGTTCGACGATGCAGGTGGATTTTGTGACGAGCGGATTTACAATGAGGGAATGCTGTGAACGGGAAAAATGATGGTGAGTGCCTTTTTCACTCTGTTCAAGTGTTTGTTTTCCTCTGTTGCCCAGCAGTTGTACGATTTGTCCTGACGTGTCCTGACATGCCCCGATATGCATGCTTTCCTTTGTTGACGCTTAGTATTTTTTTCTCTTTTGACAAGGAACATTGTTGTCTTGACGATAGTGCTGCCCTGAGTTCTGCGCTCCTGGTTACCCGTACTCTGTGCTGATTTGTTGAGTGCCTAGTCCTCTTATTTGTCGTTGATGGAGTTACGTGTTAGGATATTTTGTTCTTTTGCAAGTCTCATTTAGTAAGACTTTGGAATTCCTACGATCAGCTTTCATGCATGGTGCTCTTCTGCAATCGTTTTCTATTCAATCGTTATAGAAGAATAAAGGAAATAATCATGGGATAGTGATTCAATAAATAATAGGTCCCCTGTCTAGAGCGTACGCGTCCTTGAGCCACGCAGGTGCGTGATGACGTCATACTGTGGCTTCATTGTAGATTGACCAAAGGAGCATTAGTGGAAAAAAACAGGGTAGCCCTGAGACAATAGGATGACGTCACGACCAATGAGAACGGCCAGCAGGGGGCGCAGGAATGCTCTTCTCTCTTAGCCTCACGACCAATGAGAACGGCCAGCAGGGGGCACAGGAATGCTCTTCACTCTTAGCCTCTCGGAGGTGGTCGCCCCAGAGGGCGCTAGGAGCGCGTATGCGTAGCGGCCGCAGAGCGGCGCCCCAGTCAGTTTCTCTCCGGCTGTCGCAGAAAGCAGACGTGCGCTCCCCGCGCTCGCTCAGTTTCTGGCTGGTTGTCACGGAGAGCAGTCGCATCGGTCTGCACTCCTGCTGTGGTGAGGTGATTTGTTGTGTAACTAATGCTTTCGTCAACTTTGTTCCCGCTTTGTTTGCGATTTTCGTGCCCGTGCACGTCGGGTGCTGGTTGCTGTTGTCCGGGCATCCCCGGCATTTTCTATCATCTTCTGCCTTGGGAACGGGAGTAGCGCTGGCGTGATTCTTAATAATTTTGTTGTGAGATTAGTTGAGAAAGTAACCGCTAGGGGATGCAGCTGCGGGGCTTTATACAGGAGAAAAAAAACCATTACGAGTCAGTTCTCTGCCTGCCTCTCGGATGGAGCAGTCGCATCGTTCTGCGCTCCTGTTCTGGTGGGCTCATTTGTTGTGTAACTAATTGTTTTTTCTTGTTAGCTATTGATGGTTTGCATACTCTTGCTTTCCCAGCCTCTGTATTACGAGTGTTTTTCTCCTTGCATGTCCAGAGCTGTCCTAACTTGGCCAGACATGCCATGATGACGTCACAGCTGACGTCACAGCACGTCCGGAACTTGTGGTCATAGCTGGGATGCTTCGCAACCTGCCTCTGTGCTCCGTCGCCCGGCGATGGTCAGCGGCCTTTCCGGGCCGCTTCCTTCAAGATGGCGTCGTTGATCTTCAACTAAACTCCTTCTCTCCACTCTATCTCTACCTATTTTTTTATTTTTTATGGACACAGATTGTCCGCAACGCACAGGGTGGTCTGGACACGTCCTAGATGCTCCCCAATTAGTGTGATGACTCCCTGGTGGGTCCTGATTAATGTGGAGGGTCCCAATTAGCTCTAATTGCTAATTAAACGTGTCCAGAAGCCTTGTAGAGTTGCGGACAGTCTGTGTCCAGTAACTACTACTTCACTTCTGCCAGCAACCATTTCTGCAATTCTCAGCCTTCCCAACATGCCCCTCTCCATGCACATGGCGTTGATAAAAGCGGGCGCCAAATCCGTCGTTTTGGTCTGTCACCAGTGATATCCGTTTCAATCTGAATCAATCGAGTTTCTCCAAAATGGTGGCACCCAGTAAATAGGGGTGAGGTATAAGTACTGCATGGATGTAATAATAGACAACTGTATTTCGACCTGTGATTGGCTAGATACCTCAAAATGTGGGTGGAGCCTCAGGTATCGGCCATCCTGCCTATGCATCACTTTGAAGTCCTCAACTCCCCCCTCCCACTTTCCTTTGTTTTTTTGTTTTTTTTGCTATAGTCGTGACGATGCCCACTTGAGAGCGGCCAACAACGGCAAGCTACCTCGACACCCCCCCCCCCCCCCCCCCGCCTCAGGCATAGGCAGGTCCCATTAATGGCTAGACTCCCTTTTGCATACACGGCAGCATACGCATGAAGAAATTCGGCGGAAGGAATGTCAACCTATAAAATTGATAAAGAATCAATTTGTTCAGAATGGGTTCACACTGTTTGTTATTGTGAGGTAGTTCCGTTTTTTTTTTTTTTTTTGTTTTCGTTTGTTGTTCGGTTTTCGTGTGGTGCTTCGTTTTCCTGAGGTGTTCCGCGGTTTTCATTCGTTATTGTGTGATTTGGTGTTGTACGGTTCTCGTTTGGCTTTTCCCATTATCATATTATGTTCTACGAGTGTGTGTGTGTGTTCTACAATGACACCTCGTTCCTTATTGTGAAGGGGCTCATTATTTTATTCACCACACCACCACCAGCAATGGGGTGGAGTATCGCCCCTGGCAATGAAACTCCCCATTTGTTACGAGTATGTTGCAATTGTTCAGCTGTCAGCGCAGTTCCTTACAGAAATTCGAAGCACCGTTCACGAAGAGCATGCATATGCATGACTTATTGCACATGCTGTAGGAGCGACTGTACACAGCAGTTTATTTACGAGGTTAACACAGCAGTTTATTTACTTCCACCCTACCTCACAAATTACAAGAAAAGTGGAACAAATTGGCATATTTAGCGTCGCATTGCTGCAAGTGATACAGAGATAAAATTGGATAAAACGGCACAGTAACTTCACTGTAAACATGACATGTAGAAATTAAGAATGAATATTGAAACACACGACTTCTACGTCCATGAGTCATCGTCATTGATTGTTGAATACTATAATTCATGAGAGCTTCTTTCGTAGTCGTGGTCTGTCATTCACATTCGCTGTGTGCTCCTTTGCAAGATGGTGAAGTCGAATCTTGCCACAGCAGTTAGCTATAAGCTCCATGAGGTGAATGACGTGGTTTCCTTCAGGAGGGCACTCGAACAAGTCATGATGGATGTCAGTGGACACAGAAATTATTAGTTTCAGTTTAGTAGAAATTATTATTTTTCATTCATTCATTATTAATATTATTACTTTTTTGCAGTGCATGAGAAACACCTAACGAGCTAGTATCTATTGTCTACATGTCCGAATATTACGCCATAGGACCCTGACCTTAGACTTCGGCAATCTTGAATAATCAAATCGTGGACCTCACTTTGAAGGTTTAGGTAGTGAATGTAAAATTCCATTGACAGGAACCATAAAAGCAAAAAAGCAGTGGTGTGTCAGTTCAGTCCAGCAAGTGCAATGTGATCGAGTTCCTAAAAAAAATGTGTATAATTCTCTGTGACTTTGCGCCCAGCCTATTCAAACCTCATTTTACGGGATGCATAACTTCAGAGCTGTTGTAATCTCCACCAACTAAAATTGAGAAATTGTGGAACCTCAATATAACAAAATTTTGTTAGGAAGCTGTTTGTTTCATTGTCAAGAGCCTTACGAAAGATGACACATAGTCTAGCAGGGAATGTAAATTATTTTGTACAATTAAATTGGTTGCATATAGTTCTGCCATATGTATGTTGACTGATGTTATACTTCTGAAGACTTGTACTGAGCTCGTTGGATCAACTACCACATTTAGAACTATACCGCACATTTGCACAGGTACCCCAGCAAATTCTAATGTGTTACTATTCTTTTGCTGCCGGAAATCAAACTTTGTAGGCACAGCATCACTCTAGAGTCACACAATTTGCCCTGTACGATCGAAACAGGTCTCCTCAAAGTGTCTGCTGCAGAGCACCAAAGATTTAGATGGGGCCCCAATTTTCGCGACCCAGGTTCTGCACCCGCTTCTTCGGCACAGCTGAGCGACTGTGAGGGAACCTGTATAGCACAAGCACATTGTTTATAGAAAATACATGGTTTTGGGATTGATAAGAGCCGCTAAACATAATTTCTTAGTACTTAATGGCACCAGCGAAGTAGCAGTGTAAGCAAGTCCGAGTTGTCAGATGCATGCGATAGGAATAAACACGATTTTTCCTCAAAATGAAGAGCTTACCTGTGAAAAGTTATCTCCCTTTCTCTGTCCGTGCATGAAGTGCACCCAACTGCAACAAGCTGGCAGGGCATGCCCTCTAATTTGAAAGAAATTAAAAAGAACGCGGGCAGCCCCGCTCGAACTAAATGCAGACGACAGGATGCGTTTGGCCCACCAATATGGCTCTGACCCCAACCACGCTCTGGCGCACCCTATGCGCGATCCAGCCAAGTACTATAGAGGTCAGTGGCGGGCTCGCCACGCTGAAGCTCACTTGACGCACTTGTTGTGAAGCCCTCTTTACGATGTGCGCCTGGTGATCGAATCCATTCTAGAGAGAAGAGTAGTAAATTCACTGTTTTAATGCCAAGATTTGTTGAATGTAAATGCGCAAATGAATTTCTTGTGGCTGTGTGAGGTAGAAGATCAGCAGGATCTTGGTGAGAGACGAAGAGAAAGACGAGAGACGTGGGTGAGAAAAAAGGAAGACCACCATAACGTATGCCGACGACATCGCGTTCTTCGCTTCGGCACCATCTTTTCCAGAGCTGTATGCGAAGCTGCAAGCCTATATGAACACCTTGTCCACGTGGTTAGACTCTGTCCATCTGTCGCTCAACGTGGTTAAGTCTGGTATCCTCGTCTTCCCGCTGGATGCGGCCATCTCTATTGATCTAAGGGTGGGGCTCCAGTCTGTCCGTCAGGTGAGCCAGCTAAAATACCTGGGTGTGTGGTATGATGAGACTCTGTGCTGGTCCCAACACATCGACTACCTGAGCTCTAAGGCGTCGAAAGCTCTCAGCATACTTCATCGTTGCTGCAGCCCTCGCATTGGTATGCGCAGGGCTGCTCTGCTATATATTTATAAACTGTACATCCGACCTTTATTAGAGTTCGGCTGTGTTCTGTTTTCTTCTCTTCCTGACTGGCGCTTGAGTAAACTATACATCTTAGAGAGACGGGCCTTACGGCTCTGTTTAGGTCTCCCTAAATATACGGCAAACGACGCACTCCTCTCTGAAGCCCGTCTACCTTCACTGAAAGAACGCTTTCGGTCTCTTACTATCTGTTGCTATACCTCTCGCAAAGGCAACACCCGGTTGCGTTGGGGAATAATGAGTCGATGAGAGACTGTGGACTTTGGCTAACACGTCATTGGCACCGTAGGAACACACCACAGCTGCTTTCGCCGAACAGCTCCTCGCGCCACTGAGGATCTCTTTGGCGGATGTGTGTGTACACTGTAAACTTTTTCACACCTTTAAAGGTGTGCGCTATGCACATTCAATCTGGTTGCGTAACATTGCATCTCTAGGATGATATTTTACAAAATTCTAAAAGCATTACTAAAGATCAAGTGTCAGTGCAAATCTTGCTTTCATTATGTCTTGGATATCGTAGGTACGAGCTAATTCATATATGCATCGCTATCGATAATCGAGCACGCGCAAGTGTCTACAATACTGTTGAACAATGTTGAGATGTTGCAAGACTGAGTTTTTGGAGGACAGACAGCACTCGAGTAAAGAAAATTTGTGCGAAACCGTGCTCCATTATGATGTTACCAAAATTACACCTACAAAGGCGTGCGCCATGCACGCTATTACACCTTTAAAGGTGTGAAAAGATTTAGAGTGTACTTGGTCCTCACCGGCATGCCCCCTTGATTCAGGTCTCCGAAATATTTCATGCGGATGCCAAGCGTCTTCCACTGATCACTCTACAGAGGACATTAACGAACCACCTAAATCTCTACGCGCAGTACTTGATCGTTGCAACGGACGCGTCGGTTTCTGCGGAGCGCGCTGGAGCTGGCTTGTTCTTCCCACAACTTGATTTCCAGTTTCCTGTTCGCCTCCCTGACTTTACCCCACCCTTTGACAGCGAGTTCTTAGCTATGGCCCTTGCCCTTAGGAGGGTTCCTCCTGCCTTCCAACAAGTTATCTTGCTGTCGGACTCCCTATCTTTCATTTCAGCCTTGGCGTCGCCCTCATGTTTCCTGCCGTCCTCAGAGTCATTGGTATCCATTTTGGTACGTCTTGCCCCACCTCATCTTCGCAACGTCATCATCACGTGGATTCCTGGCCACAGCGGACTCACCCTTAACGAAACCGCTGACACCCTCGCTAAAATGTCCCTCTCCGGAGAGATTCTTCCTCTCCTCCCAGTACTTGTTCGCACTTCTGTTGCCAGGTACACACGGCTCAAGTCTGTCTCGAGCTGCCCTCCCCCCCCCCCCCCCCACGCCCGCCATATGAACATCTCGTCTTTTCGTGGAACCCTAACCTCTGCAGCTCCAGGCAGACAGAAGTCTTGGTGACGAGAGCTCGATGCCTGGCGCTGCCGCTAAATTTTTACTTCCACCGTGCTGGACGGTCTTTGTCCCCTGCTTGTTCCCACTGTGGCCAGGATGAAACAACTGAACACTTTTTGCTAACCTGTTCTCAGTTTGGCCAATTACGCCACAGGTATATCTGGACCCCCTTGCGCTTGTTAGGAGCCCCACTCTGATTGGCGTCAGTGCTGTCTCTCGGAGCATCACACACACTGCGCTCTGTCATAGGGATGTGGTAGCGGGTCTTGTATCCTACATCATGCTCTCCAACCGCTTCTAGGCACTTCCTTCCTACTCTCATATACACTTTCACTACACACACATTCATACAGTCATACTTTTCGCCATGTATAGTCGTCATACGCATATTCCTACATACGTGCATATCCAGTTCATGTATTAGTCATCACACGTCATATGTCATAAGTTACTTGGATCTGACCTGGCCTTAGTCCCTACCATTACTGCACAGACATAGACATAGACAAACATCTTTCGCCCCTTTTGTCCTGGCCAATCTCCCTTAGGCCGGAGTCACACTGGTTATACACGTGCTCCAAACATGTATGACAACATGTCTGGCTCCAAACATGTATGGCGTATGTATAATGCTCGGTCACACTGGTCATACAATTATTGTTTGACAACATCGTTCGATTCAAACGCTTGTATGATTATACATCGCCTCGAACATGTGTCGTTCAAACATCGGTCACACTGGTTATACAACTATACAGCGGGAGTGGCTTAAACAATGATGTACGACACACGTCAGTGTCACGGTAACCAACCCAGGAGTTTATATAACTTCCATTCGCGGACATCGCAATTCAAAATGTACGAAGACGACGAAGACGGGGCTCCACTGGCTGATTTTCGATTGTTTCATGCTCCATGTGCGCAGGCAAAGAGGTCGCCATTTTGAACATACGTGCAACACAATGTCGTGAACACTGACTTACAACTTACTCGTGCAAGATAACTCACGCGCATCACGATGTCGTTGACACTGACTCATGCAAACGAAAACTGTCGTGGCGAATACGCCCGTTTATACAACTTGTCCATCACCGTTTTTTCGGCAGTGCCCAAATACATCGTCGTGTGTTTGACAACATGTTGTCAAACATAGTCAGAGCGCTTGCTATGCATGACGGCACGGTCACACTGGTTATACACACGTGTTTTAAAACATGTTTTGCCGGTGTTTAAGCAGTGTCACATAGTGTATGGGGCCGGTTGGTACATATCCTTTGGTCCTGCGACGACAGACGAATGGTCATGCGTCGTCGCTGTCTCGTTTCTTCGTCTGTCGTCGCAGGACCAAAGGGTTTAAGCAGTGTGACCAGCACTGTATGATCATACATGTTTAAGGGATGTTTGTTATACACGTTCGTCATACATGTATGACGGGATGTTGGTGTATAATGTATAACCAGTGTGACTCCGGCCTTAGTGGCTCACGGCCATCATCTCATTGGTAGAAGAAGAAGAAGGAAGACGTGGCAGTGTTTGGAAGCACTGACGTGGACTGGGGTATCGAGTTTGGGGTTAGTAGTGTATGCCTGAGTGTTTAGTAAAAGTTGTTGACAGAAAACGTTCCTGTACGTTCCAAGAAGTATCTTATAGGACATTCCTCTCAACTGGCGCAGCCGACAGCGACTTTTTGGGATAAACGAGCAGCGTTCGAACGATCGAACACTTCAAGGCATGCCACCGAAGAAGACTGACATTAACCCCAACGACGTCGTGCGCTTCATAAGAGGATGTCAGAGGTTTTGGGTGATTTTGTTGGAAAAACATGTCTAACATACATTGAAGACATCAGTATTTGGTCAAAGTCATTTGAACACCACCTTCAACACATCGCCCAATTTTTAGACAAGCTCAGCACAACTTGACCATCAAGCTCAGCAAATCTCACTTTTGTAGGAAACAGCTGGAATACCTGGGTCATATCGTCTCCACAGACGGCATCAGTGTCGTGGACGAGAAAGTTAAAGCAATCACCGAGTATCAAGCCCCACGAAATATGAGAGAACTACATCATTTTCTGGGCATGAGTGGTTGGTACCAACGATTCATACAGAACTACGCTGAGGTGAACAGACCACTAAGCGATCTGAAGAAAACCCGGATACCCGGACTTTACAAGGCCGTTTGTTGTCACTACAGATGCCAGTGACTCAGCACTAGGAGCAGTACTTTCTCAAGACAGCAAGGATAGCGAAGGAGTTATCGCTTACGCAAGCAGAAAGCTCTCTTATGCAGAGGTTAAATACAGTGCAACGGAAAAAGAATGCCTCAGTGTTATATGGGCATTGGAAAAGTGGCAAACTTATATCGAAGGACAGAACATTTTAGTCATTACAGACCATGCAGCGTTGCAATGGCTGTTCAACAAGAACCCGTTAAAAGGACGTTTGGCCCGCTGGGTTCTCAGAGTTCAGGTATTCACGTTTACCATCAAGCACAGAAGTGGTAAACTCAACTCAGTGGCAGATGCCGTGTCGCGTTCCACTGTTGCTGCTGTAACTGCAAAGTCACAGTCATATGTTCAAGGAAACGAACACAGCGTTAAAGACACAGCTCCGCGCTCTGAGCACCATGGCATCGACGTCCACGAACTCCAACGCGGAGAATCATTTAAACAAGCTCAAAGAATGGATCTTTCTCTCCAACCACTCTTCCAAAGGCTTCAAAAGACGGCCAGGTTGCAGAACACAAAAAACACCCAGGCAAAAATCTGGAGTGGGACCACTTCAAAGTGGTTTATTGGACAGGTCCCACTTTGAGTGTGGGACCACTTAGTGACTGGGACCAGTTGAAAGTGGAACCAGTTTCACGATGGTCCCACTTCAAGTGGAACCAGTGGAATTTATCCAGTGATTCCCTTTGCTAAGTGGTCCGGGATCGGCCACTTAGCAGCTGGGATCAGGACCACTAAATGCAAAAATAATGCGTAGAAATGCACATATTGCTCAGGTAAATACCATTTATTCTGCTAAAAGCATACACTGAACAGAAAGAAATAATCAATACATCTCTACATGTACATACTATGTAGTATAAGTCTGACCACTCACTGTGTCTAGACAAGACATATGCCTTACTCTGCGATGCACTTACGGACCGCAGGGAGCTTTCGTTCGTTGGCATTTCCTTAGAGAAGATGACACATGACACTCCTGTTTTCCATGCAGGTCGCGACATACACCCCCTTCCTCTTCACCGTACGTTCGGAATCATCTTATCCTGTTTCTCTTCAAGTTCCTCCTAAGTTTCTAGAATGAAACATCTAATTAATAGTATCAAAACATCACGGTCATCACTCATACCTGCAAACATTCGCGACGTGCAGTCCGATTAACGTTTCACAGTGCGCTCTTGCCCCTACGCCGTTTACGTCTTCTTAGCGTAAAAACTCTTCCGGGAAATTGACAATGTGTTGCACAGGAACCACTGTCATCGCATTGTCTTAGAAATCGCATTAAAACATACGCAAGTACTGCACAGGAGATACACCATACTTGCGACGGCAACTGAAGACAAAACCAACTAGCTGCGACGCGTCCAAGTTCCAACTGCCACTCTCGCCCTCTCCTCTCCCACTCGTCTCTCGCCGTTTGAAGTTTGAATTTGTAGCCGCCGTGGCGTCTTCACATTGCATCAGCCTCTGCATTACCTTTTCTTTTTTCTCTCGTTGTCTTCCTTCTAGTTATTTAGCTTAATTTTTGTTGTTGTTCAGATGTATTTTTTGACATTTCTCTGGTACTTAATATCTTGTGATGATATTCACCTTCAGATGAGAATATGTGCTCGAATTGGAGTTACAGGGATACAGCATATATTTGATCGCAGACGCGCGCACCTGGCGGATAAACAGCAATAAAAAGAGATCATGCATGTGCTTAATAGATCAAACAAACCCAGAAGGATATATGGCAAGTGTGGACAAGATGAAATCTTAAAGGGGGAAGCTGGGAAGCTGCCCAACTTGGAGTCTCATGTGACCATTCTGGGAACAAAATGGTAATTGTGAGGCTCCAACTGGAACTTCTGGAACCATCTGAGACCAGAATGGTACCACTGATGTCACCAAAGTGGAACCAGCCACCCCACTTGGGAATCCAGCTGAGACCATCCACATTCAATTGGAACCATTCCGGGACCATCAAACATCCAGCTGGAACCAGTCCAGATTCAACTGGAACCATTTTGGGACCAGTCCAGATTTTCGCCTGGGCAGAACTTTGCTCTCAGACAAGGTATTTTGTGTCAACAGATAGCCAACACAGACAGCGAAGAGCAATGGCGACCGTTCGTTCCGAGCTCCTTACGACCTTTGTACCTAGAAACATTTCATGATGCTCCAACAGCCGGACATCTTGGCATTGAAAAGACACTGCCGAGGCTACAAGACCGTGTTATATGGCCAAAAATGCGCAGTGATGTCGAAGAATACATAAGATCATGTGACTTATGTCAGCGTACAAAAATCCGTATGTAGAAACCTCAAGGGTACATGTCTTCTTTTACGTCCGAGCACCTGTTTCAAGTTTGAGCAGCTGATCTGATGGGACCTTATCCTTCAACTTCGAAAGGATTTCGGTTCTTGCTCGTCTTCGTCGATGTCTTCACGAAGTATATTGAAGCTTTCCCGCTCAGATCAGCGACAGCGAATGAGGTCTGTGACAGGACAAGAGAACTATTTTGTCGCTGGGGAGCACCGCGAACTTTACACACCGATAATGGAGTCCAATTCAAAGCATCCAAATTGGTTTCCCTTTGTGCGCTCTGGGGAGTTAAACAATGCTTCACGCCGTGTTATCATCCTCAGCCGAATGGAACTGAACGATATAATCAGACGCTGAAGACCCTCATCAAGACGCTCTTGGAGGAGAGCCACCGACAATGGAACTTCCCGAGCTCCTGTTTGCTCTACGGTCTGCAATCAATCGTTCATCAGGGGCAACTCCTTTTGAGTTAGTACTCACAACCATACCGACCGCAAGAACACACATGGTCCTCAGGATGTCCCCACAGTGTCATCGTGTACTCGTCCTTCGAGGTGTATCCCGAGAACGTCCTGAGGATAACACTCGCGGACTGTCCGTGAAGAGTCATTCGGGTACGTCCTGTGTCCGTCCCTGTGGGTAGCTAGGAGGACGAGAAATATTATTTTGTTTACTTGCTCAGACTCCCTAATCACATGCGTTTTGTTTTTCGGCCGATCTTGGGACCTGACTGACATTTTTCTTAAATAAAGGGTGGCCCAGCGTAAAATTCCCTGCCGCCAAAATGAATGACTGTCTATGATACATGAAGGCTTTCTTGTGGAAAGAACAGAAACGCGCGATTCTGTCGCACTACTTTTGACTTTCAAAGGTCCTACTTGAATGTCTCAAACCACAGGGAGTAAGAAACATAGACTTTGGGATGAAGCAGAGCTAAGGCTTGAATCGATTCCTCGCTTTGAGTATTTTTTCTTTGCGTAATCGAAAGAAACATGTACAGCTCACCCTTCGTTTTGCGTAGCAGGCGAGCAGGACTCAGGACTCTCGAATTTACGGAGGGTAGCGTTATAAGCAACAAATGGTATCTGTTTTGGCTTCGGAAGAGAATTCTAGTACCTTTCGGACTGGGCAAGCTTAAGCTAATCCCACCGTACAGTTGGCAATACGAGGATTTCTCAGACTTAGTGTCCTTGACAAGATTCTGTTTCTCACTGGAACAATAAAAATGCTGCCGTAACTTTGGTATCATTGGTATTTGATGTAACTTCTGTAAGCACTTGGCGGATGTGCGTGCCAGAAATAGCAAAATAAAACAAATCAAAGCAGGGAATTGAGGGAAAGCAATGTCCTCCATGTGTACTTAAACTGTCCTAAATTGGCCCCTGAGGATGCGCGAAGGACAGCCTCGGGGACGTCATGTCATATGCCAAAGTGGCAGTATTATGACATTCTGAGGACCAGATTTTGACATCCTAGGGATGCCATACCTGTCCCCATCTGACAACCTTAGGATAGCCCTGGGATGACAGTGTGTTCTTGGGGCGAGAGCGCCGGCGGGTTCAGTTCTTCCTATTGGACTGCTACCAGAACATCCTAACGGACGCGTTCAGCAGCGCCTGTGCCGGCTGTGCTGTCTGGGGTTTTTCCTGGGTTTTCCTCAGACGCTCTCAGACATATGTCGGCACAGTTCCCTTAGAAGTCGGCCCAGGACGCACATTCCCCCAGGGCGTCAGTCGTGACGTTGCCCACATACGTGAGGCCGACTACGGCAAGCCCTTTCACCACCACCACCACCACCACCATTCAGCAGCGCCTCGAAAAAGCACGACAGGAACTGTCAAAGCAGTGTAAGAAACGCGCTGGTTATCTAAAGAGATCTCGACGCTGTGCAGAGTTCAGCATCGGAGATTTGGTCCTCTATCGCAACAGGATTTTATCAGACTGGGCGCAAGGAGAGACATCTCCCCAGGGAACACATGGTAGTCTACTAGACGTCCAGACCTGTTCTAACCCTAGACTTTAGGGATAGTGCCCAAACTAGACGTTGACTAGACGTCTAAAAGTCTTACCATTATTTAGACGTCTAAAATTAGTGATTTACGAGACATCTGGTAGACAATTAGTAATTGACGTCTAATTGTAGACGTCTTGTAGCTGGCCTTGTATATACCACATATTAGAAATCATCGAGATTTTGTCTTATTAGGTTTTCAAGAGGTGTGAACACATTCACACATCAAATAGAGTCAGTTGTCTCTGACGTGTGACTGTGTTGTCCTCCAATGTTCCTCATGTTCGATGTGCCCCCAATCTTACTCTAGAGGGAGCCTCTTTAAATTTTTGTAAACAAAGTATTGCAAATACAGTTGGTGGAAGGCTCTAACACCTTTCCATTTACATGGTTGTTGTGTGGTTAACGAAATCGAACTTTTTTTCATATGCTGTGAAAGTCAGTAGGGAAGTGCGGTGTAGAAGAAAGGACTGCCAGAAGCTTGCTAAAGAACCGCACAACATGTATGGGCAGCAGACAAAATATTCATCAAACGGTACAAAACTAGTATTTCTGTGCTTAGTCGTTTCGAAACATCCTTGGTATTGTATGGAGAACAGCGTGACCATGTCATGCCGTCTTACTTCACCCAAACAGCTATCATGCAGTAGTGCAAGATTTGAGTTCCTAAAGGGCTTATTCACTGAAGTCACCTCAGCGCCATACTATAGGTCCCTCAATGTTACGTCCTTGCAATTGTCCGCTGCATTATGCTTTTTAGGTCACTATTAACACCGAAAACATGGAAATTGCTTGGATATTCTACAAATCACAGAGCAACAAGTTTCACACACCTGATGTACAGTGAGTATAATATGGGCAACGGCTTGGATGGGACCTACAAGAAGGTGGCCGATGGCAGCACATCTGCCTGCTAGCGACAGTGGCGGTCTCCTGCGGATGACGTCATGTGAATAAACCTTATAATATTTGACGTGGTGATACAACTCTTGCTTTGTATTTTCTTTTATAATATACACAGTGTTTATTTTTATCCTGTAGAGAATTTTTGCACCAAAGTTATGAGAGCAGCACAGTTGTTGTTTTAACGTAATGCAGTGATGGAAGTGCTGCGCCAATCATGGAGTGCTTCGCAGTCGCCTGCTCGACGAGGTAAGGTCGTGCATCACGAGAAAACGCTTGTCCCATTGATGTACTTTCACCAGGTGTCTTTCACAGCGACAACTGTTACATCCTCGTTTCTCTGAGATCCTGGCAGCATCCACATCAGGTAGTCACGCACAAACAGATTTTAAGTTGTTGCTGCAATTCGTGTTGTGTAGCTGTAACAGTTCTGTGATTTTTGTACTTGCAGCTTCTTTTCTTTATGTGTCTCTCAGATCAGTGTTGACACAGTTTTTGCTCTTATGTGGCCAGACAAGCATCCCGTGAAAGAGTGTGCATAGCCACTAAACAAACTAGTTAGAACTAGCAGGCTACATACTGCTTTCTGACACGTTTTGTTCTATTTTCTAGCCACAGTGAGTCATTGGAGACAGTGCTGCAGCACCAACAATCACTCATTGGAAGAAAGGAATGAGGTGGCCATCAACACCCTGCTGCCAGTTCAACACTCCTCAGTCAAAACACAAGACGCCTGCTTGGCGGCAAAGTCAATCCAGTTCTAGACTGATTTTTGTACCGTAGACGTCGTGTGTGGTTTACTGTGAATAAATGTTTATGCTGAGATCCGTGTTCCTATCAATTATATCACATTTCTGCATGAATGCATGCCAGGACGGTAGCAGGACTAGTCATGGTCTAAAGTAGGTCTAAGGGTGGCTAAAGTAAGGTACAGGAAATGTATAACCCTATACCTGTCGCCTGAATGGAGGGATAAAATTGGTCTAGCTGTAGACTTCATGTCTAATACATGGTTAAGTGTCTGACGCTGTTCCAGACATCCAGGTCAAAAGAATGTCTAAATCTCGGCTAGGTACATAGACATCGGATGTCTAGGGCTAGATGGCTAGGTGGCGTAACTTTAGACGTGTTATTTGACGTCTAGTGGACGGATACGTGACATTTGGTCAAGTGCCTAGACATTCTATAGACATTCCTTATCGCTTTTTTAGACGTCATTTAGACGTCTACTAGCCCACCATGTGCTCCCTGGGCAAGACCATGGCTTGGTCCTGTAGAAGTTTTGGAGAGAACAGGCGACATCTATAGGTTAGATCTCGGATGTCGAAGAAGCTTCAGGTTTCATGTGCAAAATCTGACACGCTACGTGCCAAGACGAAAGTTTACTACGTAAAGCAACTTCCAAGAGTTGTGTCCTCCTCTGCTGCTGGAGCTGCGCTGCTTGAGGCATCCCATAGCTCGTTTTTAGGTTAGCTGCATCAGTGGCGTACCAGAACGTGTTGGCAACCGTGTTATTGTTTACATTCTGTTGATGGGAATGGAGAAATGCCTGTGCGATGTATACCATGTTATTGTGCACCAATCACTCTCGAGTGAACTTTGAGGTGCAGTTAGATAAGGGCAATGTTGCACCCTATTTTCTTGTTCACTGTTCTGTGATGTGTATTCATTCTACGAAATCCATGGCGCGAGCGGGAACAGTCGACAACATACAACGAGACCATCTCCCAACTCGATCGCATAAATGCACCAACGATGTGTAATCATGTGTTCGATCGACTAATCATGTGTTCCTTTTCGTGTTCAAGTTCTCCAACGTAGGACTGTGAGCATCGTGTTGCGTACTGAGCTGGACATACTGTGATGACACACTGATCTTTTAGCGAAATGTCTGATGTCACATTTTACATTTTCATTGTGCACAAACTACAAAATGATTGCCCTAATTTTTGTGAAATAAAGCCTGGCGTGAGAAATATTAGAACTACACAGTCTCCTCCTTACACTTCTACCTTGTCCCCATATGCAAGGTTAAGCCCAAGGCCACTGGGAACCAAAGCTGAAAACAATTAGGCGAGCGTTCCTTTTTTCCAAAATGGGAAACTTTTCAATTTCTCCCTTTTCGATGGACCAACTTTTCTATCTGGAGACATCACTGGAATCAGAGGTTGCTACTTCTTAAGCGAAGGCGAATTTTGCTAAGAATAACCACATCATTATCGGCCCTCCAACGTTGCGAGACGCGCAAACGTTCAAAAAAGCGTTCACTATGGGTGAGTGTTCAATGGCGAGCGAGAAGAGAGACTGAGGAGGATTTCCACACACTGGTAAGAAAGGTAACTCTGCCTTCAAACCTTGTATTGAACAATATGCAGTGCTGAACGTAGTGCTATTGATATCACATTTGCAAATGTAAAATATGAGGCTCCACGATACCGCTGCGTTCACGAAGTATGTTCGTATGTCTCTTCGGCTGCGATCTGACACCGACAATTGTCAAGGAGACGGCGGGCTCCTTTCGCGCGCGTTGTTCTGCCGAGAGACGCATGCGCATCAGAAACGGCTGCCTTTCTTTTTTTCTTTTTTTTTACGGAACATGGCGTCGGAAACATTGGTCGTCTGAGCGGTGTGCCGCCAGTGAACTTTCTTCGATTCTCTTCGGTTGCACGGCGAAGACACGCAGTGCAGCGAAATCGGGAACTCGCGTGTGGATTGGGACTCCTCCGAAAGGGAATGGGGACGTGCAGGTGCAGTGCGAGTGGAAGTTGCGATCGTTGAACTAGTTCAGTAAGTTACAAACAGAAAGAACGCACTTTGTTTGTCTTGTTTTCCAGAAACGAATGCGAGGTGAGCCGCGTTATGTTGCATCGCTTCGCGAACAGCACGAACCGCCACCCTGCGTATTGCCTCATGTGAGACGCTGGCACTTTCATTAGTGGAGACCTATATAATAAACAAAAACAATAACTATAAGACACACGATCGCGTTACCATTATGAGCGTAATGTTTTATTGTTCGTTTGCACCTCTGTTTTACGCCTCAAACCAACAGAACATAATGTACCGCTGTCAACAAGGAGCATGACGTGTCCGAAGCAGACGAATTTTCCGTAGCGAATGAGAGCACTTTTAACGTTTGACGTCATAGTCAATGGGGAGTGGCTTGTGGTTGGAGCGCGCGAGCCTCCCACGGAAGCGATTTTATAAATCGAATTGCGCTGTTACAAAACATTGTTCAGCCGAAATATTTTACGAGAATGAGTTTTACACACTGCTTGACAAATTAAAAAGGTTTTCAGCCATTCAACTTTCCTTTCCATGCTCCCAACGGAAACGAAAATAAGCTACAAAGCCGTTTGCCTCATATTGCGATGTGTACCAAAACAATCCGGAATTCGACTTAGGTTTACGGAGATTAGTTGAAATGCCGCCACAATCGCGATATAAAATTCGGCCTCGGAGCACTCGGAGCCCCTGGCGAGCGTCGCCGCGCCGCCGTAGCAGACCACGGAAGTGACGCACGTTGTCTCTCCTGTTGGAGTCCCTGACTTTCATTTCGTGGTTGTTTTGCGATCGGAGGTTGATTTTCGCGACAAGAAAAATTGGACATGCTTGTGAAGTCTTTCCTGGCTGCGCTACAGCATGTTGCCGACTTCCTTTCGGCAACCGGAGGACATAGTGTTCCTTTCACGAACGACACACGGATAGACATCACAAACACAGCGTCAAACATAGAATGACGTTTATTACAAAGACAACACTAACGAGGCTGGCCCCCAAAATCCATCCGAAGGAAGGTGATCTCATTCTCTCTCGGGGTGAGAGTCTTGCTGCTTACATTACTGGCTGTCTTACCTCGCGTTCGGCCAGGATATGTTTCAGAACAAACACGCTCTACCAGTCTGTGGTTGTTTCCGTGGCCGTATTGGCCATTGGCGCTAGACTGGCAATCGAGAGATGCGAAGTTCACATTCTGCCGATGTCTGACTTTTGTTATGACTGTCATATGTCAATTGTTTCCGAAAGACAGGAATCTTATTCTCGCCGCGAATCTGTCTATGCCTACTTGCAGACAGGTGAAACAAGACACGTAGTGCGCAGACATGCTGTTGATGAATGGTTCAAAACAAATCCAGAGGTGCTCATTAGCCTTGACTTGTCAACGAAGTACATCAGGCTGAAAGAAGGTGCGGCCCCTTCTGTATTTTCACGAAAACGGAAGGCACAAATCTTTACCTCCACTTGGCGTTTTGGCGTACGTCTGATTCCCGCTACGGGGAGAAAACGGAGACGAAGAAGCATGTACGAACCCATCTCTCATAGGATATATCGCCTTCAGACTTTCACGAGATCTCCGAATCGAACATCTTCAGGCGTTATTCGAAATTCGCCGTGTTTATCCCGTTCATCGGGCAGCCGCACATGGAGCTCCAGAGATATTTGACGTCACGTGCTCCTCAGATTTTCCTGCAATGCTTTGCGACAGCGCGCGCTCCATGGGCGATCGTGTCGGGTGGGCGGCCCAGCGCTCTCGTAATCGTCAAAAATATGCCCATCCGTACAGCGTACTCGCAAAATACTAGTGGCACCATAATTCTACGTAATATTTACACCTTGTTCGGGCCCTTTTTTTGCAATGGACAAATTTCGCTTCCGTTGTCCTTTAAGCTTTGTTGACTACGGCGTGTGTGTTGGTGATCAACGGTAAGCTTTCAAAGACATGTAAGTGCTGAATCAAGTTTGTGTTGTAATGGGTTACTGTTTCGTGTGGTTTCTTGTGAGCGATCCCCATCTCGATGATGAATGCTCACGCTTCTGAAAGCCATGTAAATATCAGTTGTGTGATTTCAGGCTGTTTTGATACTCCTACTTTTGAGGACAGCGCCAGAGGCGCAGTGCAAACGAATGAATTTGGACCTTGCTGTGCCAACATCACAGCGCATTTAGGTAGCAAATTGCAGACTGGTGTTTACATCAGGGTCATTTTACGCCGAAAGGTCCTACGCCCCCAGTTCTTTATAAAGAAAACAAATGGTGCGTCTTCGCAATTGCGGTTGAGGGAACAAGGACAGCGCCTCACAGCTCCACCCTATAGTGGCTACTTTTAACATAGGGGGATTGCAATACAGTGGCAGTACTATTTCGAATGCCCAAGACTAATGTGTCCCTCTCTTTATCCCGTCGCGCTGCGGGCAGTCTCGTCAGGTTGAAAGGTATGCGAACAGGAGGTTCTGGTCATTTGGCGAATGAATGACCCATAAGGATTGCCTGGTGTCGTTTTTTCATAGAGTTAATTTACATTAGTCATATTTGTCAGCTGAGCATAACGGTGTTCAACTGACAAATATTGGACTGCGGTGTTATGAGTGGTGTTACTATCTAGTCCATTCCTTTCTGTATGTCACTTGGAAAGCATTGTGCATGCAGGCATTCTACCAAACGGTAGTACATTCGACAGCATTTTTGGGCGCTCAGTATATATTGGAATTTGTTCGAAAATTATTGCAACTTGATATTTTGCGTTTGAGGAGTTACAGAGTCAGCCTGATCAGGGAACATATTTCTAGAAGTTCAACAATATGTGTTGTGATATTATGGACATTATACTATCTAGTCATTGTTTAGCCGTTGATAAGCGCTTGTGCCATTATTGGCTTGTCGCAATGCTACGCGGTCGTAAAGTGCATACGCTGGTCACTTTTGCAGTGTTTTAATAGCTTTACTTAAAATAAAGTTGTCAAAATATGCTTCATATGTGAGCTACTGCATGTCACTTTCACACGCACACATTCCTGAAACAGTACACACATACAGAGAAGCTTTTAGGTGTGGTCTGAGTAAAGGCTAATGAAGGCATAATCCTAGACATTATGGCTAATTAAGGGCTAGTACAGGGCTAGGAGCCGCCACAGTCTGGTGTATAAAATGTGTAAAGTGGGGCTAGCGGTAGACGTTGGATGTCTAAGTTGAGACGTCTAGGTGGCGTAACCTTAGCTATTCTAGAGGAAGGCTAGAGGAACTCCCCTAGACATTAAGGCTATTGAGAGACATCTACTAGACCTGCCAGTCGTCCAAATTTAGACGTCGATTAGACATTTATTATCCCACCTTTGGCTACATGGGATGCTAGTTTAACCCGTCAGGAAGAATGTCTTTCTTTATGAATATTTATTATATATTTTTGCATCTGTGGGCATTTGTTTGGAATGCCCATGTAATCAGCATTATGGTCTCGTGCAGGTACCTGGCATCCGGCAGTTACCTCACCAGTGTTGTATACAGCTTCCGGATTGGCTTTACAACGGACAAGAGGATCGTGTACGAGACATGCACGGGCCCATAGGTCGGCATTTTCCTAAGAATTCATTCAACATCACATCATGGTCAGTTTTCTGCAAAGCCCATCACATTACATCACCGTCATAAACCATCACATCACGCAACTTCAACTTCAGAATTCATCACTTCATAACCCATCATTCAACTTCAACTTCAGAATTCGTCACATCATAACCCATCATTCAACTTCAACTTCAGAACCCATCACATCACATCATTCAACTTCAACTTCAGAACCCATCACATCACATCATTCAACTTCAACTTCAGAACCCATCATCGACTTCAACTTCAGAAACCATCACCGACTTCAGAGCCCATCATCAGAATTCAACTTCAGATCCCATCGCGGTTTTGAAGTTGAATTCCTATGATGGGTTCTGAAGTCGGTGATGGTTTCTGAAGTTGAAGTTTGTGATGGGGCTTTGAAGTTGAATTCCTATGGTGGATGCTGAAGTCGGTGGTGGGGTTTTGAAGTTGAACTCCAACAAAGGCCTACGTGGGGTGTGCCGGCTGCAGGATTGCGACGCTAGCGTCCTGCTCGCCTGTGTTTGCGTGGGTTTCCTCGTATAGTGGCGGCAAAAGCGTAAGCGAAGGAGGGGTATGCTGTTCGGAGGATGCGGTCAGCCTGCACTCGATTGGACTTGGAAGCAGGGTATACCAATGAAGGAGGAAAGGGAGGGATGCCACGTTTGAATTCCGCTGTCGCATGTGAACGGCGGAAGGTGTGTTGCTTGCGCGGTAGGGTTGTTGCACAATGTTGCGCCCGTTGTTGACAAATAAGTGAGCGCGTAGCACATTGCGCGTTTATGTGGCTTCGGGTGACCGCTGATGGGGTTTTGAAGTTGAATACCAACGAAGGCCTACGTTGGTGTGCGTGGCTGCCCGCTGCTGGAGGATTACGACGTTGGCGTCTTCCTCGCCCCTGTTAGCGTAGATTTCCTGGTAGTGGCGGCAAAAGCGTAAGCGGAGGAAGGGTATGCTGTTTGGAGGGTGCGGTCGCCTTGCTCTGGGTTGGGGTTGGATGCAGGGTGCACCAACGAAAGAAGAAAGGGAGGGATGCAACGTTTGACCTCCGCTGTCGCATGTGAACGGCGGCGGGAGGTATGTTGCTTACGCGGTATAGGGTTGTTGCACAATGTTGCGCCCGTTGTTGACAGCCAAGTGAGCGCATAGCACATTGCACGTTCATGTGGCTTCGTACGACCGCCGTGTCTGCCGGTACATTGCACGTTCATGTGGCTTCGTACGACTGGCTTTACCGACGTGCCATTTTTCCCTCGTAACTGAATATGTAACCTCGTTACATATTTATCTCAATGACGTAACTCGTAACTAGCAACTTTTGGGTGGTGATTAACTTCCCCATCTCTGCTGAAATGTACTTTATTGGTGATGAATATCTAAGAAATACCAGCTGCGTGCTCTGATGGAACACTTGTGTCCGATGGATGCTACACGCATGCGGAACAGATAATTCCCCAAAACATGACCTATGCACCTCAGATAAATAAGAGACCTATAGAGTGACCTCTGTGTATTACATTTAAAATAAAAGACGTCCGCAAGAACAATGCCAGTCCGATCTTGTCCTATTTCGATCCCTATCACACAAAGAAAAAAAAGCAATATAAGAAGACACAAAATAAGTCTAGTAAAATACACGTCGTCAGCACGACAGCAATCTACTGTCGTCTAGTAAAACGCGCATAAGCGACCGAAGGCGAAGGCTCAAATCCAAACCCATCCAATACATATATATACATATATACGCACATCATAGCTGTAGGCGAGCAAATGAGTCAAACAGAACAACCGCAACGTGCAGACCGCGCGACCGCAGAACTCCCAAATCGCCTCTCTGTCTAATCTACCGCTTACATTTGCAACATAGAGTTGCCTCCGGCTACATGACATTGCCCCCACTACGCGAGATAGTAACGCATTCCAAACACTTTCCCTTCCTGCGTCCGCCGATACACAACGGGGGGGGGGGGGGGGGAGGAAGTCCGCCAGACATCTGCAGTGTCAGGCCCATACGCCTACACCAGACACGAAACATGAAGCGTTTATGTTCGCCCGGTGCACTCAAATACACATTTGCCCTTCACTCCTCACCCGTCCGCACAAGTAACAGTCACGACACGTGAACGTCAGACATCGACTAAACATCGTCGGCTTCACAACCTATTATGAGGACTCCGAAACCTATCCGTCATCTTCAAAATCCATCGCGCAGACTTCCCCTTAAAAACCATCGCGCTGACTTCAAAACCCAACACACGGGCTTCGACTTCCAAACCCACACACGCTGGCTTCAACTTCAAAACCCATCACGCGGGCTTCAACTTCAAATCCCATCACACAGACTTCAACTTCAAAACCCATCACGCGGACTTGAACTTCAAAACCCATCACGTGGACTTGAACTTCAAATCCCATCACACATACTTCAACTTCAAAACCCATCAGGCGGACTTCAACTTCAAAACCCATCACGCGGACTTCAACCTCAAAACCCATCACGCGGACTTCAACTTCAAATCCCATCACTTCATAGCCCTTCATTCAACTTCAACTTCACATCACATCATGCCCTCCATTCAACATCACACCATTCTCTATGAGGTGATGGTGAATGAATGAATTCGCCGACCTATGTGCACGGCGCTGTGGGAAGAGCTGATGCCGATCTACCTTCCCGTGATTGTCAGGTGATAAATGTGGTGTAGTAGAGCCATGTGGTGGGGTAGTGAGTAGTGCGACACGTTTGTTGTTGCATATGTCCTGGTGAACACATACTAATTCGATGTTCATAAAATTTTTGGGCACATCTACAGCAGTACTGAAACATTCTTATTACCCATTTCACTGTTCTGTTTTATGTTTTTACAAATAACTTTGCTACAGTTGCATACAGAGCATACGGTTGTTCATTTAGAAAAACCAAGAAACTAGTGGTAGCCGTTTCCTAAGGCAGTCTTTTCTCGAATTGTTGCACACGTGTTGCACTGCCCTTGCCTATAACCACGTGGTGCAGTGCTTCCAGTGGGAAAGGCATGCATTCTTTCAAGGCACTATGTTAGTTGCATGCTTTGTATTTTTTTTTTCATTGTGCAACCAAATAATGAAAGGAATACCAGCACCTTCTGCTGCGATGTCCTGGTTTTTTGGAAGGCAATTTTCAAACCGGTGGCTAATTGTTGCTACTTCACAGAACCTGTCACCAGATGTGTGGGTGCAGTCAGCAAGGCAGTTTGAGGAGAGATGGTCCTTCCTAAACTGCATTAGAGCTGTGGACGGCAAACACATCATCCCACACCGTGCAGGGTTCATGTTTTACATCTACAAGGTGATGTGACGTTATGAGATTTGTCTAAGTTAGTTAGGAGCATATTTTACAAAGCTGCATTTTATTGTAGGGCTCTCACTGCATCGTCCTCACGGCCGTAGCCTATGCGAGCTACAAGTTTCTGTACGCGGACATCGGGGCATATGGGTCCCAGTCTGACGGCGGGGTTTCTAAAACGTGCTCGTTGGGCAAACACGTTTAAGCTGGTCGCCTCAGACTCCCAGCAGCAAGGAGGCTTCCTGGTTCATCCTTGGAGGCCCCCGATGTTTTCGTGGGAGACAAGGCGTTTCAGCTGCGCCCTGATTTCTTGCGGCCCTTCCCTGGTGTTGACCTCAACGACAGCAAGCATGTGTACAACATATACGGCTGTCACGTGCTAGGTACTCTATGGTTTTATCAAACGCGCATTAGGCTTGGGCTATCTAGATAACTCTGGAAAGTGCAAAGCAGATGCACTGCCCACAGTCTTGCACTAGGTAGCCTTCGATGTCGGACACTGTGCATTGCACCAACATATCTTTATTTTAGTGTAACATGTAAGGTAGATTATTTTGGCATTATATTTATATTGATACACATTCCAGACGGTGTGTAGAGAATGCCTTTGGCATCCTCGCATCACGGTGGCGGGTATTCGGGCGACCCATCAGTGTGAAGGTGGAAGACGTGGCCCTTCTGGTGCAGGCCTGTGTTGTTCTACACAACTTTCTCAGGGTCCAAGAGGCAGCACCAGGCAGGGAAGTGTACTGTCCAGCATCAGTACATAGACCCATGTGATTATGAGTGTTCTTCAATATATTGGGAGGTAAAAATTTGGTTTTGTTTCAGGAACTATAGAATGGGGTCATATCACGTGTAAAAAAGAAAAAGACGTGTCGCATATTTTGGGTGAACACAACAAGCCCAACAATTATGCTGTGTGCAAAACATCTAGCATGTTGCAGAACCTGTGTGACTGAATTTTCTTCCAGAATACAATTTTCGTTTTTTTCGTGTCTTTTTTCTTTGGGGGGGGGGGGGAGAGGAGGCTTTACTTAGGGTGATGATAACGTAAATCAGAGATAAAAATGGATTTTTCCAGGTGCAGCCCTAAAACATGAGGCCCTATTAATAAATTATGCAGTGACACACATAAGCCTAATGCTAAGGCATGCCTTAACATTATGCTTATGGAACATGCCTCTTCACTTGGAAGAACCCCATCCGGTCACTTGAGCGTCCATTGCCGTGATTGTAAGTGTATGCCTTTTTTCAATCAGACCGAGGCGCTAACAGTTCATAAAGATCAGTTGGTGCGGGAGATAAGGGAGGCATTTCTTATTGCCACGTGTAAAGACAGATGTGTCAGCTCCCCTTCTGTCAGGTTAGCAGATGTGGAAATAGATTTTCTACGCATGGGCAAGGTGTTGAGTGCTATCTCCCAGCCGGCAGCATAAACCTTTGTCCTCTCTGTACATTTTTTTTTTTTTTTTTGTGATAGTCAGTGACCTAGATGTTAGCGTTTAAGATGCTATGTTCCTTGATTAAACTTCAGTTGAGAGTCTAGAGTTGTCCTGTCTCCTACCCTGTCCTTGTCTTCTTGCTGCTATTCGTCATCATAAGGAACCTGTTCAGCAGAAATCCTGCAAATGACCTGGAGGACCGCAGACCGACGCTTGCAAGGCGTATCTCACGTGAGGCAGCGAGCGTGAGAAACGTTTATGCTGACTACTTCATGAGTGCCGAAGGTGCAGTCTCGTGGCAGTGGACGAAGACTGGTTTAAAGGGGCCACTCTAGGAAGGTCTGGAAATGCATTGTACATATAAAAATGCGAGGAAAATTAGAAAGCGACGAAGAAAAGCAGCTCTCTACAATGTATCAGTGGAAGAAATGATTACTAACGGTTCCTGCTGTGTTACAATGTGCACAATCTTGCTTTCTATATATGACTCCAGCACCTGCAAGACTGCTACACGGCACTGATGCTGCAACGCTCGTGGAACATCCCCCCGAGGGGCACTCACAGGACCCCCAAAGTGCTCGTGGGCATCCACAGCGGTTTTCAGCTCTACAGTCGAGCATTGCAGCTCGGCCGTCAAAGCTTTAGCGATGTTGCTGTCGTCAGTCTGCGACACTCGCCTTCTCTTTCGTGCCCTGTGTGCTGCACTTGGAGGCACGTCTTCTTCCTCCTCTTCCACCATGTCTTCTTCTGCTAGGACTATGGACGGCACCTAACTGCCTGCCCTGGATGGCCCAGCACAGCAATAATCATGCTCTGCAATGCCCATGTCCTCATTTGCAGCGATGACCATCCAAGGCATGAACGAAGTGCATGCAGTTCACTGCTCTATGTCTTTTGTAGACTACGTATATGGCCATCATGAATCATTCCACAAAGTTCCCAAATGTTCTCGAAACCTTTGTTGTGCATAAAATTTTGAACAATTACTAGAACATCTTACATACGCAGTATTACGTTTCCTAGTGCTTCCGCATTTTCCACTTTTATACATATAACTCATACTCTAGTCGAATTGCTCTATCTTAAATTTTTTCAGGGTAACTTTACAAGTACTTTCACTTTAAAGTTCAGCATACAGCATCTTAAAATATTTTTTAGCTGTAAGTTGTATTCATTTCTCAAATTAATTCACCTTCATTTATTTTGGGGGATGTAAGAAGGTCATGAACTGTCTGTTTTGATTAGATGCCACTTACATGTGCATACACCTTGCGTAAGGTATTTCGTGCTACCTTGGCTCCTCTGCAGTACAGGCGTAGCTTGCAGAAGCGCACTGTGCTTTAAGTTTTTAGTGGTACAAGGAGCAGTGTGTTCGCCTGAACGGCATGTTTGTGAATGCTCAGAGTTTGTGAAAGCCAGGGAAGATATCAAAGGAAGTCCGAAGGAGTAGTTATATGCACATGAGACAATTGATGTTCTGAGGCTGGAACAAATAGAAAGGACAAATACATACAAAGCCTCAAGTGCCTAATAGTTGGCCTAATAATAATTTTTTCATAGTTATATCAACTTCGATTGTATCTGTTTAGCCATCAATATCACAAAATTTTCAATTATAGAGTCTTAAAGAAAATGAGTTACTTTGCATTTAGTACTCTAAACATGTAGAAAAAGATGAAAAAGAACAATTCAAGTTGTGGAGAAGATAGTACTTCGAAATGAAATTAGGACAGCTAGAAACATGTATCGATTTGTTCATTACAAGACTTCCTTGCATAAAACAAATGTCTTGTAATTAATACATAGGTGTCTTTTGTGTTGAATTATTTAGTATTCTGCTCAAATATGTCTTGAGTATTTTAGTAGGTTGAGTATTTAGAATTTTACTGTGCTACACGTTAGCTAGGATTGAGACATGATTTACATTCTTTTTCGGTAACTTCCCTAGTAGCACACATTGTTGCCGTGACGTTGAAGCAACATTACAAATGGCGTCCAATGTGGAGCAATGTTTTGCAACATTCGTTACATTATTTTAATATTACAAAAAGTGGGCCAACGTTACTATCCATTTTACAATGTTCCTGCAACGTGGCAATGCAATGTTTCTCCAGTGTTGCTAGGAACAGTGTCTGAACGTTCCTGAGTCACCTTGGAGCAACGTTACTCATCCAAGCACCTGACCGCACCCTATAGTCGCGCAATATTTTGCAAGACAGCTATGAAAATGTTACCTTAAACATTGCGCGAACGTGCGTAATGTTCCCTTGAAAATTTGCTGCCACCAACGATGCTGAAGAACATTTCCGCAACATTGAGACAGGACTGGAGGCATATTTTTCCAACAAAAATACAATGTTGAGACAACATTTATGTTATGCTGCTGCAACATAGAGACAGGATTACAGCCATATTTCTCCAACACAAATACAATGTGGAGGCAACATCTGAGTTGTATTTTTGCAACATTTAGACAGCGTTACAGCGATGTTTTTTGGAAAAGAAATACGACATTTCAGGCAACATATTCGTAATGTGCCCAGGTTTCGTGAGGGGGTCTCGTGCATTCCTCTCAGTTAATATTCTATGTAGTATAAGCATGACTTAAAAACATGGTACTTGACGGAATGAGATGTTAGGAATATTGTTGGGTATACTTTACTCGTTATAGATACATGGGTTGATTGCAAGTTGCATCATCGTCACCGTTACAAATGTTTTATGGCCCACTACACTTAATGAAAGTACCACAACAGTTTGTTTTTTTAGTATATGCTCCATCCAGTTGGACGCCCAAGCAGTTTCTCCAGCAGAGTCTTCCTCTACAGGGTGTTCCAGAAAACGTGTCATTGAATTCTAATAAAAAAAGACTACGCCACCTAGAATCATGCGGTCAACAGCATTTGTTCTTCCTAGATTTTTGCCACCTCCTTAATGTCATGTAAGATAAGTTTAATTATGTAAATATTTGCGAACTGAACTCGGTAATTTGCCAAGTAAAGGTAACTTTTTTACCCCACCAACATGAAGAGCGTGCCGAATTTACTCAAATTCATGATAATTGACACTGATATCCAGGACCTATCCTATCAGAAAAAATAGCCGCACATCATACTTTTTGGAGCACTTGAGCATAGCGCGCGGACTTTTTGAGCGCAATCGCTGTCAGTCCGATGAAAAGATGTTGGAATCCCAGCCCACAGAGAGATTGTCGAAAAGGTGACGGTTCCTGAAATTGGGAGAGGGAAGGTATGGTCCCAGCCGAAGCCGGACGCGATAAGCCATGCTTGTGTTATCTGTTTCTACACTGCCGGTGCGGGCTGGGTTTCCAACCTCCTTTCTTCGGTTTGACAACGATTGCGCTGAAAAATTCGTCGCGCGCTATGCTCCGTGTGCTCCGTAAAGCATGATGTTCGGCTATTGTTTCCGATGGAATAGCTCCTCAATATCCCTGTGTATTATCATTAATTTGAGTAAATTGGGCACACTCTTCACATTGGTGGGGTAAAAAAGTGACCTTTATTTCGCAAATTTCCGAGTTCAGTTCGCAAAAAATATCATAATTAAACTTCCGTTACATGACATGTGCATTAGGATGTGGCAAAAACCTATAAGAACAAATGCCGTTGACCGCATGATTCTAGGTGGTGTAGTTTTTCTATTAAAATTCAATGACACGATTTCTGGGACAAGCTGAATAGGTAGCTCTCCTGCTTGATGGCAATACGGGTCTCCCCCGCCTCCAGTCAGTTGGGAGGGGCACGGCACTTATGTAGTCACGCATTGAAAAATGTGCACATACGGTGCCGCAATGTTGTTGCAGTGTTGTGTGTGCGTGTTATAAATGAATGTTGCAAATGAAGTTAAAGTCGTGGACATTAGCGACGTTTGGGCAACGTCGCAGTATGACATTGATGAAATGTTGCCATACCCTTCGGTGCTACCTGGGATGTGTTCAACAGATATGAATCTAACGCTTTACAATGTTATAGGAACGGTACATAACTGTTGCCTAAATGTTGTGTTGTGTCAAAGAAATATGGCTGTAACACTGTCATAATGTAGCGAGAACATTACCCAAATGTTGCCACAATATTGTGTGTGCATTGAAGAATATTGCTGTAACGGTGTCACAATATTGTGGAAACATGACGGAAATGTTGCCTCAATATTGTATTTGTGTTGGGGAAACATTCTTCTAGTGCTGTCACAATGTTGCAGAAATGTTTTCCAACACCGTTGCTGCAACGGACTTTCAAGAGGACATTAGCCACGTATTCTGCAACGTTTGAGTAAAACATTACCACAACGTTCCGGAAACAAATTGTGCAACTGGGGCTGTACAAGCATACCATCTTGTTTAGCCTTACCTGAACTTCCAGCTCCATCTGTGCAAGGTCTTGAGGGGTCCCTCTTGGTTGTTCCTGGGGACGGTTGCATATTGTCCTATGCTAAAGTAATGGATCAACTGTTTATATATTACCCTTAACGAGGCTGGGACCTATGTCAATGGTGCATTGCCTTATGCTGTACATAAAAGAGTGACATTTACCTCCTTGGGGCAACGACATCTCTCAGGAAAAGGAGAGCGCTGTAAAACTTCCACTTGTGGGCTTCTCCACTCTGCTGTGCCTCAAGGGTGTCACAGGACCTGCCCCACTAGCTGCAGCTTTTTTTTTTTTTTCTGCAGATGTGTAGCTCCTCCTGAAGCTGTCATAGAGCTTCTTCCATGAGTTTTTGCACATGTCTACTAGATATGATATGTAGATATGATACAAGTGCATCCTTTAGAATACTCCATTATGTATAAGATACGACATGTAGACATGTAGACTATGTACAGAACAATTTTATTTGTGTGCATGTTAGCATAGTAAGCAAATACCATATTATTGTAGTTCTCTTGCAGTTCTGACTGCCTGTACCATGTGTGCGTGTGTTTTATCAATATGTTCGAAAGGCTCAAGAAATTGCATATAGAGGGAGTCCCACCGAAAAAGGGCGAAAGAAAAAAAAACGAAGTGCTCTACACAAATGGAACCAACTGAACTTGCTTGGCAGTTGTGTGGTCTGTCCAAAAATATTTTTTCATCGCCCCTTGTCAATTAATTAGCGGTAATTAATTTTCTAACTTTTTAATTATCAGTTTTAGCTCTCAGATGCCAATGAGGAGGTTGTAGTACATGTCGAAAAAGACACAACTGAAGGGGTTCGAGGTCGCTATGGCTTGTGGTTTCGTTTTTTTCCCGGGTTTAAAAGTTGGTTTCAGATGCCGGGCGGACCGCGGATCGCTGCCCACAATCTGGCACAGGCGCGCGACGATTCCAGCGCCCTCCGGCGTACATTGACCTTGAGATTAGCGCTTCGAGACCGTCCTTGGGTCACGTCACACAAGAGGAAGATATTTCACCTGTTTCACGGCATACCTATCAGAGTGCACTGCAATCGTCGCGTGCGGGCGCCGAATTATGGGGAGCGCTCTGTGGTGCGCGCGGCTTCTGAAACCAATTTTTAAACCCGGGAAAAAACGAAACCACAAGCCATAGCAACATCGAAACACTTCAGTTGCGTCTTTTTCGACAATACCACAACTATGGTAGCCTTTACGCTACCATACTACAACTTCCTCATTGACATCTGAGAGCTAAAACCGATATATAAAAAGTTAGAAAATTAATTAACGCTAATTAATTTGCAAGGGGCGATGAAAAAAATACTTTTGGATAGGTCACACAACTGTTCTCATTCGAAGAGCATAGGGTAGTTGGTTATCAGCCCCACTTGTACATGAGACACTCAGGAGAAAGCCACACCCAATGGATCTAAAAAAGCACAGCATCACAATATTTCCACGCTCAGGAAGGAAGAGCAAAGCAAATCCTACAGCCTGCCAAACCTTTTTCAGACTCATTTGCTATAAGTGTTGCCAAGGGTGGTGTTGCTTTCAAGTTGCTGCGCAATAAAAATGTTTCTTACCCGTCATCTCTGGGTGGTTCATAGCTTCCTGGACTTCACGCCATAACCTGTACACTTCGTGGCGATCCTTGTATCTGCTATCCCACTTGTTCCAGAGAGGGGAGTCTCACTTGGTCTTCCAGAATTAATCGTTCTGGAAGATCGTCATTCGGACAGAACATAGTGAAGACTGACAAATGGTAGCCTGGTAGCACTGACACTGATGAGAACTATGGCTCAAGGCTTTTTGTCGGCAATATGTGACCCTGAACAAGCGATAACCCACAGGTAGAGAAGCCCACGGCTCCTCGAAAGAAGTGAGAGGGCGCTGACAAGCTGGTGTATGATGAGAGAGGCGGAACCCGAGACGAGGAGGGAAGAAGGACGACACAACAAGAACTCTCAAAATATTGTTGTGTCGTCCTTCTTCCCTCCTCGTCTCGGGTTCCGCCTCACCCACGGATCCCGCAGCGTACTAATGAGGATGGCGCCTTCACGGCGCTGAAAAGCATCCCCTCTATAATACTTTTATGACACGCATCGTGAATAAAGCGACAACGCGGGTTTGGTTTAACACTTTATTCGTAGTAATCTATAGTCGCCATAATCATATACTGAAAATGACATGAAAAACGAATGTTACGAGAGAACCTTTTTTTTTTTTTTTTTTTCTGATTCGATTGTCAAACAGCTGCACTTGAGACGTACACTTGTGTGTTTAACGAAAAGCACTTACACATCTTCCGACGCAAAAGAAAACAAGTCATCACTTACCACCTTTGTTAACATTGAACACCATTGAACACGCCCATACGTAAACAAATACTTCTCGTTGGCGTGCGAGATCGGCTGCAGAGCAACACGGCAGCATAGCAACCAAAAATTCGGATACGGGAGCAGCAGGGAATTTCTGCTGCTCAGCAGTGCTGCTGCTCCGCTGCTGTTGCTCTGCTCCTGCTGCTCAAATCGAGGCTATGGGATCCCGCCTTCACTGGAAGGTTAAGGGAGATCTATCTATCGCGTTCTTCTTCTCTGCCTCAAGCACCAAGCGTTTGTTCGTTATGTGCGATTTGGAAGGATTTGTGAGACTGAATTCTCAAATGTTACGGTGACTCTGTCAGTCCGAAGAATCCCCGGTTGTGTTGTTGGCGTTTTGTTTTCCACATTTATTTCACCTTCCTCGGGAAATTCCACGTTGATGTACGCAGTTGTCGCCATCGCCAATGTTCTTGAATAAACATAGAGGGCGTGGCCAGCATGTATATCATTCATGTGCTATATGGCGTCGCGTCGCCTCTCGCCTTTGTCCAGCAATTGGAGCTGGTGTTGTCGTTCGTTTGTGTTCGCTCTTAACTCGTGACGTGAAGGATATCAGACCTTCCACAGCAGAGCAGACGAAGAATAGGCGTGAGGTGAAGAATAGACACAGAAGAATAGACGTGAGGTGAAGGATTTTGACTTATTTTGACCCACGTGGTTGATTTCAAATTTGCTCAAATTGAACTGTTTTGTCTATCACTACTTTTGACGCGCTCTCGGGCTCGCTTCAAGTCAGCTGAGTGTTCGCTCTTGTGATGCGCTCGCTGTTAGACACGCTTGCCGCTGTCTCTTCTTTCCCTTCGCGTATATTATGGGGATGACGCCGAAATAAATCATGTAAGAATAAAAGCTTCACAAATAAATCTCTTAAAGATAAAACTTTCAAAAACTATTCAATATAAATCATGAGAAAATCCACGCTGTCCAAATAAACTTCGAAAAATAAACTTTGAAGGATAAACGCTTCGAAATAAATCTTTTAAAAGCACACCGTCCCTGATTGGTGGACAGCCGACAGGCTCTACGTTCACCGCGAAAAATAGTGCGCTCATCACGCTTGAGGCTAGCCAGGGCTAGAACTGTGAACGAGGATTTCGCTATACTGGAAGTAGGTTGCCTGTCTGTATGTCACCCGTGGCCAGTGTTGCCAACTTAGGGGGGGATGTCTTCTGATTTAACGGCTGGCGAATTTCTTTGGTCGTGTATTCTGGCCGTCTCTCTCTCTCTCTCTCTCTCTCTGTCTCACTGGTATAATAACATCTAGTGCGAATGACCGTCGCCGCGCAGTTCGTCTACAACACCGCCATAGCCATCTTCTCTCCCCCCCCCCCCCACCCGGGAAGCCTGTTATCCTCGTTCACAGCTCAGCGCTCGGCAGGTTCAAGGGTCAAGAGTGCGTGTCCTGTATTCATACGCGCATCGTCCTCATCACTTTTAAACTGTATGTTGGAAATCCAAATTGATAACAGTACAACCATGAGTAAGAAACATCATAGTAGCATGTTCCACCGAAAACAACATCGTGTAGCCCATAAACTATAATGCGGAACATTACCTTCCTAAGCCTAACCATGATTTATTTTAGCAGCGTTTAGTTTGCGGGCGTGTATTTTTGAGCGATTTATTTCAAAAAATGGATTTTGAAGGTGGAATTTTAAGCGTGGATTTTTTAATGTTTTATTTTAAAAGATTTATTTCGGCGTACAGCGGTATTATGGAGTTGCCTGGCGCTAAAGAGGTTGCGACAGGCCATCCTATAGGTTATCCCAGATCAACATAAAAAACGGTTCTTTAATTGCATCGGTGTGAACCTGCATTGAAAGTTTCACAGCACAGGGGGTAATAGAAGCTGAGAAAATGGGCACCGCGGATACCGAAACTCATGCGGCTCTGACATCACAGACTCACCGTCGCCAGTGAGGCAGCGCGCGAGAAGTCACGTGCTTACGGCTGCGAATGGGGATGGACGCAACTCTGACGTCTATGACGTCTGCTCTTTGCTCGGGTGTGTACTCGAGGGCTTCTATCTCGCTAAGTACGACACGTAGAAGCATAAGTCCTTTCTCCTATGTATTCTGGCGTGCCGTACAATGCGTCCATGATGCAATGAACCACATCTATAAAAGTGCCTCAACCCCTTTAATTTACGTTACCCCTAAGGTGGATGAGGGCAACAGCCGTTTGCTGGCGCTAGGAGTCATATGTTTCGCCTGGGATTATCCTGCTATGCGTTGCCCGTCATTTTGGTGGTGTTCTAGGTTGCCGGGAATGTTGATATTTCACGTGCTTGTGTCATTTGTGTTTCCGCGCTTTCAACAACAACAACAACAACAACTAAGTGATAATGATGTAGCTTCAACCTTTGGCGTTCTTCTCCTCTGCCTCAAACACCAAGCGTGACTGCGTTATGTACGATTTGGAAGGATTTATGAGACTGTTCTCAAATGTTACGATGACTCTGTCAGTCCGAATAATCTGCGGATGTGTTGTTAGCGTTCTGTTTTCCACATTCATTTCACATTCCTCGGGGAATTCCACGTTGATGTACGCAGTTGTCGCCATCGCTAATATTCTGGAATAAACATAGAGGAATGCGTTCCTGTACCTGTCTACGCACGGGACTTGTCAGACTTTCCGCTGCAGAGTAGACGAAGACAGAAGGATAGACGTCAGTAAAGGATTTCGACTTACTCTGACCATCGTGGTTGATTTCAAATTTCCTGTCGCGTCTATTACTCTCATTCGTGGGTATTAAACTTGCGGTATCAGTTTTAGTTCACTCTTGTTTATTGAGAGTGTACCATGTTGTGCGACCTCAGAAGCTGGACTTGCTGGGGCTTCTGAGTTCCAACCATGGCTCCAACAACTCAAACACCACGTCTATCAGTCACGTAGTGGTATGATGTCACTACCCTGACTCCAGACACTGTTGCCACGGTTCGCTGCCTTCGCCACCTCTCTGAAGAGCGTCTAAAGACAACGACGGACTGGGTTTGCGCATTGCGCGCGAATGTGAAGCGCGCTTCTATCTTTTGCTTTCAGCCTCGGACGGAGAACATCAACCACAACAACAAGTTTATTTTGCCAACTTTATTCTTTCGGTGGTTCACTAGAG
This sequence comes from Ornithodoros turicata, assembly GCF_037126465.1. NCBI lineage: Eukaryota > Metazoa > Arthropoda > Arachnida > Ixodida > Argasidae > Ornithodoros > Ornithodoros turicata. The sequence goes on from NC_088204.1 coordinate 44,584,529, forward strand.
TATGGTGGCGCCACCGGAGACGATGCTGAAGAAGCGTAGCTTCTTATGCCGCGCGCTACGGATTATAAATCATTCGGAACTGGAGCCGCGCTCGGAACCCATGTACATTGTCAGTTAGTAAAACATTGTACTGTCACACCCTGTCGTGTGTCTGCTACATGATGATCACATCGGTGAGACAAAAAATGAAATTGCAATGCGATGTATCCCACGCTATATGCTTTCACTTCGTGCACAATGATCACGTCACGTGATTCAAAAAGTTTCTAGTGATGAGATATCGAAACGATGGAAGTACTTGCAGCAACTGTCTTTGCTGTGTGAGTGGAAGGAAGACAATTCGGGCCATAGCAAACTTCCCCAGACATCACATTTTTAATGACACGACTGCTCCCATACAAGATCGGGCAGCTACAATGACCAGACAGAACACCATCTTCTACGGACGTCCGAAATAGATCCCAATGTCCATATCTGAAAACTGACCTCCGTGGGACTCTCCTCGGATATATATGGAGGGATATCCGTAGCCGTATATCCGCAGGAGGTCCTGTTGCGGCTGTTTCACGGATTGTCCGAATCAGCTCCGTGATGGGATGCTGTACGGATCATGTATTTGAAGAGAGAGAGAAACGCGGGGTGATGTAGCACAGCAGAAATTCGACTCTCCATGAATCAACTCCCTTTCTAAAACTACATGAGTAAGAAACAGAGACATTACCTCTACGCCGACTTAACATGCCAAACAATTTCTCATTTCACGGTTGTTTGTGCACGCTATCGAATTAAACTTAGACAGCTCACCCTCCATTTCGACTGCCAGGCGAACAAGGCTCTCGAATGTGTAGAAGCTCGCGAGGACACCAACGTACGTACAGTGTCTGTTCCCTGTTTGGAAGTGAATGCAATCTCATTTCCAAAGCATTTCGGCTGAGTGGCCCAATCTCTTGTTGCTGTTTCTTCTTCTTTTTTTTTAAACGCCGCGCTGATTTTCCCTCATGGGAAGCAAAGCGGAGCAACAGAAAGTGAAACGAGCGGTGACGGTGGCAGATGTTAAAAAAATGGCGGAAACACGCTTTATATTCCACTACAAAGCGCATACTGGCTTCTGAACAATAAAAAGCAACGCGTGCTCCAGATACACGCTACATCCCAGAGAGCTCCTGTTTATGTCCGTATCTCCTGGTTATGTCCGCAAAGTGGACGTTCGTAGGAAGTTCGAAGCCCGGCCAAGTGGATCTCCGTAGTATCTCCGCTTGAGGAATTTCATTATTCTGCGGATATCCGTATCTCCGTGAAAGTATATCCGATGGACATCCGTAGGACAGAATTTTCTGACTGGGGAACTACGAACTACTCAACCTACTCAACTGCGACGCTCAACGCGCGTCTTACTATTTCACACCTGCTGCACCACTTCGCGCAATCGGAAGCAACCGTCAGTCTCTCTTCGGAGACAGCGAGGGAAGAACCATGCCACATAGGGTGAGGAGCTGCGGAGGAGAGCAGGAGAAGGAGATCCCTCACACCCGACCCTAATTTTCTTGTCAAAACTACCTTTTGACAGACAGAATAAATAAAAAACACTCTAGCATAAAACAGCCCGTTAAAGGAGCATTAAAGTGGTATCCAGCATGGCCAAAAACTGCTGCCACCTTGTAAAGCAGTGTATGAAAAGCATTTCCATAAAGTATTTCTGACCAAAGTTTTCTCACTACGGCGCAATTTTATTTACAAAGTCGCACAAAAATGTACAAAAATTGGACAAAAATTGTCCCACAAACAACGGCCAGGGAAAAGACGATCCCACTCGCATGGTAGAAAGAAATGGTCCCGTAGTATCGCAGCCGCTGTTTTAGGTAGATGTATGCGTTTAGTATGATTTATATCAAGCATCGCCGCAGAAAGAGTCATTTAGTGAATGACAGTGGTATCTTCGACGTAATGCCTCGCAAAATGGACACACCGAAGCAGCCCAAATAATTACTTTAGGTAATTAGATCACGTCCGTTAGGCCAGTTAATCTAGGTACTGATGTAAGCTTTATCAATAGAAAGTGGTAACATCTCCTTGAGACACAAGACTTGCCTCTTTTTGAAGGACAGCACTTCTTTCTTCTTTTTTTTTTCTTTCTTTCTTCATTTGTTCTAATTATTTGCAGGCGCGGTTGTGCGAAGTTCAATGTCCTTCTCACGTACTCACATGCTTTTGCTGAATAGAACTGCAGCGTGAGAGCAAAGCTGCGTAGGAACGGGGGCTACCATCCACTGCTAACTTTGTCATGTTTGTTATGTAGAGCACGTTGCATCAAATGTAGCTGCACATCTGAAACTCCAATCAATATCATAGTCATCTAAAAGGGAGCGTCGTAGCACTGACTTGAAACCAGACACGACTTCTGAAGATCTTCTATGACACATTCCGCAGTTCGCACGCTTTTCTTCAGCCTCAAAGTCTCTCATAGGAGTCACTTTGCATCAACTGTGACTCCCATGTTATATTTTAATGTGCGAGGGCTCTCTTGCACCACATACGCATGATCTGCAAACTGCAACAGGATCATTTGGAGCTTGAGACAGTTGTGATTATGGCCCTGGAGTACCCTGTCTGTGAAATGATACCAATTGAATCATGCCAAACATGAGGTATACTGGAAGAGTGCTTTCTTGGTTGTGCATTCTGTGCAACAAAGATGTAACAAAATATGCCTTTGTAAAGAACCTTAAGATGTTATGGAGGAAGGGAGTTGCCTCAGGACAGAAGCCGCCGATATTTCGAACAGAGACTGTTCTTCTGGGCACCGTCCTCATCATTGGCATGGTATTTAAAGGGTTAGGTGTGACGTGTTTAAAGGTTCATGCGAATTGTGGGTCAACAGCCCGGAGGGAAGAAAGGTTCCGTACGGGCTTCTACGGCCGGAGTGAATGGCTGCTTTGTTAGAGTGTGGAGGGGATTATGTGAACGTAGTGATCTAGGCTACAGACCGGTTACAGAAAAATGGAAGGTTCACGAACACGTGGACGAAACGGGACAACAGGCAAGAGTTTGCAAGCATAGCGGAAGATAAGGAGGTTAGTGGTTACGTGGGGAAAAATTCCAGAACCAGCAAAGGCTTTTTTTTATATTTGTAATGCAAAGTTGTGGCATGCAATAAAGAAAGTAGAAAGCAGTGGCCATGCAGAACATAACAGATGATAATGGAGGTAGAAGGGAAAAGCATATTTTATTTCTGAAGTGTTTCTAGGGTGCCTTGTGATTTGTTGATACCGGACGGGTGAAGAGCGTTGAACTTGTATGTGAGATAAGACTCCCTATCACGTCTGTCACGTGTGGATCTAAACCCGGTTTCTAGAATATATAGTTTAATGTTGTCAAAGTTGTGACCAGGAACGTTAAAGTGTTCGGCGACTGCTTTGGGGAGTTTGTTGGACGTGTCGGTTCTGTGTCCGGTACGGCGGTTGTTCATTTGTTGGCCACATTCAATGCAGTATATGACATTGGAGCTTGTGCATGTGAATGCGTGGTTAACGGGGTGGGTGTAATTGCTCGCAGTGCTTTTGATGGAGTTAGCGTGTTGAACGTGCTTGCATGTTTTGCAGCGCGGGAGGTTGCAGGGTCGTGTTCCCGTGTACGGGGTGCTCGTTGTGCTGATTTTGGCATTGACCAAGGAGTTTGCGATTTCAGGAAAAAAGATCCAAAGGGAAAAAAGATCCATACGGAAAGAAGATCCACTAGTGGATCTTCTTTCCCTATGGATCTTTTTGCCGCATGGATCTTCTTTCTCGCTTGGATCTTCTTTCCTTATGGATGTTTCTTCCGTATGGATCTTTATTCCCTCTGTCACGTGACCACGTTGGAACTTCTTTGTGTTGTACAGTTGCAGTTCATATTGCGACATGGCTCCTTGCGTACATGTTTTCCTCCTAAGAAGTAATGTAGTACCTATCCACGGCATGGTTTGCATTCACCCCTCCCTCCAGCCAACCCAGCGAATCAGCTACGAGCTCTTCAAGCACTCATCACATTTTTAACAGCAACAGGGCTCCTGCGTGAGCTCTGAACATTCATCATCATTCACCATCACCCCTCAAGCAATGCAATAGGTTGCCGCCTCAGCACGAAACATCCCACTACATCGCCGTCACTTAAGCATTCCGAGCAGGGTTCTTCGTTTTCCGGTTTTATGATTTTTCAAATTCGGGAGGGAAAAATCGGGTGATATTTACAACCGAGAATTCGGGGAGAAATCGGACGCCATGATCTCTGTTTGATATGTCACCAGGGAAGTTTCGGGTGAAACGAATGGCATATGAAGCAAGCCGCGCTGCTGTGACACGGAGACGAGAAGCAAGAATATTTATATTTCCGACCGGAACTAGGGCAGTGAATGACCGCGGTAGTCAAACACTTGCCCGAGCTCCACAAAAGCTCGTCTTTGCATGCAGGAGGTGATCATAAATAGAGGACAAATAGGTTAGCTCTTGGCTGGTATGATTTACTTTTGCGACAGTTTAAGGAGAACGACAGGTTGAAGGACCACAAGAATTTCGGGTAGATACCGGGTTTTATCCGAATTCTTGAAAACTTGTTCGGTACGGAACTATCGTGAAAAATTGGGTTTAACCCGAAAACGAAGTACTCTAAGCACTCGTTGTTATTGTTGTTGCTTACTGTATTTCATGAATTCTTCACAATCAATATTTTTAGAATAATAAGTAATAATATCCTTAATATGTAAACTGCAAGGAAGATGTTATAAAAAATATGTCGCTAATACCGCCAACAAGCCGTCTGCTGGTTCCCTGTCCGAATGACAATCCATCAGTTCAGTCGAAGAGATTCCGATCACCCGGTACTTCTCCTGGTACTTCGAGAGCTTCTGGATCGAAAATGCTATCATCAAAGACATATGGGGTCAATTCAAGAATACCGAGCCTCGAACCACGAACATGGTAGAAGACTGACACAACGGCTCACTAAGTCGAATCGACAGGCGGCACCCCAGTTTGGCAGAGCTGTTGCAGTGGCTTCGAACCTCGCAGCATGCCACTTCATGTCGGATGCGTGCTCTGAGGCTTGATGCCATTCCCTTTCCCTATTGACCTTTTTACCGCGTGGATCTTCTTTCCCTATGGATGTTTCTTCCGCATGGATCTTCTTTCTCGTTTGGATCTATTTTCCCTTTGGATCTTTTTTCCATCTGTCACGTGACCCCGTTGGATGTTCTTTCCCGATGGATCTTTTTTCCCGTTGGATCTTTCTTCCCCAAGCGGGAGTTTGCCAGGTTTTTTGCGCGTCGGTATGTCACCTGTATGGGATTTGTCAATATATTGCTAAGTCGTTCACTGCTTTGGAGGAGCCTGACTGGAAGCATGCTAGGGTGATTCCAGTCCTCAAGAAGGGTAGACCCCCCTCGCAGTTGTCCTCCTACCGTCCTATTGCTCTAACCTCATGTGTCGGCAAGCTATTGGAACGGATAATTCACAAGAGGCTGTGTTGGGTCCTGGAGCGCGACAATCACTTCCCCGAACACATTACAGCTTTTCGGAAGGGTTGGTCTGCATCTGACGCCATCGCTGAAGTGACTACATCGCTCAAAGAGGCAAGGGAGTCAAATGCATTTGCCCTCGCTCTGTTCCTTGATGTAAAGCAGGCCTACGACTCTGTCACTCACGCAGCATGTTTGGCTGCGATACAAGGTGCTGGTATCGAGGGCCGCCTGCTGAGATACCTCTGGGACTTTCTCTCTGCCCGTACGTTCGATGTGTGCGTCAATGGGCGCGTGAGCTCAAAGAAAAAGTTCGAACGTGGGGTCCCACAGGGCAGTGTTCTCTCTCCTACTCGCGGCTCTTCTTGAAAGGGGGCTTGTCGTATCTCCAGAAAAATCTCAATGCTTGGTTTGCATTCCCCGCCGAAAGTACGTGGGCAAGGGTTTCCCTAATCTCTCCATCAACAGCACCCCCATCCTAAGATGTGAGGTTTGTCGTTACCTTGGTGTCACCATTGACAGCTCTTTACGCTGGTCTAGGCTAGTAAGCCAAACGGTGTGTAAAGGCAAGAAGACTCTTAATTTACTCCGAAGGATCAGTGGCAAATCATGGGGCTGCAGTTCAAGTTCGCTGCTCACGCAACACAAAGCCCTCATTCTCTCGCGTATCCTGTACGTGTCGCCGTACGTGGATCTGGGACCTTCACAATGGCAGGCTCTTGAGCGGCTCCATCGGGCAGGGATAAGAACGGCGCTTGGAGTACCCAGCTTTTCTGGAATTACCCAGACCTACCTGGAAGCAAAGGAAAAGCCTGTCAGTATCCACTCCGAGCTTAGGGGGCTCCGCCACTTAGACAACTTGGCCACGTCCAGAAGCAAGCACTCTCTTTTTTCTGCCCTCGTAAAAAGGTCACACACGTCTCTCGGCCGCTTGGCCAGTGTATACGCTACTAGCGCCCTGGCCCACAGTGAGCGATCGCCTCAACATCCTGCTGGGTTACCTTCAGTGCCATGGCGAGAGTTTGTACCGGGTGTAACGCTCGACGTTCCGGGCCTTCATAAAAAGAGGGAATGTAGCCCCCTGGTCGCTAGAACGGCGGCTGAGAACCTCATAACTGACGTCTACCACTCACATACTCTGGTATTCACTGATGGCTCTATTGACGATCGTACCAAAAGTGCCACGTGTGCCTTCCACATCCCGTCAGTGAACGTGTCCTGGCAAGGGAGATCATCGCGTTACCCGATATCCTCCACGACTACTGAGCTCCTGGCTCTCCTGCATGCAGCTGCTGCGGTCCAGGTACGAGGGTTTGCCAGAGCAGTCCTACTCACAGACTCGAGAAGCGCTCTATGGGACGTGATGAACCCCATGTGTGACAACATCTTAGCGCGAAGCATCAGAAGATCGTGCGCCCAACATAAACAAGCTGGAGGCGATATCGCCTTCCAATGGATACCGTCCCACGTCGGTGTCGGCGGCAACGAAAGGGCGGACCAGCTGGCGTCCTCGGCACACCTGGGCTGCAGCAATGTTTTGCCAACTCCGGACGACGCCGACAGGCAGATGTCTGTTCAGCTCCTTGTTGAACAGCGCCACCCTGGAATACGGGACATCATGCATCATAATCGCCCTCCTCTTCCCACGAAAAATCTTCCTCGAAGCATCCAGACCATGCTCCATAGGCTCCGCACTGGGTGCGCGTTCACCAATTCTCAGCTGTTCAAGATAGGCTCTAGGGGTGACGCCTGCTGTGGCCACTGTCAACAACCCGAAACAATCGAACACATCCTGCGAGACTGCCGAGCATACCATTCTGCGCGCGAAACACATCTCCCTCGCACCTCGGGCTCGCTAGCAGACATCCTCTACCCCGGTGGTTCTTCTGCCGAACGTTCCGCCAAAGCAAGAAACCTCATTCTCTTCCTGCTGAAGACAGGCCTTGCTGATCGACCCATCTAATACTTTACTCTCCCCGATGAACTCGTGCACCTCACCGCATTCCCATCCTTCAACCTCCTCTATCCTCCATCCGTCCGTCCTTCCTTTGTGTTTTGTTTTGCTATGCGTTTTCCTTTTCTTTTTTTTTTTTTGGCTATAGTCGTGACGACGCCCACTTCTGTGTGGCCAACAACGGCGAGCCTATCCTGCAATCACCCCCCCCCCCCCCCCCCCCGCTTTGGAGGAGGGGCTCGTGCTTCTGTAGAATGGCTTTGATGTTTGGAAGTGCGTTGGAATATCTTGTGATGAAGCTTATTTGGCACGCGTCAGGATTTTTTCGGTTTTCCAGAACCTCGTCTCGATCGAGTGTGAGTGCCTTGCGACGGAATTCGGTTAGGAGGGAGTCTGGATAGTCCCTTTGGGCAAGTGTACTGCAGCGTTCGTCGAGCTTCTCAGCGTAATCTGTGTCGTTTGAACAAATTCTGCGTAGTCTTACACTCTGCCCATTAGGAATTCCAACCTTACAGTGACGCGGGTGGTGACTCTTGAAGTGAAGGTATTGTTGTTTGTCAGTTGGCTTTTTGTACAGGGTTGTGATGAGGTTGCCGTTGTCTAGTGATATTGTGGTGTCGAGGAAGTTAATTAAGTGAGTTGACTGTTGTGATGTGAACTTTATATTGCTATGCGCGGTGTTCAGTAGATCTATGAACTTTTGAAATTCATGTTCCCCGTGTTCCCATATTATCAGTACATCATTGATGTATCGAAGGTACACCGTGGGTTTTAATGAGAGGGCGCTGAAAACTTTGTTTTCTAAGAACCCCATGAAGATATTTGCGTATGTGGGTGCAACAGGTGTGCCCATACTTGTACCGTGTACTTGTAGGTAGTATTCGCCATTGAACTCGAAGTAGTTCAGTTTAAGGACCAAGTCCATTAGAGCGAGTATGGTTTCCGTGTCTTTTCTGGTGTCTGTTGTGGAAAGGGTATTGCAGAGGGCTGTGATTCCGTCGTTGTGTGGGATGTTAGTATACAGTGATGTCACATCCAGCGTGGCTAGTATTGTGTCCCTACCAAATGTACGAGTGTTGTTTATATCTCTGATTATTCTGAGGAGGTGGGGTGTGTCTTGTACATGCGATGGCAGTGTTGTCGGAATATGGTTTAAATAGTGGCCCAGGAATTTCGAGAGTCTTTCTGTTGGTGTGTTGTTATTAGATACAATTGGCCTGCCGGGGATGTCAGCCGTATAGAGCTCGTTGGCGTGTACCTTGTGGATTTTGGGCAGTAAATAGAAACGACCTGCGCCTGTGTTTGATGGGGTGAGATATCTGAGGTCATCACGTGTGATGAGCTTTCGTTCGTGGAGGTCCGGTATGGTATGGGTTATTAGCGCCGTGTACTCCTTTGTTGGGTCATGGTCCAGTTTGAGGTAGTGTTGCGTATTGTTGAGTTGCCTATGAGCTTCAGAAATATATTTATCTGTGGGCCAGATGACGATACTCCCACCCTTATCTGCGGGCTTGATAATGATATCATCTCTGTCAGCTAGCGCTTTGATGATGTCACGCTGTGTTTTAGTGAGGTTGTGACCACGCGAGCTTTGGGAAATACCGCGAAGGATGTCGTTGCGAACGTTGTTTACTACAGGTCTAATGCGGGTTCTCGGCCGTGATTTGGTGTCCAGGTTGATGGTAGTCGGAGGTCGTTGTTTTTTTCTTGTGTTGTATGAGCGAAGAATTCTCTAAGGCGTAGCCGTCTCGCAAAGTCTGATATGTCTTTGTGGATTTCGTATTCGTTAACAGAATTGAGTGTAGGGCAGAATGTTAACCCACTAGAGAGGACTTGTGGTTCGTCGCTGGTTAGTGAGCGTGATATATCTATTACGGTGCTTGCGTCAGCGTTTTCTCGGGGTGGCTCAGCGATGTTGCGGAGAGTTGTGGTTGTGGTGCTGGAAATGATTTGTTCGGCTGCTGCGTGTGTCGTGTTAGTGGGTCCGGTATCCGTGTCGTTGTTGGAATTAGGTTTTCCGAGTTTTGAGTGTTCCTTGTTAGCTAGCTCGCGGTTGAGTTGTTGAATGTGTAGTTCGAGAGTGTTTGCCTCCGCGTCGGTGAGACTGATATTGTTCATATGTGCCTGGATCGTAGCGAGTTGCGCGTGGCACTGTTTCTTTAATATTTCTAGAAACGTACGGGCTGTGTTGTTAAGGGCTGATGCCCACTCTAGCTCTAGTTCAGGTGTCAGTTTTCCTAATGCAGGAACTGTTTTAGGGGTGAGGCCTTTAGGTACTGTGTTGTGAGCCAGGTGGTGGGTGTAGATCCGTAGATGATGTAGGTATCGGCTACGTTTCTCCATGAATTCTCGCATTCGTAGAAAGTTAGTTGACTGCATGGTAGGCTGGTGATTAGATAGTCAACGGTGTTTTCTGCGTGATGTGCGCGTGCGTCGTGTCTGTGGGGTCGGTGGCTGTGGGGTCAGTGGTTGTGGAGACTCGCTGTGTTCCTCGATGTCATCTGTCTGTGTTTGCGTGCTTGTGGTTTTCCGTGTCACAGTTTGCGTGAACTTTGTGTGTGTGCGGGTTGTGTTTGGAGTGTTGTCGTTTGCCGTGTGTGTATGCGTGGGTGCAGTGGTCGTTGTGGTCCCCTTTGATGCCATCGTGTGTTCTGGCGTGTTTGCGGTGCTGGCACTTAAAGTGTAATTTGGTTGAGGATGTTGTGTTTGAGCGTTTGTCAGTGCAGGACGGCATCTATGGACCATTAGGTGTTTGATGTTGTGTGCCATAGCTCGTACGCCTGCGTGGTTTGGGTGGATGCCGTCCCGAGCGAGATGTGCTTCAGCGTGGTATTCGAAATCTGCGTGTGTGATAACCATAACGTTGGTGTGTACCTGACGCATGTGGATGAGGTGGTTGTTGACAGCGTGCGCCTTCCTGTCGAACTCGTGTAGCCATGTGTCCTGGTATACGTATGCTCGGTGTTTGTTCTGTCTTCGGGGAAGTATCGTTGTCAGTACTATTTCAGCGCCTGGTCTGTTGTTTGTGATGAAGGAAAATAGTGCTTCGAATTCCTGGATGACATGTTGTGCTGTCGACCGTGCGATGTCGTTGGTCCCTACGTGGAGTATGAAGTGCGTGATGTTCGGTGGGGCGGCGGTTACATGTGTCATGATGTCTCGTATTCTTGCGCCGCTTGAAAAGTGTATGTGAGGTCCGTGTTCTCCGTGTGGGATGTGTTCGTGTATGTACTTGTAACAGCTATCCCCTAGGAGTGCGACATGTGAGAAAGAGAGGACGGGTTGCTTACCTCCTGAGGCCATCGGATCGTCAGAAGCGAACGTAGATGGGTAGAAATCCAGCGAACCGATAGAATGTAGGAAGGGAGTTGCCTCAGGACAGAAGCCGCCGATATTTCGAACAGAGACTGTTCTTCTTCTCAGTGTCTGTTCGAAATATCGGCGGCTTCTGTCCTGAGGCAACTCCCTTCCTACATTCTACCGGTTCGCTGGATTTCTACCCATCTACTTAAGATGTTATGCTCTATGAATAAAGAGAATATACATTTTTCAATTTCAACCTTTATTTCTTGCACTTATGCATTTCAAGATACAGTGAATATGCACGGAGGTCACAAAACAATACGTTTATTTCAGAAATGACAATGTACAGGTACATTATGTAAATTTGATGCACCGAATTTTAGGTTATAATGAGCAATAAATTGCAACAGCCCTCCTTTTATTTTCTCATACATGCTAATTTTTAAATTTTTGTTTTGCTGCCTATGTGTTCAGTGCTTACAAAGTGCTTAATGCAAACAACACTTTGTTAATTGGAAGCTTCTCGTTCCCTTCTAAGATGTTCCTGTCCTGAAGGAACCGCCACCTCGATGCCACTTCGACACCACAAAATATTCAGTAGGTCTCTGTGTGGCAGACCCTGCCATTGCAAATTTCCTGAATTGGAATCCTTCAAACTGTGTCATATACTTTAATATGTCAACACTTTTGCAAGGAGTTGACATGCTGAGAGGGCACTCCTCCTGCAGCTAAGGCGACTACAGTGAGTTCCAAGGGGCCGAAACTAAACATATACAGCAGCATGAATGTGATCAACAGTTCAACAGTAGATGTAAGCAACCTCAGTAGCCAGACAAGTCCATTCCCACCAAATAATTTTCTTCTTATAGCACACATGTATACGTGCATGCCTATTAACTCTAACAATGATCACAGATCCCCGACGAGTTTTAATCACTGAGAGTCTATACTGTAGAGGTGGGTTAGATCTACAACACTTAATACAAGAAATTATATACTATGAATACCTTTAAAAATCTCATGTGACGCATATGCTTTTACTTTTGGAGGTGCCGTAGTAATCGAAGTTTGTGGGCACTGCGCAGGTTCTGCATCCATTTTCTGAGTATGTCGAGGCAGCTGTGATGGAACCTGTATTGATGATGATGATTCCAGTTTTTATGGCGCATCGACAACAAAGGTCATAATACATCAGAACATTGGTTAGGATGCAACTAGGAAAAATATATATTTTGTTTAATAAAAGCATTTCATAAATGTTTAAAACGTCAGTTTAAAACTACAAAAGGTTTACAATCCCGACATCTCTCAAAATTTTTAAAACTCTGCTTAAAGAAATTCTAGCTTCATCACCAAGCAATAATGCTGCGTGAAAGGGTAAAAGGCGTATATAAAACTCTCTGAAGTGTTGTGTTGCATGATTTGAACATGTGAAGAGAATGTGCAAAATTGAGAGAGGCTCACTGCTCAGAGGCATGCACTGGGGTGGTTCCTCCCCGTGAAGTAAGAACCCGTGGGTGAGGAACGTGATGCTTGATGAACCTCGATCGTATCAGTCTGCACCAAGCACTGCAGACAACCCTCCGGGTGGTCCCCATGACAGGAAACCTGTATTGAGAGACCACTTTCCTCTGAAACACTGTTACAAATAACACGACACCCTACAAATTATTATTCTCGCAACAAGCTGACAACATTGCTCAGACACAAAGGCGGTATCCAGGTCACACCACACCACCGTTGCGGAGGCGCCGGTTCCTTGTCACAAATCAAACCAAGGCACAAAAAAAATACCAATATATGAAAAAGGGTGACCCTCTTGGTCTCTCTCTCTATACGACGTAATACCGAACTTGTGCGCGAAGATGATTCAAAGAAATGACTGCGCACTTGCTTCGGTAGAGACAACCGTGTACCGTGCCAGCAATGCATGCAGAAAAGCGCTCGAGTACTCGAGTAACAACACTACCAGTGTAGTGTAACATGCTCTCTAGCATATTATGCACTCAAACTATATTTGACGCCGGCTAAAATGCAAGTGTGTTCGCTTGAACCTCAGAAGAGCCATCAAACAGCTTGCATAAAGTGTTGGTTTCGAGCAAAAGAAACTTCATAATTGTCAAATAAATGTACAGAGTGAACGCCTATTTATTCCTTGATAAAGAATGACTCACCTGTGGAAATTTCGCCCTATATCCTTTCCGGTACGGTTGGTATGACAGTAATTGCAACAAGCTGCCATGATCGCTGTGGCGACTGTTTTGGGTACGGTAAGATCATGGAGGAAGGAAACAGGAGCGGCCTCTCTGGGAGTTTTCGGCCTCTCTGGGAGCGGAGTTTTCTTCTTCTTCTTCTTTGTAGGGTGTAAGAGTTGTCAGCCACAGTCAAGTGGCTTGCTCATCGCAAGTATGTGACAGTTGTTCGTTGCTGGGAATAAGCTGTGTCGATATGCGTGTTTTGCAAGTTTGAACTTTGTTCCAGTGTGCTAGGAAGCGCTACGCAATGGACTCAGTACACTCAGTGCATGTATATGTGTCAGCCTGCCGATTGTGTCAGTATAATGACTAAACTAAATTCCTGTTCATTACGACACTTTTCACAGTTGTTTGGGAATCACGGAATAACTTTACGACGTGCATGAAAGCTAGTAGACTTAGAGGTGAGGGGTAGCCGATAGGCCAGTATGGAAAGCAGAAGCCAGCAACCACAGGGGTGACACAAACCCGCCATTGTTGTAACTACCCTCAAGCGGGTGCTTTTGGCAAAACTGCCATCTTGTCCTGGTCGCATGTCATAGAAAACGTCATTTTGAGGTCATGTGACTTTGTTTACATGTCGTTTTGCCGCTTACCGACATATTTTCGCCGTCATAACACCAAGAGATGACCGTATATTGCCAACGTAAACTATGGGGTGTTTCTTCTGCAACATGGTAGCCCATTTCACCTTAGTTTAAAGGTACTGTAAAGCAGTAGACAAGCAGGATATGCCGGTGATGTGCCTAGAGACTTTGTTACTTCTAAATACCATACGGGGAACCATACGACCGACAACGCGCTATAAATATTTTTAATTTGCCATGAAAAATGCGGCGTAGTGGAGCGGTGCGACGCCTGGTGTCAAAGAACCCCCTGTACAGCGGGCAACACTGAAAATTGGTATTACACAATATTACATCGGAACTTCGTTATTTTAGTAACCATATTATTAGTTTCCCTGTTTACCTATGCATTCTGAAACCCCTGTTAACAGTGTTTTTTGTACCCAGTAACCCAGCGCTGGCCGCTGTTCGATGGAGGCTCTCCCTACTTCTCTACTGCGCCTGCGCGCTCCTTCTGTTCGCGGCCTCTCTCGAACGAAAAAACTCTCTCTTTGTGAACCTCTGTGAACAAACAAGTTCCGACGCTGTCTGGCTTCTTGAACGTCTGACACATTTTTTTTTTTTTTTTTCAAAGGCTCAGCATTTCATTTCAGCATTGTTTGTTTATCCTCAGATGCGGATCGTTTTGTCGTTTATGGTGGATTGTGGTGGATTGTTATGTCGGGCCCAGTGTTATACGCATGCAATGTGATTGCCGCCGTATTTCTCAGGAGTACGGAATCATTTCGAATACCTAGTGCAATGTTGTCCGTAATCTTTAATTGTAATTTTCTAATTAATTGCACCATCGATTGGAATGAAACTTGCGCAGTTTTTGTCCTGGTGGCTTGGACTATCGAATAGCCACACTAAATGACATTTGATCGGTGCTGCTTTACAGTACCTTTAAGTACATCGCATCGGCTCGGTAAGTCTTAACGCGCGGTCGTCATCACATCTTTGGAAGTTGTCCACAATACGAGGCTGTATGTGTAAAACTGCGCGTTTTACTGCGAGATTATCGGATAAAAATGATTACCGTGATCGAAAAACATCCAAAACGTCGTCCAGAAACAACAACCGCATTGTTTACAAACGGTTTGGCCGCCGATCACGGGCGCCGCCATCTTTAAGGTCACGTGTGCCTTGACGTTTGCTGTGACGTGCGACCAGGACCTGTCCAGGATGCATTGCGTTCGCCCAGCACGCTTTCGTCTACGGAGCAATACATTGGATGCCACCCCTGTGCCAGCAACAGCCAGAACCGGTCGGGCTGCGAGCCGGAAAGTCTTCTGATTGGAGGATTGAGGGAGCAATCGCTGCACTCTCATTGGTCGTGTGCCCAGTGTTGTGTGAATTTAGCTATACTATGGGCTCTATGGGGAGTTGGTGAGAGCTGACAGCGCCACCAAAGCAGACGACGCGAGCTGTAGTTGTATCCCAGTTCAAATGGCAGTATTATGTTGAACGCGTGCTTGCACTTTTATTTTTGTATGTTCGGATGTTTACTCTTTTATTAGAAGACCAGTCATTGAGTGCAAAACGCAAAAGGAGTACGCGGGACCGGAAACATTACTTGTGGCAACGCAACTTCCAACGTACGTACGTTTCTTGATTAAGTGGTAAAGAATGCTGTACTCGGAACACCATTAATCAGATTTGTACAATAACAGAGGATACGAAATGAATCTGCGGCACAGTGCCAGGTCCCAAACGAACAATTCAAGATGACTCGAACACACGCAGGCGGCTAAAACAACCGATCGTGTACATACGAATAAAACGTGTTCCCGTGACAGAGCTGCTTTCGGTTCAACGAGAGCCGCAGCAGGGACAAGAACCTATTACCATACGTCGTTTCTACGAATGGTGTTCATATGTTCACAATAAATGACTTACGAAAAGCAAAAACACACGGAGAGCAGCGCGAGAAACAAAGCCTTGTAAAACCGAAACTTTAGAGAGGATCACGTGGTGGACAGGACGTAATGGCGATTTTGACTCGAGCGACCGCTGGACTGGAGGGTGGCTACGCTAGTCTGGAGGGAAGAGCAGCTCCTTGTGTTTCCTTCCTCTATCAGTAAGATGGCGGCCAGTGGCCGCACGCTCGCGCTCCCTATCCGCAATCCAGCCTTTTACAATCGAGATCAGTGGTTGCACGTCTCCAACTAGGAAGTGAAGTACGTGTCAGTCATGTGTTGCGGCGTTCAAAGCGAGAATACTTCCGAGGCATGGAGGAAGGAAAGAGAGGAGGAGCCCTATTGCTCTGAGAAGTGAAGTCGAAATTGGGGGCCACTCCAGTGACATCACCGCTCGCCTTCCAGTTTCGGTTACATGCATCTCTATGGGAGCCCCCAACGCATAGTTTCGGAATACTTGGAGAGGTGTGGTGGTAGCGCGCCGAAGTGGCCCCCAAAGTGACGTGTGCAAAGCGACCTCATTGGGCTATTCAAGTGACGTGACCCTCGCATGGCTCCAAAGAAGCTACAGCTCACCTCACTCCTCTCATCACGTCACTTGCCCCACACTTCTCTCTTCTGTCGAAGAGCCGTTGGGGCGCCTCCTTTTCTTCTCTCCTCCATGTTCCGAGGCGTCCATGTCTGTGCGTCTCTCCGTATTCGCTCATCAATTCCCAGTCACAGCAAAGTCTGCTTGATCCATGGAGGAAGGAAACATAGGAGCGGCCGTTTCGAACAGATTTCCGTGGGACCCCTCTTGCGGTCGCTCGTGTCAAAATCGCCATTACTTCCTGTCACCACGTGATCCACTCTACAGTTCCGGTTTAGCAACGCTTTCTTGCTCGCGCTGCTCTCCATGCTTTTATGCCTTTCCAAGGCCATTTACTCTTAAAATGTGAGCACCACTGCGGAAACAACATTTTGTTAACGTGTTCTTACCACGGCTGCGGCTGTCGTTCAACGGAAAGCACCTCTGTCACTGGAATAACGTTTCATTCGTAAGTACGTACTTGATCGGTTGTTTCGTGCACCTGTGTGAGAGAGTCGTCTTGAATCGTTCGTTTGTGAGCTGGCGCCGTGCTACAGCTGCAGGTTCATTTGATTTCTTCCATTGTTGTACAAGTTTGATTAATGGCATCCTTTACCACTTCAGCAACAAACACACAAACCGTGGCCACGTCGTCACGCAAACGTCGCTGTTTCTAGTCCTACGTGCTTGTCCTGCAGACCGTGACTGTAGACCTGCAGACTGTGTCTTGTAATAGAAGTGTAAACCAAGAATAAACCTCCGAACACACACAAATAAAACTGCACGTGCGTGTTCATCACAATGAGGATATACCACTGTAAGACAATCACGACTTTCGTCGTCTGCTTTGGCTGCGGGCGCGCATGCTCTTGGGGTCACGCGAGCGGTCACATGGTAGACAGGAGCATCCCAGAATGCAATGCAAAGGCTGGCACGGCCGTCCCAATGGAAGAAAGTTGGAAGGGCCGCTCGTGTGTTTCCTTTCTCCATGGTTTGGTCTGTCGTGTCCCCAGACCAGCTAAGTATGTGGACGTACAGCTCACCGGTGATGCAGCACGGAGTTCGGGATTGTTGTTGTTGTTGTTGTTGTGAAACCTTTATTGTTATCGCAGGTAATACAAATCATAATATACAGACGGGGGTCCCTAGCAAGCTAGTATGGGACCCCGTGTTAGTTACAATGTGAATTTAGCAGCTCTATATACATTGATATAAAAGGTTATACAAAAAATGCAATAAATTATGTATAATATACGAGAAGGTGGACTATATGGCAGTTCAGAGGTTATAAGAAATGCATCAACATGGGATGACAAACAATGGGACTACAAAAAGAAAAAAAAAGGAGAAAAATATATATATATATATATTCGTCAAGGAGTATATTCATAGATGCGGAGCAATCTATTGGTGTTGGTGCATGGAGAGCAAATGTGGTAAACAAATGTGTTGGGATGAAGAACATGCTGCTGTACAAGGGAATATCTGTTGCTGTTACTGGTGCGCTTTGTATAGGAGGTGGTTCTTTAACTTTTTTTTTAAACATCGAAACGTACTTGCCAACCGAATATCAGATGGTAGTGAGTTCCAAAGACGGGAAGTGTTGTAGGCAAAGGAGAAGCATCCATAATTGGTACGTATAGGGGGAACGTGTAACGTTTGTGTTGATGTGCTTCTTGTACGTACAATTGGTTGCAGAGGTGTTAGTGTTATGGAGTCTATTGCAACTAGGTTATTTATAATTTTATATGCTAATTGAAGTGAAGATTCGGGGCTACCTTCCGCGGAATGAGCCAGGAAGAAGCAAGAGGCTCTCTTTAATTCAACGTCAGGACACCGCCTGATACAAACCTTCGAATATACAATCTGCACTTCAGCGTGAGCGATTACCAATCACCGCCGAACGTTTTAGTCGTACGTACGTCAACGATGGAACGGCACAGATATTAGTGAGTTTTATTGTAACGTACGCTGTCGCCTTTGCGTAATTAAGCGATAGTGTGGTGGTTCTGAGCAATGCGCAAAGCTCTGCTTGTGTCTTGCGCATGCGTAGAACCACCAACTCTATCGCTTACGTACGCAGGGGCGACACCACACGTTATACTAAAACTCACTATTAGTGAGTTGTAGTCTATCGTACGCTATTGGGCTATCGCGTTTTCGTACATAAGGGATAGCGTTGGTGATTCTGCGCACGCACAAGACACAAGCAGAGCTTTACGCATTGCGCAGAACCACCTCGCTGTTTTGTATGTACGCAAAGGCGACAGCGTACGTTATACCACGGGACCGTGGTTATACTAAAACTCACTGTTCTCCCGCTCGGTCGGCATGGCGATGCAGCTGCAGCACGTGCACCTAGTAAACACATCCTCGTACTGTTCGACTCATACGTCGATGCCCACAGCAGTTGTCACGTCCCGGTGGCGCCACCGGAGACATTTCTGATGCGACAACTCCAACTCCATAGAGTCGCACACTGTCGGAAAGAACTGGGGTGTCGCTGTACAATGTACAGTTAGATTCGCGCTGCATTATACTCGTTGTTCCCATGGTCTCAGCGGCCTGAGCGGTGCTACTAACCGACGGTGGCCGACGACACCTCGATCCCGTGATCCCGAATCCAATTAGGAGCGTCGCTCCCACACACGTCACATGGTGACGTGCGTTCCGGCGCTCGTCACGTGCCTATCGTGAAGGCGAAGGAGGGTGTTTTGCGCACGGAGATTCGGGGGGCTGTTGTAGGCGTCGCAAGTTCGCTACTGTTGTACTAATTATGGGAAAACGGCTTTTGGGTGCCTAACATTTCATGCCGACCAAAAACAGAAACAAAGTTGTATGCCTCTAGATTGCTCCTTTAATGTTCGTCTTCTTAGTGACAAACTTCACGAATCTCGGTGTTACCAGCTGTTTATCTTCTCTGTTGCGAGACATGTACAGTCCGCTCTTTATTACCATGTCTGGTTGATTGGGGATGTATGAGTAACCGGCTAATACGTCGAGGATGTATGAGTAACTGGGCGGTGACGTCCCAGGCAGCACAAACCCTCGGGAAAAGAATGGGAACGCAATGGGGGCTTCGGCTCCTGAACGGGCGATAGTGCCCGACTGGTTCCCAACGGTGTGGGAACTGTGGAGGTAGAACATAAGAGAAGATAAGGTAGTCCCCCGTCGGTGCCCTGATCATTTCATTTCTAATCATTTCTTTTGGTCATGTAAACAATAATATAGGATCGCTCCCCGATGCTGCTCTGATCATTTCCCGGTCTGGACTGACCTTGGTCATGTGACCATAATATAGGATCGCTCCCCGATGCTGATCTGATCATTTCCCGGTCTGGACTGACCTTGGTCATGTGACCATAATATAGGATCGCTCCCCGATGCTGATCTGATCACTTCACGATAATCAGTCGCATGCCCGGGGTGCAGCAACGGATTTCTCTTCCCAGACTGTCAGGCGCCGAGTGATGCAATCACGTTACCGACAGTTTCGAATCTGGCCAATGATGTTCCTCGATCATCCAGCCGTGTTTGCACTGTCGGAGTCCCCGTCGCTCTCGCTGCGAGAAACGAATGTATCCGGCCGTGCTCCCGAAACTTTCGAGGAATTCCAACATTTTTAAGCGATTCATCGAGTGGTAAGTGCTATTTCTTTTTGTGGTATTCCACGCATTGATAAAAGTTACTCATAGAGGCTTTTCAACATGAGTGACACCGTTCTAGAAGGCTTCTCTCGAAACTTAGCAGCGCAGCATCGCATAGTTTCGATTTCAGTGATCCATTGCGGTTTATGCGTTGCTTTTAGGATAATGGACTCCGTTTTGGTGAAAATATGGTTCAGTAAAGTGTGGAATCGTATGTATTGTGTATTTGACATAAAACGACATATAACCATTTCTCAGGACGACTGCGTGCTGCAGCTGTGCTTTCCATCACCTGCGTGCGTACAAAACTGGAATGCTGGAGGACTTCAGCTCAAGGTTCGTTTTTGTAGTAATTCGAAATAAAAAGAAAAGAAAAAAAGGAACCTCCAAAGTGAATAAATTATTCCGCTTTAATCCGTTTGCGTAATGTGATCGACGCATGATATGTCAATTTGTTTGAAACTGTGAGTGAATGAAAGCTATCCTGATCTTTCATTCAGAATGTCATGCTGGACCACTACCAGAGCGTGCTTAAAGAAATCAATGCCTTGATGAAGGTATCACTGAAGCGCCCACCACGAGATCTCTGCCTCAGAGCCAGTGATGATGGTCAAGATTTTTCTAGCGGATCTTGTCATGTCATGCTGAAAACTGTAAGTTTAGCTATTTGGTCTGTATTCAATAACGTGTGCATCTTGTGGTGTGGTGTAGTTTTCTCAGTATAACCCTGACCTCAAGCTATCTTCCACTTTCAGAATCCACCACGCACTTCGGTTACAACACTATGAACCTATCGCGCTGTGATGCTTGCTTGAAAGGAATACAATCTGGTATGCTGTGTTGTTTTTCTTTTAAAAGGCCTTCAGGTATCCATAACAAGAGGCCTTCGTAGGAAGAAAGCCATAAGAAAAGGCATCTTCTTAATACATTAATATTTCTCCTAAAGACAAGGGTACGACTCACACTACATGTGCCATACTGCACTCTCAGAAAAAAGGGTGGAGCAATTAGACCTTTTAGGAGGTAATAGTTGTCGCATATGTTGTGCCTAAGAGGTTGCAAAGTTCTACCTGCTACCTCGCTCTCTGACACGAATAATAGGGTTACCGCTTCTGATTCGGTGAGCGAGGGGGGCGTACGCCTTTTTGTTCTAATTTGGATGGATGACCTTTTTACACCCCTTATCAGACGCTATGTTGGCTTAGGAGGTAACTAAGGGAGTTACCACCTTCTCGCACCTTTTTCCTTACATTGTGGTTCCCAAATTGTGTGTATGTTGCCCTCGTATTAGCAAAGGTGCGCAAATATTTCTTCTATTTTCTTAAAGAAGGTATAGAACGATCATGACACATGTAGTACGGATTCTCAAGTTGTTCACGTGTTCCATGTTGTTGTGCGTATAGCTCGTTACCAGTAACTCGATACTGTAGCACCGTTGGGAGACCAGACATGCTTTCTGAAGATCTTCTATGGCACCTTCCGCAGTTTGCACAATTTTGTTCAGCATCGAAGTCTCTCATAGGAAAGTACACTTTGCGTTAACTGTGACTCCCATCTTACATTTTGATGTGCAAGGGGCCCTGTTGCACTACACACGTATGGTCTGCAAATTGCAACAGGACGATTTGGAGCTTGAAACAGTTGTGATTTTGTCATTTTGGCCCTCGTGTACCCCGTCTGCGAAACGTAAACAAAAAAGTCTAACACGATATGCTTTTGTAAAGAAGACCACTGATGATGAGTAAAGAGAGTATACATTTTTCAAGTTCAGCATTTATTTCTTGCACTTATGCGTTTCAGGATACAATGAACGTGCAGGGAGGTCGCAGAAGACTACGTTTATTGTTTTGTGACCTTCCTACAATGACAATATATATTTTAGGTATGACAATGGACAGGTACACTCTCTAAATTTGTAGCACTCAATTTTAGGTTGGAATGAGCAATGAATAGCAACTTCCCTCCTGATATTTTCTCATATATGCTGAATTTTAAATTTAATGTGGTCAAATATGTGATAATATAATAATATATATAAGAATAATAATATATAAGAATATAATATGTGATAAATGAATGTGATCAACAGTAGATGTAAACAACATCAGTAGCCAGAGAAGTGCATTCTCAAGAATTTTCTACTTATAGCATATGTGTGCATGCCTATTAACTGAAACAATGATCACAGTTCCCTGACAAGTTTTCATTTCTGAGAGTGTACTGTAGAGGCGGCATAGATCTACAGCAGTTAATACAAGGTATTATATACTGTGAATACATTTCCCATGTGACACATATGCTTTTACTTTCTGGAGGCGCTGTGGTAATCAAAGTTTCTGGGCATTACGCAGGTTCTGCACCCATTTCTTGAGTGTGTCCAGGCAGTGTGAAGTAACCTGTATTGATGATGATTATTCCAATTTTTATGGTGCATCGACAATACAGGTCATAATACATCAGAACATCGGTTTGGATGCAACTATTTAAAAATAAATACGTTTAATAAATGCACTGGACAAATGTTAAAACATCAGTTTAAAACAGGGTTTACAATTCCTGTATCTTCTAAAAATTGAAAAGATTAAAAACTATTCTAAAAAGAACTATAATTGTTATATTGCTGGGTGAAGGAGCCTAATGTGTATAAGATGTGTTTCAGATGTGAACATGTTAGAAAATGTGCAAAATTGAGAGAGGCTAACCACAGTGCGTGCACTGAGGTGGTTCCTTCCTGTAAAGTAGAAACCCGCGTGGATGAGGAACATGATACTTACCTGTACACTCAGTCGCATCACACTGCATAGACGATCCTCTGAATAGCCCCATGAGGAAATCTGTATTGAGAGACCACTTTTGCCTTAAAAACTGCAACAAATAGCACGACACGCTACAAATTATTATTATCGCAACAAGCTGACGATATAGCTCAGACACAAAGGCGGTACTCAAGTCGCGCCACACCACCGTTACGTAGTATTCTTTCTCACAAATCAAACCAAGGCACAAAACAATACTAATACATGAAAAAGGGTGACAATCTTGGTCTCATTATGACGTAATACCGAACTTGTGCGCGAAGGTAATTCAAAGAAATGAATGTGCACTCGCTTCCGTAGAGAGAACACCGTGTACCATGCTAGCAATGCACGCAGAAAAGCGCTCGAGTGTTCGCACATACAGGGTGTCCCACCGAAAAAGGGCCAGGGGCTAAAGACAAAACGGAGTGCTCTACACAAATGGAACCAACTGTACGTGCTTGGCAGTTGTGTGGTCTATCCAAAAATATTTTTTTCATCGCCCCTTGTCAATTAATTAACGGTAATTCATTTTCTAACTTTCTAATTCTCGGTTTTAGCTCTCAGATGTCAATGAGGAAGTTGTAGTACATGTCGAAAAATACACAACTGAAGTGGTTCGAGGTCGCTATGGCTTGTGGTTTCGTTTTTTTCCGGGTCTAAAAGTTAGTTTCAGATGCCAGGTGGACCGCAAATCGCTGCCCACAATCCGGCACCCGCGCGCGACGATTGCAGTGCACTCTGATAGGTGTGCCGTGAAACAGGTGAAATATCTTCCTCTTGTGTGACATGGCCCAAGGATGGTCTCCAAGCGCTAATCTCAAGGTCAATGTACGCCGGAGGGCGCTGGAATCGTCGCGCGCAGGTGCCGGATTGTGGGCAGCGATCTGCGGTCAGCCGGCATCTGAAACCAACTTTTAAACCCGGGAAAAAACGAAACCACAAGCCATAGCGACCTCAAACCACTTCAATTGTGTCTTTTTTGACATGTACTACAACTTCCCCATTGACATCTGAGAGCTAAAACCGATAATTAAAAGTTAGAAAATTAATTATCGCTAATTAATTGACAAGGGGCGATGAAAAAAAATATTTTTGAATGGACCACACAACTGCCAAGCACGTACAGTTGGTTCCATTTGTGTAGAGCACTCCGTTTTTTCTTTAGCCCCTGGCCCTTTTTCAGTGGGACACCCTGTATATTGATGACAACACTACCAGCGTAGTGTAACACGTTCTCTCAAGCATATTATGCACTCAAACTGCATTTGCCGCCTGGTAAAATGCAAGTGTGTTCGATTGAACCTCGGAAGAGCGATCAAACAACCTGCATCCAGTGCTCGTTTTGGGCAAAAAAAAACACTTCATAATTGTCAACATACAGAATGGACGCCTATTTATTCCTTGATAAAGAATGACTCACCTGTATAAATTTATGCCCTGTATCCTTGCCAGTATATTTGGTACGACCGTAATTGCAAGAAGTTGCCATGATCGCTGCGGCGATTGTTGTGGGTACAGTAAGATGGCGGCCGGTTTCTTCGCGCTCGCGCTCCCTATCCGCGATCCAGCCTTTTACAATCGAAATCAGTGATACTGACGTCTGCTCGCTCTTTCGCCTACTGCACCGCTAGAACGCCATGCATTCTCTGTCAAGAAACATGTTTTCCTTTCGCAGTAGTGAATATGCCTTTCGGTACATTACTGGGCACACTTTCTCAGACAGCTCGTGAATTTAGTTACAAAATTTGTGACATTACGTACATTTTTTAGCAACTGATTTCACTAAGCTTTCACCTTGTACTCTTGCAACAGTGATATCAGAGCATGACTTTCCGACGCCGTATGGACGCCGTCCGCTGGTCCTTCGTCCCATGGAGTTGGTGCCGGCGAACAACTGGCGGCGGAACGCGCGTGGCAGTCTGCCGCGCGAACTTCGTTGCAAAAAAATGCGCTCCATGAAGGTTGGCCTTTAAGCTTCAGACAAATACATCAATGCTGCGTAGTGTCACGCGATGACCACTTGAGAGACGTCATTTTTGGTTAGTGACGACCTATCAGTGAGTATCACTTTGTGTTTGCGTGTGCTTGAGTTTGAATTAATATCAAAGAAGTGTAGAATATATTCCATTTAAACAAACTTCTATAGTGCAACGTGTTCCTTTTCATTCTGCTATTTTAAAATCATAAGCTAATTACAAACTGTTATTACAAAACCACCCCGTCAGATTCCTGTGACTAAGCGAGGTACTGCAAAGAAATCGTGTGTTACTTCGGGTCTTCTAAAATCAATAAAGCACAAAATAACTTTTTCATTCCGTGTTAGCGCCGCGAAGCAACTGTGGCTATGAGCGGCGTGCAGATGTGGACAGATGGAGAGAGGACAGCAGGAAGGAGTGGTGAGAGGGGGGTTGGGATGTGTCCTGAGCTGACTTCAGGAAGAACTGTACCGACATTCGTCTGGAAAGTCTTCGGAAAACCCAGGGAAAACCTCACAGCACAGCCGGTTGTAGGATTCAAACCCACCACCTCCCAGTCTTCAGCACGACCTTGGCTACCACCAACGAGCAGGACGCCTTAACCCGTTCGACCATGCAGCCTGTCAAAAATAACTTGGATAAAAAGTATCTACCTAGCCCAACCACTCAAGACCTGTATATTCGCTACAAGAAATATTATACAAATAGATCTGTTCGAACCGCCATTTCTTATTCTGACGATGGTGCTCGGACGAGATCCAAAACGTCAAGCAAGCCTGTGTGCACACTGGTGTCAGGGACGTGGGAACGTTTTCAAATATGGGGGGGGGGGGGGGCAGAAACCCCGTAGGGGAGGGGGGCGGTCGGTCGGGGGGTTGTTGTGCCTTCTTGTAAGGAAGGTAATAATAGAATAATGACAATAAATGCTAATCGGTGATATTTGTACAAATGAATTGCGTAGTAGAATCAAGATAAGTGAAAACACGATTAGTTATACAGGCTATATACACGACTTGGGAGAGACAGGCGTCGCCGAAGGGAATGCACGCGACACCTAGCTACAGCACGACTACATCACCCGTTTCCCCCCGTGCCTTTTATAGGATACAGCTACGGTTCAAACGAATACCACTGTTTCAATGCGCTTCCTAAAAATTGTTGTGACGCCGTACAACACTGACAGTGACTGACTGAAGTGTTGTGCCTTAGCAAACTCTTCAGGTAATGCACAGTCAAAGGGATAGAATGTGCATTTTCACGGATGCGTCTACAAATGAGACAGGATCCACGTGTGCATATGTCGTCCCTGAGCTCTGCATTGAGGGCTGCGCACGATTGTCTCATCGCACTTCGACCACGGCCGCAGAGCTCCATGGGATGATCATGGCGATGCAATTTATAGAAGCACATGAAGACCCCAAATCATGGGTTGTTTACAGTGATTCACAGACCGGTTTGCGAGTATTACAAGCGCCGGGCGGATCAGCAGGGCTTGGTTCAATCGTACACGACGCCATTAAGACTTACAACGCGTGTGTAGTACAAGGACACGACATCATCCTTCAGTGGATCCCTGGCCATTCCTGCATACTTGGGAATGACGCGGCGGATGCAGCGGGTTCCCGGGCACATCAGTGCGGTCCGGTCCGGTCCGGTTCGTAAGGTGTATTTTACTCCATCTGACACCCGCTTAATGTTGCCTGCTTTGACGAAGAGACTAAGCAGAGACCTGTAGCACAGTGATTCTGGAAGGCCGCCACTGACCAACATAGACCCAGACTTTTCGTTCGTGGTCCCACCCTCGCTACCTCGGTCCATGGAGACCCTAATCCACCGGTTTCGTCTGAAGGTCCCATACAGCCGTAGCTTTCTATACGTGATCGGGAAAGCAGCCTCCCCAAACTGCTCCATGTGCGGTGTTGTGGAAGATGTAGAGCACATTTTGATGTGCTGCGTACGATACACTGAAGCTCGTCGCCTTCTACAGTCGGAGCTGGCAGCAGTGGACGGCCGTCCGTTCAGCGCTTCTAAAGTACTTGGGCCCTTGAATCACAGTGTCAGACACCGGGCGTTCTCCGCCATAGTGAAATTTTTCCGGGACATTGATGCAGACAACAAATTTTGAGCCTATGTGTGTTTTGCTGTTCGACTGTTTGCGTGTTGCGTGTTTGCGCGTTCTGTGACATCTCAGTGTGTGTACTTGCTTTCTGTCGGAGTCACCACCAGTAATCATCATCATCATCATCATCCTGCTCACCTTCATTGGCATTGGCGCCCTGTATATAAACGATATTGCCTTGTAAAGTGACCAGCTCCCGTGGCTCAGTGGTTAGCGTGCTGGCCAGTCACGTCGAGACTGGGAGGTACCCGGGTTCGAATCCCGGTGCCGGCTGTGCTGTCTGGGGTTTTTCCTGGGTTTTCCTCAGACGCTTTCAGACATATGTCGGCACAGTTCCCTTAGAAGTCGGCCCAGGACGCACATTCCCCCAGGGCGTGAGTCGTGACGTTGCCCACATACGTGAGGCCGACAACGGCAAGCCCTATCACCACCACCACCTTGTAAAGTGAATGGTAAACCCATATATATTTTTTTTTCTGAAAGCTCGTAACTTGGATGCCGCATGCACCAAAAAGTTCTGCTGTTCATGGAGTATATTTTTAGTAATCGAATTTTAAAGATTGCCGATCCGAAGCAAAATTTGCGGACTCGAAGAGACGACAACCATGAGGTGACCACCTACGGCTAGCCCACCATACTACGGCCGACAGCTATCGTCGAAGATGTAGTGAAACAAACAACTCAGGAAAAACGTGCTGATGTCAGGAGTCGAGACTAGGTCTTGTGACTCATATCTTTTCTCACTCATTCAGACCGGGGCAGGGCGAAACTTGTGAATACGACGTAATCAACGGAAATTAGCCGAGGTAGGCTGCTGATTCGAACCTGAGCCTTCTGATTTATGGTCAGATCTGCTACCGCTACACCACGACAGCAGGCCTTTCTCGTGAGTTTCAAGCCTCGTTAAGCAACGGAGAAGGCCGATACCTTAAAGGGGTCGCGACAGGTCATCCCACGTTGCCCTAGATAAAAGTACAAGACGGTTCTTTGCACCGATGTGAACCTGCATTCAAAGTTTCATATCGAAGAGGGTAATAGAAGCGTAGGAAATGGGCCCCGCGAATACCGAAACTCATGCGACTCTGACATCACAGCCCTCGCTGCCGCCAGTGAAGCAGCGCACGAGAAGTCACGTGCTTACGGCTGCCAATTGGGATGAATGCAACTGTGAACTCTGTGGCGTCTGCGCTTTGCTCGGGAGTGTGTTCGAGGGCTTGTATTTCGCTAACTACGGCACGTAGAAGAATAATTCTTTTTTCTTCAGTATTCTGGCGTGCAGTACAATGCACCCATGATGTAATGAACCGTCTCGTGGTCAGTCTCACAGCTTACACGAGCTCTTACACACATAACAAATAAAAAGCAAATAAGAAATTGTCCTCGTACCACGTCCTCTTCTTCCCACCATTTTCCGTCTTTGTCGTCCAACGTTACATTTCCACTCTTCAGGGTAACACCGCCTGACAGTCTAAGCATGCACGACCTTACAGTGCCGTCTCTTCCGGTTAAACACTTTTTGACTGTCGCCATCTTCCCCTGTT
The DNA here is from genome assembly GCF_037126465.1 of Ornithodoros turicata. Lineage (NCBI taxonomy): Eukaryota > Metazoa > Arthropoda > Arachnida > Ixodida > Argasidae > Ornithodoros > Ornithodoros turicata. The sequence continues at coordinate 44,612,702 of NC_088204.1, forward strand.
GGCGTGGATGGAAACCTCCTTGTAGCAAGACAGTGCTGCCTTCGATTGCATTTGGCTTGCCTTTTCTGGCTGATCCCACTTACTTCGGCCAAATAGTCTTCGGACCACCTTCTCCTGAAGATGGTTAGAATTCTTTGCAAATCGATCCAACACTTGCGTAGATAGGCATGAGAAATACTTTGTATTTCTTGCCGTGTCAAATTCGCCAATGAAGTCATTCTTCTGCCTGCTGAAAAGAGTGCCTCAAGTACAAGGGGGACGGACAGCCAATCACGCTACTCCCTTTCACTCTAATATCTTGTCTAGCTCACTCACTCACTCCTTCAGACGGAGGCAGGGCGACAACTTGTGAATACGACGTAAACAACGGGAATTAGTCGAGGCAGGCTGTCCGGTCGAAAACATGGGTCTGGGACACGCCGTCTTATGATTTCTAATACTCCTCACAACCACCGTGCAAAATATTACAGAAGAAATTGTATCGCGCGATTTATAATCGATCTTTTTCCATGCCGCAGTTGGTACTGAGTAAAGGCCGCAGCGAGCTCTCGCGTGACGTGCATAAGAGCAAAGGCGCACGTGACTTGCGCATGCATGTTTGCGCGATAGTTGGTTGCTGCGTGCTAGCATTTGCCCATTATGATGATTTTGAGTAGCAATCACGCGTTATGCAGAGTAAAATGCAGAGTAGCGTCAATGTAAACACAGGTATCGCGACGCAGCCTACGGTTCAGTACACTCATAGAAAAAAAACACCTCTCTGCATTCCCAGCAACGGCACAGTCCTGCGCCCCACTGTGTCCATTGGGGACGTCATACTCACGTGACAGATGACGTACATAGATGATCCTTGGGGCAAGGAGTATGCGAGGGAGAAAAACGAAACTTCAGAGTCTTCAGAGGAGTAGTCTTTATTCGTTGTCTCGAAAACCACGCGGTTTTGTGAGCTCAAACTTTCCACATAACATGTAAGACTCCCTGGCAGTTGGAAAAAATCAACTTCCGGTTTTCCCGGAAGACGTAAGCCTCGATGGAAATTGCCTCCTTTTTTTTATTCTGCGTTAGCGCCACGAATCAAATGTGGCTACGAGCGGCGTACAGATGTGGACAGAGATGAAAAGAGGACAGCAGGAATGAGTAGGGTACAGGGGCGTTAGTATTCGTCCTGGGCCGACTTCAGGGAGAACTGTGCCGACATTCGTCCCATTCACTCTTACATCTTTTCTCACTCACTCATGCGTTCAGACCGAGGCATGCAAGACGACAACTTGTGAATACTACAACGTAAACAACGGGAATTAGTCGAGTCGAGGCAGGCTATACATTTAAGGACAAACATGGACACGTAAGCTTCCAACGCCGAAGAACCAATGAAATCAAACAACTCAGGAAAAAGGCGCTGACACCAGGACCTGGAAACCTGGGCTTTCTGACTTCCGGTCAGATATGCTACCGCTACACTACGACAGCTTTTTTTTTTATCACTCGGTAATATTTATTTACAGACATTAAAATATGCTATGACTGTACAAGGCTAATGAGTGATGGATGATGGATGGTGCGCCCTGACCCAGGCCCTGGTCGGTGTCAGCACCTTTTTCGTGAGTTGATTGAATTGATTCTTGGGCGTTGGAGGCTTACGTGTTCGTCCTTAACTGTAGCCTACCTTGGCCAATTCCCGTTCTTTACGTGGTATTCACAAGTTGTCGCCCTGCCCCGGCTCTGGTCTGAATGAGTGAGTGAGTAAGAAAAGATGTAATAGTCAATGGGAATAGCGTGATTGGTTGTCCCTCCTCCTCGTACGTGTGAGGCACTCTAACTCAGGAGAAAGTCCTTCTGACGTGGTGTAGCGGTAGCATATCTGACTCGAAATCAGAAGGCCCAGGCTCAGGTAGGCGTCAGCAACTTTTTCCTGAGTTGTTTGATTTAATTGATTCTTGGGCATTGGAGGCTTACGTGTTCGTGTTTGTCCTTAACTGTAGCCTACCTTGGCCAATTCCCGTTCTTTGCGTGGTATTCACAAGTTGTCGCCCTGCCCCGGCTCTGGTCTGAATGAGTGAGTGAGTAAGAAAAGATGTAAGAGTCAATGGGAATACCGTGATTGGTTGTCCGTCCCCCTCGCACTTGAGGAACTCTAACTCAGGAGAAAGTCCTGTTGTCATGATGTAGCGGTAGCATATCTGACTCGAAATCAGAACGCCCAGGTTGGCGTCAGCAACTTTTGCCTGAGACGTTTGATTTAATTGATTCTTGGGCGTTGGAGGCTTACGTGTTCGTGTTTGTCGTTAACTGTAGCCTACCTTGGCCAATTCCTGTTCTTTACGTGGTATACACAAGTTGTCGTCCTGCCCCGGCTCTGGTCTGAATGAGTGAGTGAGTAAGAAAAGATGTAAGAGTCAATGGGAATAGCGTGATTGGTTGTCCCTCCTCCTCGTACGTATGAGGCACTCTGACTCAGGAGAAAGTCCTTCTGTCGTGGTGTAGCGGTAGCATATCTGACTCGACATCAGAAGGCCCAGGCTCAGGTAGGCGTCAGCAACTTTTTCCTGAGTTGTTTGATTTAATTGATTCTTGGGCGTTGGAGGCTTACGTGTTCGTGTTTGTCGTTAACTGTAGCCTACCTTGGCCAATTCCCGTTCTTTACGTGGTATTCACAAGTTGTCGTCCTGCCCCGGCTCTGGTCTGAATGAGTGAGTGAGTAAGAAAAGATGTAAGAGTCAATGGGAATAGCGTGATTGGTTGTCCCTCCTCCTCGTACGTGTGAGGCACTCTAACTCAGGAGAAAGTCCTTCTGACGTGGTGTAGCGGTAGCATATCTGACTCGAAATCAGAAGGCCCAGGCTCAGGTAGGCGTCAGCAACTTTTTCCTGAGTTGTTTGATTTAATTGATTCTTGGGCGTTGGAGGCTTACGTGTTCGTGTTTGTCGTTAACTGTAGCCTACCTTGGCCAATTCCCGTTCTTTACGTGGTATTCACAAGTTGTCGCCCTGCCCCGGCTCTGGTCTGAATGAGTGAGTGAGTAAGAAAAGATGTAAGAGTCAATGGGAATAGCGTGATTGGCTGTCCCTCCTCCTCGTACGTATGAGGCACTCTGACTCAGGAGAAAGTCCTTCTGTCGTGGTGTAGCGGTAGCATATCTGACTCGACATTAGAAGGCCCAGGCTCAGGTAGGCGTCAGCAACTTTTTCCTGAGTTGTTTGATTTAATTGATTCTTGGGCATTGGAGGCTTACGTGTTCGTGTTTGTCCTTAACTGTAGCCTACCTTGGCCAATTCCCGTTCTTTACGTGGTATTCACAAGTTGTCGTCCTGCCCCGGCTCTGGTCTGAATGAGTGAGTGAGTAAGAAAAGATGTAAGAGTCAATGGGAATACCGTGATTGGTTGTCCCTCCTCCTCGTACGTATGAGGCACTCTGACTCAGGAGAAAGTCCTTCTGTCGTGGTGTAGCGGTAGCATATCTGACTCGACATCAGAAGGCCCAGGCTCAGGTTGGCGTCAGCAACTTTTTCCTGAGTTGTTTGATTTAATTGATTCTTGGGCATTGGAGGCTTACGTGTTCGTGTTTGTCCTTAACTGTAGCCTACCTTGGCCAATGCCCGTTCTTTGCGTGGTATTCACAAGTTGTCGCCCTGCCCCGGCTCTGGTCTGAATGAGTGAGTGAGTAAGAAAAGATGTAATAGTCAATGGGAATAGCGTGATTGGTTGTCCCTCCTCCTCGTACGTATGAGGCACTCTGACTCAGGAGAAAGTCCTTCTGTCGTGGTGTAGCGGTAGCATATCTGACTCGACATCAGAAGGCCCAGGCTCAGGTTGGCGTCAGCAACTTTTTCCTGAGTTGTTTGATTTAATTGATTCTTGGGCGTTCGAGGCTTACATTTTCGCGTTTGTCCTTAAATGTAGCCTGCCCGGCTAATTCCCGTTGTTTACGTTGTATTCACAAGTTGTCACCCTGCCCCGGCTCTGGTCTGAATGAGTGAGTGAGTAAGAAAGGATGTAAGAATGTGTGGGAAACTATCCCAGCTGGAGATAAAAGAGACACGTCCGGCTAGCGAGCCCAAAAACGAAGGAATGATGTATTCTGCACGACCTCGCGCTGAGGCGCGATGCGTGGGCGGCGCCAGCTGACCGGCTTCGTCGTCGGCAGTCACCACAGCTGCCCCCCCCCCTTCTCAGTGTGCTGACGGTGCGGGAAGGTTAGCATCGCTTAGATGAGAGGGTGCATTGGGTACGTAGTCATTCCAGGTGACGTGCTTCACCTGTGCGGGCGTAGGAGGCGCTGGAAAGGCTTGTTCGTAGAGGGAGGAAACGGGAGGAGCGTGGTCAATGAATGCAGGCTTTAGCCTGTCGATGGCAGGCCGTGGACATCGATGACAAAAGTCTTGGTGACGTCTTCGGCAGCCATCGGAATTTGGTGGTACGCTTTTACCGAGTCAATTTTACTGAAGAGACGGGCACCAGCCAAATTCATGGTGAAATCCTGAATATCGGGTAAGGGATATCGATATGGCTTGGTGACCACATTGAGTGCCCTGTAGTCCCCGCAAGGTCTCCAATCACCTGTCTTCTTAGGGACCATGTGCAAAGGGGAGGCCCAGTCACTTTGAGAAGGTCTCGCAATACCAATAGCAAGCATGTGTTGGAACTCAGCTTGGGCGATGTTGAATTTTTCAGGCGCAAGCTCACGTGGTCGAAAGTGTACGGGGGGGACCGGTTGTTTGAATGTGGTGAACCACATCGTGGCGTACTGGCTGGGTCCAATCCGGAGGCTTCGTCAAAGACGGGAATTCGCTGAGGACTCCGGCAAAAGGCGACTGGAGCGAGGAGATGGCGACGGTTGGAGGATGCTGGCGGACAATAGAGGGATGTCCGGGAGTACGCAAGGTTGTCTTCGGGTCCACGATGGCTTTGCGACAGAGGTCGACGACCAAACCAAAGTGGTGGAGAAAATCGGCACCGAGTATGTTGAATACCCAGGAAAAAGAGCGCCGTAGGCCAAGAGACAACGTCACCGAACGTTCACCGTAAACAGGGATGCCGATGCCTTTTGCAACTGCGAGGTGGTAGATGGGTTGTCGTAAGCGTTGAGTAGCAGGGATTAAACTGACTTCTGCTCCGGTGTCGACCAGGAAACGGCGCCGGGACGTTCTGTCGGAGACGTAAAGAAGGCGGCTACCGCTGGTGCAGGTTGACGGGGATGCGCACGCCGCCGTTAGCGACCCCCGGGGCGGTTTCCCGGCCAGGCGCAAGGTGATTGGCACCTTCGAGCTCTTGCGCCGAATTGCCAGTGGAACCAACAGAACTGCGTCGGGTTCTCTTCAGGCGCCGGCGAGGAACGACGGGCTCTGCGGGGGGATCTTACCTGACGACGGCGACGCGCGACGCTGCGGCCATCTGTGTTGGGCTGCACATGTGGGAAAACAGATGCCAGCAGGGACGTTATGTTCCGCACGTCGTCCTGCAGCTCTTGAAGGGCGGTACGACGGCCGCTGTTGTGATCGTCCGCTGGTGCAGAGGGGAGTGGGCATGGGGCAGAGCCGGCGAACGGCGTGTGAGTTTCGGAAAGCTGGATCGTTGAGATAGCCGGAACTGCCACCTCCATGATCTTATCGGCATCTTCCGCAAGTTGCGAGATGGGAAGGCTGGTGGCTGTTGCGAGTAGCATCTGTACAGCTGATGGGAGTCGCTGCAAGAGGAGCTCCTTGAGCAAGGGTTCATCGAAGCTGGCGGCACGCTCGCCGAGAAGGCGCTGCATGTGACGCAAGAATTGTGATGGGCGCCTATCCCCAAGGTCCTTTGCGGACAAGAGTTGCTGAAGGCGCTTGCGTTCTGAGGCGGTAGTGCGTTCGATGATGGCCGCCTTCAGCGTATCGTACGGCATATGAGGGCTTGTCCCACAGAGGATGTCAGCGACTTCTGTAGCAATGTCTGGGGGTAGTACCTCTTAGCTTGTGAAGTGATACCAGCTAGACGGAATTGTCACTCTACTTGTGAAAACCAAACGTTTGGCTTGGCGTTCCAGAAGGGCGGGAGCCGTACTGCTATGTGTCCAACGTTGGGGCGAGAGGCAGGGTCGTTGCAGTCTCCCGTATGGTTGTGGGCCCCAGTGGGAGGCGCAGCGTGTTCCATTGTTTGGGTCACCAGTGTGGGAAACTATCCCAGAGATAAAAGAGACACGTCCGGCTAGCGAGCCCAAAAACGAAGGAATGATTTATTCTGCACGGCCTCGCGCTGAGGCGCGATGCGTGGGCGGCGCCAGCTGACCGACTTCGTCGTCGGCAGTCACCACAAATGAATAGGAATAGCGTGATTGGTTGTCCGTCCCCCTCGTACGTACTTGAGGCACTCTAACTCAGGAGAAAGCCCAGCTGTCGTGGTGTAGCGGTAGCATATCTGACTCGACATCAGAAGGCCCAGGCTCAGGTAGGCGTCAGCAACTTTTTCCTGAGTTGTTTGGTTTAATTGATTCTTGGGCGTTGGAGGCTTACATTTTCGTGTTTGTCCTTAAATGTAGCCTGCCTGGCTAATTCCCGTTGTTTACGTTGTATTCACAAGTTGGCACCCTGCCCCGGCTCTGGTCTGAATGAGTGAGTGAGTAAGAAAGGATGTAAGAGTGAATGGGAATAGCGTGATTGGTTGTCCGTCCCCCTCGCACTTGAGGAACTCTAACTCAGGAGAAAGTCCTGTTGTCATGATGTAGCGGTAGCATATCTGACTCGAAATCAGAACGCCCAGGTTGGCGTCAGCAACTTTTGCCTGAGATGTTTGATTTAATTGATTCTTGGGCGTTGGAGGCTTACATGTTCGTGTTTGTCCTTAAATGTAACCTGCGTGGCTAATTCCCGTTGTTTACGTTGTATTCACAAGTTATCACCCTGCCTCGGCTCTGGTCTGAATGAGTGAGTGAGTAAGGGGGGGATGTAGGGGGAAGGTGCGGTCAGCCTGCTCTGAAGTGACGGCTCGGTGCACCCAGTGGAGGGAGAAGAGGGGAGGGTGAAAGAGGGAGGGGAGAGATGATGGTGGCACAGGAGAGAAAGAGGTGTTCTAACCCTCTTGCTCTGGGACCGGGATAGTCCAAGAAGACTACCCACCACAGAAAACATGCGAGCGTCCCTCAGTAGTCTTCATTGGGATGCTCCCTGTACCACGGTAACCACCAGGATTATTGGCGAAGTTACCCCATGGTGAGTGAGTAAGAAAAGATGTAAGAGTGAATGGGAATATCGTGATTGGTTGTCCGTCCCCCTCGTACTTGAGGCACTCTAACTCAGGAGAAAGTCCTGCTCTCGTGGTGTAGCAGTAGCATATCTGACTCGAAATCAGAAGGCCCAGGTTGGCGTCAGCAACTTTTTCCTGAGTTATTTGATTTAATTGATTCTTGGGTGTCGGAGGCCTACATGTTCGTGTTTGTCCTTATATGTCGGTTGGTGCATCCCGGAACGCTACAACGCAAACGAGACATTTTGTAGAAATTAGCTGGGTACGAGGTACTGCACGCAGCAGCAATGGAAAAGCAGCTTTCACTATCTGGTCACCAGACGAAGCGCAGAGAGGCCAACAGATGACGCAACAGAAGTGATTTAGACAGAGCCAAACCAGGGGAATGAACGTGTAGTATATTTCTATTGTTGGGAAAAACTCACGTGACCTCTGACGACGGGCCAATCGTTGGGCCTCGGTAGAGTAGATTTTTGCTTTGTTTTATTTTGTCTCCCTGGGTGACGGGTGACGTAAAGCGACGCTGCCGAGCGTTCTTTTTCCCTTTCCCCTCAGTTCTCTCCCCCGCTTTGGCGGTTCTGGATTTTCGTTCGCATCCAGTGAAATAAATAAAACGCGGAAGCGTTGGCTCTTTCTTTTGAACAAGGTGCTTTATTTTTCGGGATTGGTATTTCCAAATCACACATATGCAGTCTTCTGTATCTGCACCAGACACAAACTTCACATGAACGTTGTTTCTGAAGTTCGAGTAATATGCCGAAGCAACTTCGCATTCACTGTTAGCTGATATGTCTCACGTAGAAGATTTCACAGTAGATCAGTAAATTCACTGCACAGGCACACACATTCACAAATCCAGCATGAGAGAAAACATGTCCATATCCCTTTGCTGCTTGTGTAGTGTCACATGTCAAGGCTGACCCGTCACAAAGGAACCTGTGCAGCTGCTAAGCCAAAAGATGATGTTCCAACCACTCAGAGTGGCATATCCATTCTATTGCGTCCATGCAGATGCTTTTCTGAAGCAGATATGAGTTGAGCAGTACCTAGTTGATACCTGAGCAAGAAAGACCAGAACAGGGATCAGAAAACGTGAAAACTAAAAATTCTACCGGCCGAAATGTTGCGTGTATGCCACAGGTGCGGTGCTATGCTATGCTACCCTAAGTGGCAGAATGAAATAGGATCTGACTTACCTGCCATCGAGTGGAAAAACACAGTATCAATCCTTCTTGAATCGTTGTCGCGCCAAGCAAGCGAAGCAGACCTGCCTTCCACTTATCTATCACTGAATTCACTTGCAGAAGTATCCAAGAGGATTCAAGTTTTGCAGAGTCGGTATCGACGGGCACTAAAAACCATCCAAAGCGGTACCGGCAAAGATGCTTTGCGTGCGTCCCTGCTCCCTGCTGCACCACATTTCGAAACTTTACGGCGAGCTCCTCCGGCACCCCAGACACGGCGGTGCCGGCCAGTGCCGGCTTTCCCGCGCCACGGTTATGTTATAATTTCAAACCGACCAATGACCGCTCGCATAACAGGGGAGCGGCCGCGGGAGCCAATCGGATGCTCTCGGTAGAGAACTCGCGCTTCGACGTCGAAATTTTGACGTTTCATGACGTTTCATGACGCGAAAGGCTCGCAGCGCCTCACTTTAGTCCGCAAAGGAACTCGCGAGTTTCATCCCCTTGGCCAAACTCTCCCTATATACGGCTCTGGGTTTAGGCAGAGGGTTTAGGTAAAGCCCCTGAATACTTGAAGTAGCGATAACTCCTCTTTCCCTTCCCCCACACACTCTCTTCTCTTCCTTCGCCTCGACAGTGGCGCCGCGTGGATTGCTGCACCGTAGCAGACGGCAGATAGCCTTGTTCATGCAAGCAGAAGATTACTGTTTGCTTTGCTTGCGCGTTCTCGATATGTCTCCGTCGAATGTCTTCGTGAAATTTCGTCCCGCTATGAAAACTGAAGTGTCAAGGGGAAAAACAATTGAACGAACGCATGAAATAAAGCGCCCACGTGTGTGTGACAATGAGCACATACATTGGAGTGAGGCATCACACACGTCGTAGATGATGACCGCTGGACGGATTACTATTTCTCTATTTTTACAAACTCCTCATTGAAGAATCTGGTTGAAAGGATGCCGTTATACTAGTTTGCTTCTCAGTTGTTTGTTGTTTCAGAAAGCATATACTGTGAAAAAAGAAAAAAAAAAGAACGTCTCGTCCCCATAGCAGTGTAGGTGCACTACATTTAGCACTACACTTAGAATACATTTAGAATACATTTTTTTGTCATAATACTTTGTCCTGTGCCTCATGACATCTTCATGATATCCGCCAGACATCTTTTCACGAGTATTTCGTTTGCCTTTCAAGATATAGGGTGGTACTACACGTATGAAACCAGCGCACATTTGGTGTCAAAACATCACCTGGTATGATGGTCTAGCAAACAGTTGCGTCCCTGCGTCATGCAAAGCCCGACATTGTACATTGCATGTCAAAACATCTCGTATGAGACCTCGTATGATAGTCTAGAAAATCCGATCAACAAAGAACAAAGATGTTGACTAACACGCGCTTCTTTTTCTTCACTTTGATTTTCCCGCGCGCGCCTTGGCGCGAAACGAGCGCGTTTGCACCGGCATCCCCTGGATGGCGCTCCCTGAGCCGCTGACGTGTTTCAATCACTGATCTCGATGGTTTCAATGCAATTCGCTGCGAGATCGACCTATAGGGGGCGACACTGTCACCATTCTAGTGTAGATAATACGTGGGCCGATGTTCGGATTTGATGGTTCTTTTCCGTAATTCCTGTGTATATTCACCGGAAGATCACTTGTGCCGCGATGGTACGATACCGTTCGGTTCCACCTACGGCACTGAACGCGGAATAAACGTGTAAAAGCAGACGACGCGTCCACACTGCGATAGTTCTCCGTTTTCCGCAGCGCGCCGACACCGTTCGATCTCGGAGCGAATACCACTCCCCGCTTGAGGTACAGAAGGCGAAACGCGGGTGGTATCAGCATGAAACCATCACCCTTCAAAGGGTTAAGTAATTACGCTGACCTTTATTACAGCTCTGATAAGCCATACTTTGGGTTAATTCGAACAAGCTTGAAATTTTATACGGCTCCCACGTTTTCAACGTATTAAAACCGCTTGCTTCAAACAGCACCCTTGCTTGGTTCAAACCGCAAACGAGTTGGTTCAACTTGGTTCAATAAAGTGAAGTGGTTGGGGACAAAAAAAAGTAACTGTCAAAAAGGCATTGCACGTCAACAGGAACTTCAACAAACAACACTGTTCTGTGTGGTACTTGATTTAGAAACAGGAGGTCAAATACTCCGCACTGTTTTACGTTCTCAAGGATGCATGCAATGTTCACAGATTATTTCATAAAATTTTTATAATATATTTGTATAGATAATTTTTGCATAAAACACTGACGGGGAGACTCAGCAACAAGCGCAGTCGTATATTTTGCTATTGGCGCTCCCTACGTCTTCCTACTTTCTGCAGCCGGAATGGCAGCTGCGGAAGAGGCTCCGCACCACGTGATAGCGAAAGCCCAATGAAAGAGGCAAGACGCCGTAGAACGCGTGAGAGAGGAGGAAAGTGCCGATCCTCAAAGGTTCGCGCTATTTTTACGAAGTATAGGGGGTTTAGGTTTAGTTTGAGGACCGCTCCAGACACATGACGTTCATGCAGGTTACAACAGTTTGATTTGAACCGAACTAATCAGGAGCTGCCGCCACTTTTTCAAAACATGTAATTTTTATTTATTTATTTATTTATTTATTTCACATACTACTGGCCCAATTTCATGAGCCTAAGTAGGGATGGGCACAGAATCAAGCAAGGGCAGCATCAGGACACATCAATGATAAAGCTGTAGAAAACTGTTCTACAGATGAACTATTCAGCACTGTTTCAGGCAACGCATTCCACTCAACAATTGTTCTTGGAAAAAAATAATACTTAAAACAATCATTTTTAGCATTGAAAGGCTTCAAAGTTCGTGATCGTGATTGGCGTGTACATCTTCCTGCGAAAGGCTGCAGGTATCGCGAAAAGTCTATTTTTAATCGCCCATAAACATCCAGATACAAAAATTTCAAACGGTGCTTCAAGCGACATGAGGTACTTTATCGAATGCCTTAGAAAGGTCAAGAAATGTGATGTCCAATTGTCCCCGAAGGTTAATAGATGAAGCAAGACAGTGTACCGTTTTAACGAGCTGCGTGGTTGTGGGCACACCTTTACGAAACCCGTGCTGCGATGGCGCAAAAAAAATTATGTTGTTCAAAAAAGTCTATTAGGTGCTTGTATACAATATGTTCAAGGATCTTACTACAGGTCGATAGCAGGAAAACCGGTCGGTAATTAGACACATCTAGCCTATCACCTGTCTTGAAAACAGGCACTACTTTAGCTTGTTTCCACTGTCGTGGAACGTGACCCGACTCCAGGGATTTCTCAAAGCTTAATTCAAGATAAAAGCTGCACCATTCCGCGTATCGTTGAAGAAATGAGTTGGGAATATTATCTTGGCCGAGCGCCTTTTTGCCGTTCACTTGGACCAGACAATTAAATATTCCCGTACGGGAACCAACAATATCAGGAACAGACAGTGGCACATTGACTACGTAATCCGGCCTAAGTTCATCATCTTTTGAAAAGACAGAACAAAAATAGTGATTCATGTGCTGTGCTATCTGAACAGTTTCAGTGACAACGCGATTATCTATATTCATCTTGTCTATTGGTTTATGTGACGACGAGAAGAAACTCCAGAATTTACTTGGATCAGCAGAAAGGAACAACAACAACTTTATTTTGGCTTTGGAGAGTGGGGAGCTTCATCGCCAACCGCCAAAACCTCCCCACTTCATCATCACAATATATAGGTTGTTGTTCATCGCCACAGGCGATACTCTACCTCATTGCTGGTGGGAAAGTGGGGAATAAAATAACGAGCCCCTTCACAATAACGATCGAAGTCCGATGGTGTCCAGAAACGTCAGAAGAGCTTTGAGCGCAGAGCGTTGCTGGGCTGGATTAGGCCAGGGACCAAGCAATTTCGATAGGGAGAAGGAGGGAGAGTCCAGCTGACGAAGAGACTCGGAGAATGTGGTTCGGGAAGGTTGGTAGTGGGAGCAATGAAAAAGAATATGCTCCATATCCTCAAGAACACCGTGAACACCTCAATATTGTCGTGAAGATAATGAAGACGATGCCCTAATCGTGCTCGCATCTGAATGATCGCGCGTGCCTGCTTCTTCTTGCCGGTCGGAATAAACCTCTCGATTGCCCCGCTGAGTTGCTCCCTCTTAATCTCCGACATAACTGGTGGAGATGCAGGAATTGCCTAGGGTCTCGTTTATATATCTGAACTTAGCTTCTCGAACTTTGTTCCTCAGGGTAGCACGGCATTGACTCAGCTCACTACCTTCTACACGTCTTCCGCGCAATCTTTCAGCTTTGCGTTTCAGTTGTATGATTTAACGGTTGACCCACGGATTGAACCTGCGTGCCCGTTTCCTACGGACCGGTACAAAACGCTGCACAGTCTGAGCAACTATCGTTACAAAAAATGAGAAGAGGTCGTCAACGGTCGTATGATCTTTCATTTTAAAACATTTAAATTCATCAAACTTGCGCTCCATAAAATCCAAAATACCAGCATCATTAGCGTTAACAAAATCAGAATAATTATTTACGGGAGTGATAACAGGATCATGACGCAGATAAACGTCTACAACAACCAGCTTGTGATCAGATATACCATCAGACACAATACATTCAAACGTGTTCCTTAACACGGCACCAGATACTAACACAAGATCAAGAATATAGAAGCACTGTCACCATGACATCTTGTATACTCGTTTACAATTTGACGTAAGCCACGATTAAAGACCATGTCCGTAAACAATGAAGCAAGCTGGTAATCACCGAATGACGGGGTAAGATTATCCCAGTCCACGTTGGGCACATTAAAATCGCCAGCAATGATCACACGGACTTTTGACGCGATATGATTACACATGCTCTGAGCATAGCTAATGGAAGAGCGAGATGGCCTATACACAGCACCAACCACCAAGCGGGGTATACAAGAATTAATTAATAACCAAACAGCTTCAACATCAGGCAAATCTGGTAATCTAAAATATTCAACATCCCCTCGCAGTACTACCGCCACTCCTCCTCCACTTCTGTCTCTATCGTGTCGTAACACTGCATAGCCTGGTGGAACCCACTCGTGATCACCGATATCGGTGTTTAACCAGGTCTCGGTAATCACCAAAACATGAGGGTCAAAATTCAGCAAAATGGTTTTGATTTCCACGGTCTTATTAGTAGCACTCCTAGCGTTAACGTTAATAAGCCGGAATTTACCCAGCAAGTTATCCGAGAGTCAATCGTGCGCCGAGGTAGGACCATTGCGCGGTGCCGATACTAGGTACCTCTTGTTTAGCTGTTCGTCCCATGCATAGACCTCATTATTAGTCCTTAACTTATCATAAAAAAGTAACACCCGATCACCAGATTCTCGGTTGCTACGAGCGCTATCCCATAAATGTTTACGTATGCGTCGTACCCTGCTTGAAAAGTCTTCACCGATTGAAATGCTTGTGCCTTTTAATCTCTTGCAGCACCTCAGAATTTTTAATTTATCACGAAAATCGATTAGTTTCAAGATCACCGGGCGCGCCTTATCCGCTCTCCTACCAATTCTATGAATTCTTTCAATGTTCGTAACACCTAAGCCTCAGAATTTTCTCAAAAATTTCAGTTGCGACTTTGTGTAGCAACGATGTGTTGTCCTCAGCAGGATCTTCTGGTATTCCATAAATGACAAGGTTATTTCTTCTCTAATAATAATAGTAATAATGGTAATAATGGTAATAATGGTAATGGTAATAATTAGTACTCTGTCTCATGTGCGTAATATAGTACTTCAATGTCACGTGATACCTGTCCACCAATCCGGGGTGACCTCCACTAGTTTCGCGTGGCGGACGTCTGTTGGCGGCGCCATCGCAGAAATATCAACCTTTGAAATTCACCAATATGAAAATATGGAGAATTGAGTCGTCATGGCTTGCATTCGTCATCACAAAGCCAAGTTCTACCTTGTGGTGCATAAAAATAGCGCGGTTCAATTTCGCCTTACGGTTCCTCTGAGTACTTCGTATACCATAAAAGTGTTTGCAGATGACTGTGTTATTTACACATTGCCGATCAACTTGCCCTAAAGGAAGCATTTTCTAAACTCTCCGAGTGGTGTGTAAGGGGCAAATGGAAAATAACTTTGATAAAACGGTACCATGCCAAATTTGCCAATCCACTAACAAAAAGCAGCCGGTGGCATTCCGATATTTGGTTGGCAACACAAACACATGTATCTATAAACAGCTAAAGAAGTGAAGTATTTGTAAACTTTTTTATTATTATTCTTACGACGCAAGTTATCAAAGGCTTCTCGAACTGTTGAACTAAACGCTTCTTACATCGATCACACTAGTCAGACTAGTCCTGTAATATGCTTCGATTATCTGGGATCCTCACCGCATTAATATCTAGACCCGTGGGAATAGTGGTTCGACAACCGAAGCGAATACGGAGCGAATAGTTGCAAAATCGAACGGTTTGCCCGCATTGCCGGAGTGAGAATAAAGTGCAAACGTACAGGAAACGTACGCAGATAACAGATATATTTTAATTTGCAGCAGTATACAAGCGCAAAATCTGCCAGTATGCATTCCGAAGGTGGTGCATTCGAGGACGAAACAGACTGCTGCAACACGTCGACGGTCTCGTACCCCCTGCCCCTCTCATAAAGTGTACCATTCGATTGCCTTAGGTTGAAAATGGAATACTGCAAATTTACCCGCCAAAGCACGTCACGGTTATTAAATAACCGAATTAAATTGATAAAGATTGCAGAGCATGCCGCGACCTGTGTTGGCAACAATAAGAACGGCTACGTCGCCCTGCGGGAGTGTCCGTGATAGGGTACAGAGTATGAGAGAACTGATGTTCTGAGGGTGGAACACATAGAAGGAGGACAAATACATACAAAGCCTCAAGGTGCCTAGAAATTAACGATGATCTTTCATCAGGATACAGAGGTTACATCCCGTTTCGCCTATTCCCATTTCGCCTAATCCGGATTATCGGTTTAAAGAGGCGGGAGGGGTGACTAGCGTTAGGCAAAATGGGACTGGGACTGTCGACAAGTGGGCGTTATTTACATGCCCCGCCTCGATAGTGACGTCTGCAAGAAATGAATGAGCTCGTCCGACGACAACCTTACGTCGTCCGAAACAAGGACCCGTTACATTTGCAAACGAAGGTGCGTGCGATACCATTAATAACAAAATGAATCGATTGTTACCGAGTAAAACGTTTTCGTTGATTCATGAATGGATGGATGAATGTTTAACGTAAAAAGGGGAAAGTTTCCGTACAGACTGGTCACGTAAATGTACCTGCAACCTGCTACCACTTTGCAAAATCGCTAGCAAGGACACAAGTTTTTCGTGCGGCTCAGGGAATTGAACTTGGAATGAAAAAAAACGAGGCAGATTTTTTTTAATTTTTGCTCACTTAAAAAAATACAAATAGAAGAAAGAAAGAAAGTAAACTCCACTCGTGAAAACGGCAGAGGGAACACGAAGGCATCGCGAAAGGTGCGCCGTGACCAACCAGATGGTCGTGACATGGCCCCCTTGCACATGATCTGTGACAGACCTCATTGGTTTAGCACACAGATACGAAATACAAGAAGTAAAGTGACTTTTGACAGCACACTTGAATAGAACTAGCAAAGGCATAAAGTTGTTATGTAGAGATGCGTAATTAACTTTGACTTCCTGGAAAAAGAATAGCAAATTCCTCGCATTTACTTGTCAGGAAGTACTAAAAAAATGCATTTAACGCAATGCTATGCTTGAATAAAACCAACGAGGTTGTAAAGTCATATGAAGATGGGAAAGTGAGTTTTGGCAGCACGCCAGTGGAAACAGTGTCTCGCGGTTTCGCTGTAGATTAATTGTTTGTTCTTGCGTGGCCTTTTTCCCGGCATGGAAGATGCATTCGATTCGATTCGCAAATCGAATACTGAAATTCGTGTTCAGTTCCGAATTCGAATCGAACATATAAGTATTCGCTTCTATATTTGAAACACTCGAATATTCGCACACATGATATCTAAAATTGAGAGTTCAGCGCTTATCTGCCCGCTTTATTAATAGTGATTGTAGCGTTGACTGCCTAACCCCAGTCGTGAGGAACGGCACTCGACAAGAGGGTGCTGCTGAATGAACGCTGTTTATTGTCAATCGCTGTTTAAGTAACTCGCGATGGGGGCGTCACCCAAACACACAAGACAGGCGATATCTTATCAGTTATCACCTAGCGATAGCACGCGTACATACCATGCTACAGTGATTATCATCGAACTTCGTCTGTTACAAACATGATTGATTAGCAACTGGGTTTTGAACAATTAGATTTTCGACGCAAAATAGCTCGCCTGAAGTTGTACAATGGGCAGTTGCGCATAAATAGAGACCCGTAGGATAATGTGGGGCTAGATGAGACAGAATTTGGAATTGAACATGTAATTTTTTTTTCGTTTTTTTTTAAATAGCCATAGGCACATTCTCAGAGGTCTAGAGCTTCTGACCTGTAAATGCAGGACGGATGTAGCCACGGTCTAAAATAAACAAACAACAAGAAATTCAGAAATGCAGATAGTCTCATCTTGCCCCAACCCTCGGGGCAAGACGAGACATCGCGTGGGGCAAGATGAGACACGCCAAGGTAATGAACTATACAAATTAGTTTTTGCAATCCAAGCAGACAAAGTAAAGCCTCTCTCTCTCGCCTCGAGCGCTTCGGGCACAACCATGACGCTGGCCGCACTTCTTGGCCCTGTGCCTCGGCACCAACAATGGGCCGTCACAAGAGCTTTATTGCAATTTCTGAAGAGCACTGGTCTGGTCACCAAGCTCTGAGATGCGGGTTTTTTATTTATTTATTTTTATTAATTGCTGTTTTTTAATAGCATGCCGACCTTGGTCTGGCAGACCTTTCCCTCTAGTAAATGTATATTCCCCCCTCTCTCTCACTCAGCAGGTCTCATGTATCCGGTGGATCCAACTTTGTCTTTCACAGCTCCAGACCGTTTACCACGCTATTTTACGTCCCTTCTGCACAGACTTCGTCTCAATGTAGCCTACACTCCCCAATTGAAATACCGGATCGGATACTGTGACAGCAGTCTATGCTCCAAATGTGGCGTCGTAGCGAACATTGAGCACGTCCTAACAGAATGTGAGCTCTATGAAACGGAGAGGCGGCAACTCTGTGCTCATTTGAGTACCGCTAGCCGACAGACATTCAACCTGGCTGCAATTCTTGGCCCATGTCAGAGCCGTGGTCAGAGCCACGTGCAACACTGTCTATGTCTTCTGATGTCCTTGGAGTTCCTCTTGTCTACCGGTTTGCTCCAGACGCTGTAGAGTCCTCCTCTGTATCTCAATCACCATTGGTGTTTCTTTCATGTGTGTTTTTTTTTTTTTCTTCACGTTCCTTTTTGTGGCGTAGCGCAGCGCAGCCAGCGGAGGAGAGCTCAACAGTTGTACTTGCACATAACTTCGTAACTTAATTCTCATATTTCACATCTAATGTTTCGCGCGTAATGGGTAGTGTACTGCTCTCCAGTGGTGAATCACCCCGGGTCATAGTCACGATTTATTTGTTGTTG
Organism: Ornithodoros turicata; assembly: GCF_037126465.1. Classification (NCBI taxonomy): domain Eukaryota; kingdom Metazoa; phylum Arthropoda; class Arachnida; order Ixodida; family Argasidae; genus Ornithodoros; species Ornithodoros turicata. Next base: position 44,630,705 of record NC_088204.1, read on the forward strand.
TTGTTGTGAAGCCGGTGGGCCCCTACACAACCCCCTTGAGCCCACCGCCCAAATGATGTGCAATAAAACCACACATAACCCGGCACTATTGCTCAACCGTCCTTTGCAAACAAGGCACCGCCAGTCTGATGTGTCGCTGGTCGCTCGCTTTTGCGCGCGTTTCTGCTTACATAAAGGGAACAACCCAGGCCGACCGATAATTTCAGGCATCAACACACCAACTGAAAACATATCCCTTCTTGTTGACCACTGCATAAAACACATTCCGTTGCTTCTTCCATCATACGTCAAGGACACCAATGATTTCCTAGTCAAAATTATATATATATATATATATATATATTTATTTATTTCCACAAACGTGGCGGAGCCAGAGACAGAAAGCTCGATCTGTCAGAGCTTGGCAAAGGCCTCTGGCACCTACAGCCGGAGCACATCAATGCAGTATACTCAACATACACAAATTAAAGCATTCAAGCAGTAGAATACATACACTAATTAGCACTCAAGCGGTAGATTACATACACGATATTCACAACCAAAACAAGTTAACAAGCTTTCAAATCACTCAAGCAATCGATAACCCAGATAAAGTAGTATCAATGTTATTCGAACTTAATATGACCGCATACCAGTAACCAATGATGTTAAAAAATAGTGATTTAAGGTGATCATTTGATGGGGGTTGAGAATTGACAAGGAAGCCGAGCTCATTCAATAATCGGGGCAGCCGGAAAGATATGCTTTCCTCACCATACGAGGTTCGATTTCTTGGACAGTGCCATACAGCATCTCGCCTGGTTCTATAGCTCTTAGTCTCTGTGCGTAGTCGCTTAACTCGTTAATTAACTCGTTAAACGACGAATTTATGGATTTTAGTAACATGACTCTCGTTACCATGGACGTTGCATCACTATCCACCAATATATCACATGACGAAGGTCTTAGCGCCGTGGAAACTTACTTCCCTTCTGAGATCCTCCAAACTTCCGCCATTATTCACCTTCTTCAACTCGTTCTCCAATATAATAACTTTACTTTTAATGACAACCATTTGGTCCAAGTGCAAGGTGCAGCTATGGGATCACGTGTATCCCCGAACTATGCAAACATTTTTATGGGACAATTTGAACAGAAAGCACTGGACTCTTTCTCGACGAAACCTCTTGTTTTTCTTAGATACATCGATGACATTTTTGTTATTTGGTCTAGCGATGAAGATTCACTGCGCTCGTTTAATTGGACTTTGGCGTTGCTTTTTACTTTGTATTGTATTGCGGGAAATATCTTAGGAAACAGGAAAACTTGCTGGAAAATCCAAGGCAATATGCACAAAAGAAATCTATGAGGAGCAAGCATAAAGACACCTAATAGTCGACTTACCAGTTTCTAAATTACATTAAATTTTAATTGCATTAAATTGTCGCGTCTTGCCTCGTGCATATCATCGGATGCATTAATTTTTCTGTTTAACACCGTATAACCAAGGGTGCCCACATTGATTTCTTATTTCTTTATTTATTTATTCATTCATTTCTGGAATAGCAAGCCGACGTCCCGTTTGGCTGACCTTTCCTCCCTTTTTTTTCTTTCCTTTTCGTCTAATAAATATATCCCACCCCACATTCTGCATATATCTCGATGAATGAATACAGAAATCTTTCTTTCCTTTTCGTCTAATAAATATATCCCCCCGCCCCCACATTCTGCCTATATCTCTATGAGTGAATAAAGAAATTTTCTTTCCGTTTCGTCTAATAAATATATCCCCCCTATTCTGCATATATCTCGATGAATGAATAAAGTAATTTTCTTTCCTTTTCGTCTAATAAATATATCGCCCCGCCCCCACATTCTGCCTATATCTCTATGAGTGAATAAAGAAATTTTCTTTCCGTTTCGTCTAATAAATATATCCCCCCTATTCTGCATATATCTCGATGAATGAATAAAGTAATTTTCTTTCCTTTTCGTCTAATAAATATATCCCCCCTATTCTGCATATATCTCGATGAATGAATAAAGTAATTTTCTTTCCTTTTCGTCTAATAAATATACCGCCCCCCACACATTCTGCATATATCTCCATGAATGAATAAAGATATTTTCCTTTTTGTCTAATAAACATATCCCCCCACATTCTGCATCTATATTCTCTATGAGTGAATAAAGGATTTTTTTTCTTTTCGTCTAATACATATATATCCCCCCCCCTATTCTGCATATATCTCGATGAATGAATAAAGAAATTTTCTTTCCTTTTCGTCTAATAAATATACCCCCCACACACATTCTGCATATATCTCCATGAATGAATAAACCAATTTTCCTTTTCGTCTAATAAATATATCCCCCCACATTCTGCATCTATATTCTCTATGAGTGAATAAAGGATTTTTTTTCTTTTCGTCTAATAAATATACCCCCCCCCCCACATTCTGCATATATCTCGATGAATGAATACAGAAATCTTTCTTTCCTTTTCGTCTAATAAATATATCCCCCCACCCCCACATTCTGCCTATATCTCTATGAGTGAATAAAGAAATTTTCTTTCCATTTCGTCTAATAAATATATCCCCCCTATTCTGCATATATCTCGATGAATGAATAAAGAAATTTTCTTTCCTTTTCGTCTAATAAATATACCCCCCCCTATTCTGCATATATCTCGATGAATGAATAAAGAAATTTTCTTTCCTTTTCGTCTAATAAATATACCCCCCCTATTCTGCATATATCTCGATGAATGAATAAAGAAATTTTCTTTCCTTTTCGTCTAATAAATATACCCCCCCCTATTCTGCATATATCTCCATGAATGAATAAAGAAATTTTCATTTTTGTCTAATAAACATATCCCCCCACATTCTGCATCTATATTCTCTATGAGTGAATAAAGGATTTTTTTTTCTTTTCGTCTAATAAATATATATCCCCCCTATTCTGCATATATCTCGATGAATGAATAAAGAAATTTTCTTTCCTTTTCGTCTAATAATATACCCCCCCACACACACACACACATTCTGCATATATCTCCATGAATGAATAAACCAATTTTCCTTTTCGTCTAATAAATATATCCCCCCACATTCTGCATCTATATTCTCTATGAGTGAATAAAGGATTTTTTTTTCTTTTCGTCTAATAAATATACCCCCCCCCCACATTCTGCATATATCTCGATGAATGAATACAGAAATCTTTCTTTCCTTTTCGTCTAATAAATATATCCCCCCACCCCCACATTCTGCCTATATCTCTATGAGTGAATAAAGAAATTTTCTTTCCATTTCGTCTAATAAATATATCCCCCCTATTCTGCATATATCTCGATGAATGAATAAAGAAATTTTCTTTCCTTTTCGTCTAATAAATATACCCCCCTATTCTGCATATATCTCGATGAATGAATAAAGAAATTTTCTTTCATTTTCGTCTAATAAATATACCCCCCTATTCTGCATATATCTCGATGAATGAATAAAGAAATTTTCTTTCCTTTTCGTCTAATAAATATACCCCCCCCCCATTCTGCATATATCTCCATGAATGAATAAAGAAATTTTCATTTTTGTCTAATAAACATATCCCCCCACATTCTGCATCTATATTCTCTATGAGTGAATAAAGGATTTTTTTTTCTTTTCGTCTAATAAATATATATCTCCCCCCCCCTATTCTGCATATATCTCGATGAATGAATAAAGAAATTTTCTTTCCTTTTCGTCTAATAAATATACCCCCCCACACACACACACATTCTGCATATATCTCCATGAATGAATAAACCAATTTTCCTTTTCGTCTAATAAATATATCCCCCCACATTCTGCATCTATATTCTCTATGAGTGAATAAAGGATTTTTTTTTCTTTTCGTCTAATAAATATACCCCCCACACACATTCTGCATATATCTCCATGAGTGAATAAAGGATTTTTTTTCTTTTCGTCTAATAAATATACCCCCCCCCCACATTCTGCATATATCTCGATGAATGAATACAGAAATCTTTCTTTCCTTTTCGTCTAATAAATATATCCCCCCGCCCCCACATTCTGCCTATATCTCTATGAGTGAATAAAGAAATTTTCTTTCCGTTTCGTCTAATAAATATATCCCCCCTATTCTGCATATATCTCGATGAATGAATAAAGAAATTTTCTTTCCTTTTCGTCTAATAAATATACCGCCCCCCACACATTCTGCATATATCTCCATGAATGAATAAAGATATTTTCCTTTTTGTCTAATAAACATATCCCCCCACATTCTGCATCTATATTCTCTATGAGTGAATAAAGGATTTTTTTTCTTTTCGTCTAATAAATATATATCCCCCCTATTCTGCATATATCTCGATGAATGAATAAAGAAATTTTCTTTCCTTTTCGTCTAATAAATATACCCCCCACACACATTCTGCATATATCTCCATGAATGAATAAAGATATTTTCCTTTTCGTCTAATAAATATATCCCCCCACATTCTGCATCTATATTCTCTATGAGTGAATAAAGGATTTTTCTTTCTTTTCGTCTAATAAATATACCCCCCCCCCACATTCTGCATATATCTCGATGAATGAATACAGAAATCTTTCCTTTTCGTCTAATAAATATATCCCCCACCCCCACATTCTGCCTATATCTCGATGAATGAATACAGAAATCTTTCTTTCCTTTTCGTCTAATAAATATATCCCCCCACATTCTGCATCTATATTCTCTATGAGTGAATAAAGGATTTTTTTTTCTTTTCGTCTAATAAATATACCCCCCCCCCACATTCTGCATATATCTCGATGAATGAATACAGAAATCTTTCTTTCCTTTTCGTCTAATAAATATATCCCCCCACCCCCACATTCTGCCTATATCTCGATGAATGAATACAGAAATCTTTCTTTCCTTTTCGTCTAATAAATATATCCCCCCACATTCTGCATCTATATTCTCTATGAGTGAATAAAGGATTTTTTTTTATTTTCGTCCAATAAATATACCCCCCCCCCACATTCTGCATATATCTCGATGAATGAATACAGAAATCTTTCTTTCCTTTTCGTCTAATAAATATATCCCCCCACCCCCACATTCTGCCTATATCTCTATGAGTGAATAAAGAAATTTTCTTTCCATTTCGTCTAATAAATATATACCCCCCTATTCTGCATATATCTCGATGAATGAATAAAGAAATTTTCTTTCATTTTCGTCTAATAAATATACCCCCCTATTCTGCATATATCTCGATGAATGAATAAAGAAATTTTCTTTCCTTTTCGTCTAATAAATATACCCCCCCCCATTCTGCATATATCTCCATGAATGAATAAAGAAATTTTCATTTTTGTCTAATAAACATATCCCCCCACATTCTGCATCTACATTCTCTATGAGTGAATAAAGGATTTTTTTTTCTTTTCGTCTAATAAATATATATCTCCCCCCCCCCCTATTCTGCATATATCTCGATGAATGAATAAAGAAATTTTCTTTCCTTTTCGTCTAATAAATATACCCCCCCCACACACACACATTCTGCATATATCTCCATGAATGAATAAACCAATTTTCCTTTTCGTCTAATAAATATATCCCCCCACATTCTGCATCTATATTCTCTATGAGTGAATAAAGGATTTTTTTTCTTTTCGTCTAATAAATATACCCCCCCCCACATTCTGCATATATCTCGATGAATGAATACAGAAATCTTTCTTTCCTTTTCGTCTAATAAATATATCCCCCCGCCCCCACATTCTGCCTATATCTCTATGAGTGAATAAAGAAATTTTCTTTCCGTTTCGTCTAATAAATATATCCCCCCTATTCTGCATATATCTCGATGAATGAATAAAGAAATTTTCTTTCCTTTTCGTCTAATAAATATACCGCCCCCCACACATTCTGCATATATCTCCATGAATGAATAAAGATATTTTCCTTTTTGTCTAATAAACATATCCCCCCACATTCTGCATCTATATTCTCTATGAGTGAATAAATGATTTTTTTTTCTTTTCGTCTAATAAATATATATCCCCCCCTATTCTGCATATATCTCGATGAATGAATAAAGAAATTTTCTTTCCTTTTCGTCTAATAAATATACCCCCCACACACATTCTGCATATATCTCCATGAATGAATAAAGAAATTTTCCTTTTCGTCTAATAAATATATCCCCCCACATTCTGCATCTATATTCTCTATGAGTGAATAAAGGATTTTTTTTCTTTTCGTCTAATAAATATACCCCCCCCACATTCTGCATATATCTCGATGAATGAATACAGAAATCTTTCTTTCCTTTTCGTCTAATAAATATATCCCCCCACCCCCACATTCTGCCTATATCTCTATGAGTGAATAAAGAAATTTTCTTTCCATTTCGTCTAATAAATATATCCCCCCTATTCTGCATATATCTCGATGAATGAATAAAGGAATTTTCTTTCCTTTTCGTCTAGTAAATATACCCCCTATTCTGCATATATCTCGATGAATGAATAAAGAAATTTTCTTTCCTTTTCGTCTAATAAATATACCCCCCCTATTCTGCATATATCTCGATGAATGAATAAAGCAATTTTCTTTCCTTTTCGTCTAATAAATATACCCCCCTTTATTCTGCATATATCTCCATGAATGAATAAAGAAATTTTCATTTTTGTCTAATAAACATATCCCCCCACATTCTGCATCTATATTCTCTATGAGTGAATAAAGGATTTTTTTTTCTTTTCGTCTAATAAATATATATCCCCCCCTATTCTGCATATATCTCGATGAATGAATAAAGAAATTTTCTTTCCTTTTCGTCTAATAAATATACCCCCCTATTCTGCATATATCTCGATGAATGAATAAAGAAATTTTCTTTCCTTTTCGTCTAATAAATATACCGCCCCCCCTATTCTGCATATATCTCTATGAGTGAATAAAGATATTTTCTTTCCATTTCGTCTAATAAATATATCCCCCCCTATTCTGCATATATCTCGATGAATGAATAAAGAAATTTTCTTTCCTTTTCGTCTAATAAATATACCCCCCTATTCTGCATATATCTCGATGAATGAATAAAGAAATTTTCTTTCATTTTCGTCTAATAAATATACCGCCCCCCTATTCTGCATATATCTCTATGAGTGAATAAAGATATTTTCTTTCCATTTCGTCTAATAAATATATCCCCCCCTATTCTGCATATATCTCGATGAATGAATAAAGAAATTTTCTTTCCTTTTCGTCTAATAAATATACCCCCCCCCTATTCTGCATATATCTCGATGAATGAATAAAGAAATTTTCTTTCCTTTTCGTCTAATAAATATACCCCCCTATTCTGCATATATCTCGATGAATGAATAAAGAAATTTTCTTTCATTTTCGTCTAATAAATATACCCCCCCTATTCTGCATATATCTCGATGAATGAATAAAGAAATTTTCTTTCCTTTTCGTCTAATAAATATACCCCCCTATTCTGCATATATCTCGATGAATGAATAAAGAAATTTTCTTTCATTTTCGTCTAATAAATATACCCCCCTATTCTGCATATATCTCGATGAATGAATAAAGAAATTTTCTTTCATTTTCGTCTAATAAATATACCCCCCCTATTCTGCATATATCTCGATGAATGAATAAAGAAATTTTCTTTCATTTTCGTCTAATAAATATACCCCCCCCTATTCTGCATATATCTCGATGAATGAATAAAGAAATTTTCTTTCCTTTTCGTCTAATAAATATACCCCCCTATTCTGCATATATCTCGATGAATGAATAAAGAAATTTTCTTTCATTTTCGTCTAATAAATATACCCCCCCCTATTCTGCATATATCTCGATGAATGAATAAAGATATTTTCTTTCCATTTCGTCTAATAAATATATCCCCCCCTATTCTGCATATATCTCGATGAATGAATAAAGATATTTTCTTTCCTTTTCGTCTAATAAATATACCCCCCCCTATTCTGCATATATCTCGATGAATGAATAAAGAAATTTTCTTTCCTTTTCGTCTAATAAATATACCCCCCTATTCTGCATATATCTCGATGAATGGATAAAGAAATTTTCTTTCATTTTCGTCTAATAAATATACCGCCCCCCCCTATTCTGCATATATCTCTATGAGTGAATAAAGATATTTTCTTTCCATTTCGTCTAATAAATATATCCCCCCCTATTCTGCATATATCTCGATGAATGAATAAAGAAATTTTCTTTCCTTTTCGTCTAATAAATATACCCCCCTATTCTGCATATATCTCGATGAATGAATAAAGAAATTTTCTTTCATTTTCGTCTAATAAATATACCGCCCCCCCTATTCTGCATATATCTCTATGAGTGAATAAAGATATTTTCTTTCCATTTCGTCTAATAAATATATCCCCCCCTATTCTGCATATATCTCGATGAATGAATAAAGAAATTTTCTTTCATTTTCGTCTAATAAATATACCGCCCCCCCTATTCTGCATATATCTCTATGAGTGAATAAAGAAATTTTCTTTCCATTTCGTCTAATAAATATATCCCCCCCTATTCTGCATATATCTCGATGAATGAATAAAGAAATTTTCTTTCCATTTCGTCTAATAAATATATCCCCCCCTATTCTGCATATATCTCTATGAGTGAATAAAGAAATTTTCTTTCCATTTCGTCTAATAAATATATCCCCCCCTATTCTGCATATATCTCGATGAATGAATAAAGAAATAGGATGTGAACTTACATTGACAGAATAAACCTGCGAAACGCTGCTGCACAGAGAATAAGAAAGAGGACAACAGAAAATCGCGCCTTTTTGGTGGGTCTTTTAATTCCAGACAGAAGTAGCCGATATTTTTTTCTTTTCAACGCATACACGAATCCGGACAATTCTTACGTGCAATAAAGCGGACATGCAGAGCCACCTATAAGTAAAGTTTGAACTGCATGTAGCAACGCGTCTCTGAGACAGGCGGCGTCGAGCAAAAATGTCGCGCCTTGCCCCCATGTCTCATCTTGCCCCACCTTAACCTATCTTTTGCCTCCTCCCCTACACTGTGTTAGGCTAAATCATGAGAACCGGATTACACCATTCAGGTCACGTGTTCAGTGTGCGGTAATTCACTACGTGAACCGGTGATTTTGGCCCTTGGCCGATAGTTATCGCGAAGGTGGGGGTGGTTCTCTTTTATATTTTTTTTTTCACCTTTGGGGGGGGGGGGGGTCTGTTTATGGGAGTTTCCAAATTTGTCGTGTGGCGAATTCAACCTCTCTCAAGTATTTTTCTTCATCAACATCAACATCAACAACGTGTTGATATATTTCAGTGTTTCTTTATCGCATCACCATCACCATATTTCAGTATTCTTTTTTCCGCGTACCATATAGAGGAGTAGAATTCATTGTCTCCCGACTGTGTATTATCACCGAACCTCAGTGTATTTGAGCGGCCTCGTCCCACGTGCCACGTAGAGGTTGGCGTGCCACACATACTCCTTGCCTGCCAGCGGTACGAAGATCACCGGTCGAGTCTCCGGCGCCGCCTTTCTCATTTGGGCTACCGAGAGCTTTCCCTCGCGGTGCTACTTGGCATTACTCAGCACTCTGAAGTCACGTCTGCGCTGACACGATTCCTTCGGGAATCTAAACTCCTGGGCATTTTCTGATACGTCCTATGCGCAACGATTAGTGAAGGAGTTGTTTATTCTGTATTGTTTCATAATTTTCTGTGTCTCAGCTGCTTGTATCTCCTTTTGTTTGGTTGATAGCTTTTGGGAATAGCAAGCCTACACCGTGGCTAACCTTTCCCTTCTCTTTTTTGTTGCTTTGCATTAAGCATATCCCCTGCCCCCTCTCCTGCTTGGACGGCAACCCCGCCTTCAGTATTCGCAAATAAATAAAGAGCTTCGATATGAGCTGTAAAGAGAAGAAGAAAAAAAAGCAGCCTTGCTCTGGTGGAAGAAAAAGTAAAATGAAGAGAGTGGCGCCCCTGGTGGGCACAGCGACCCCAGATTTGCCACAGCATTCATGGCCACAGTAAATTCACCAACGTGGTCGTCTCTAAAGGACAGCACCAAAGCCTGCAGGACTTCGAGATTTTTTATCTACTGTCCAGTTGGGCCAAGGCTTCCTGGGGACTCCCAGAAAAAGTGTGTCCAGGTCCTAATGCTTCCATTCCCTGCAAATAAAATCGGATAATTAGCGGGGGCTGGGGAGTCGAACATGCCCCAAAAAGCAGTCGATGTAGGTTGTGGGAGCATCACCTCTCATCCTTCAACCAAAGGAGTGAAAAACAAAAAGAAACAAAAAACAAACAAAAAAGAACTGTCGAACAATACGCAGAGGGTCATGCATGCTGCTATCTGATGTTATTCTTTTTATTGCTTTCTTTTTTCTGACGTCGCATTTCCTTCGCTGAGGGTCTGGATCACAAAAGAAAAAAAGACACCTTAGCTACGCTATTACCCTCTATGTGTGTGGTTTTTTGGCTCTGTGGTATTATTTCTTGACCAGCGTATTCAAGCGTGCATGCTTATACAACCATGACCATCATGCAAGCTGCAAAGCATTCCATGTGACTTTGCAAGTTGTTCCATCGAGGGGTAGGGGGATATACTTATTAAAAGAAATTACCTCACCAATAAGTGATCAAACGGATTTTAGCGGTGTCGCTATAGGTATTAGTAGGAACAATAAAGAGTTTTCTGTTGCAATCTCTAACTTGGTAATGTGTTTACCAATGAAAAAGGAACGATGAAAGGTAAATGAAGCAAAAATTACAGTAGACGGTTGCATGAACATCTGTCGTCAGCCGCTTACATAGCGTAAAGGCTGCAACTACATGTTCAAAAATTATTCTACGCAGCTGAAAAGGGAAGCTACTTAGTATTTCCCTGTCCCATAAATACACCCTCCTGTCCGTCACAGATGAAAGAGATGAGCGCAGCGGGTCATCCAGCGAAAAGAAAGTTGAGCCTCAAAAGCGAAAAAAAAAAAGGAAAAAAGAAAATTCCGTTCGAGACGTCCCCCAAACATCTCTTGGTTTTCCCGCGGAGAGATTTTTCTCTCGCACAGTTTGTTTTCCCCGAAAGCCATTGGAGGAGACGGTGGACGTCATTTACAACTGAGAGAGGGTAGGAAAGGAGGAACCCTCGTGTTCTTCTCAGACAGACAGATCTCGGAAGGCCACTGGAAGGGAAAGGTTAAGGCCAGAGAGCTCTTTGTTGTCCGTGTTTTCCCGTCGCTGTTACCGGATAGAAAGTATGTGATCGTGGTGTACTTGCAATGCGCTCTGGATATCGCCTTGACTACGTCAAACCAAGAGAGGTGAGTTTAGATTTCTGGATTTCCTGCCACTTGAGCAACGTTTCTTCCAGAGGTATGTAAGGTGTGTCTGCGTAAAGAAGGGAGGGGGAACTTTATTCTATGGCCATATTTCCGTTAGGCAGCTGAGAAAGGTTCAGTAGTAATGTGTGCAATTAGAAAACTTGACGGGTCTGGAAAACATTACCCTCGACGGGTTCCGCATATTTGTACATGGCCGACTGTGCTCGAAAGGGTTCAGATAAAGTGGAATCTGCCATGCGTCACAGATAACGGCACTGATGGAGCCAGGCCCAAGAACGCGTCCATCCATACTATGAGTCATCACCCTTGCTCCTGACCCCGACATGTTCCAACTCGTTCCACACCAACGGCTCTTCTGCCTAGCTAATATTTTCCGCGAGCGATTCGTGCATGATAGTCGATGGCTCTGTTATTCTCCTCACAAAATTGTAATGTGAAATGATTTAGAGGCCACTCTTCCTCTGTAGCCGCGTGCTCAGTAGGTAGGACTTATGTCCAGACGTTTTTGTCGCACTGGGTATGCGAAGACAGTAGCATTCTTTATCTTCCTTTATGGTGACTATACTTTGAAACAGTTGAGGATATACTCAGGTGACTACTGTTGAGGATATACTCAGCGGGAGCAAAAAAATTTGATCGCGCGGGATTCCTGCCACTTGTAGGAAGAGGCCATCGACTGGCCCACTTTTGCATAGTCTAGTGACCAACGGTCGTTCTCCACTGCATTCCGATGACCCGCTCGTTATAGTAATAGTACCCTCCCTGATGCTCGATGATGTGACTGCCCATTGAAAGCAATTCGTGTGGAACATCGTCTTGTAAGACTTCCGGGCGACGGACGCGACGCCGTCATGGGAAACAGGTTTTTGGACAGACAGTTGGTACGACGTCCTTGATTATGTGGAGGGTGTTATGAGAAAACATCGAAAGCACGTCTTCTCTGAACGTGCAAAGCGAGGGCCGTTTTCTGTCTAATACCTTCACGTATTGTGAACGACATCTTACTGAGAGTCTGCGGAACATGTACTACGTGGATTTGAAGCCCATTCAGATGAGAGATGAAACCCGAGAGGCGAAATTTCATATTCCAATGCTTCTTACAGAAAGGCACCTTTTTTCGGCTGTGCGGTATACGCAGTATTAAACAAATGTTAGATGTTGCGAATGTGGGGATGCAAGAAACGTCAGAGAGGCTGATAAGTCGCTGTGCAGTTAGACACAGATGGGAAGTATCGAGTTTTGTACATCCGGAAACAATCATATAATTAACCGCACGACCCCTGCATTCACATGATGTCACTGGCAGATGAGGTCCTGATCGTCCACACCTTCACCCAGTGTCGTCACTACAGTATGCGTCACACGGTGCGGGAGCTCTTTGCATCACCCCCAACTCAATAGAGAGTTTTAGTACATCGTACGCTATCGCCCTTGTGTACGTAAGGGATAGCGTTGGTGGTCCTGCGCACTGCGCGAAGCTCTTTCTGCTATGGGCGTGCGCAGAACCATCCACGCAACCCTTACGTACGCAAACGCGATAGCGTACTAAATGCACCAAAACTCTCTATTAGTGGATCCCTTTCCATATCGTGCCATACACACAATAAAAAATCAAGTGGTCGCACAAAGCTCCCCGTGTTTTTTTTTTTTTTTTTCTTTTTGGGCATCGTGCTGCAGAGAAAGAGAGGCTATTGGTCATCTCGAAAGCGTTGATTGCTGGGCTGGGCTAGTTGGTCCATGACTTCACTGAATCTACGCGCGGTTAGGACGAGATACGAGGGAGACACAACGACAGGACAGGCGCAACAAAAACTATTTGTCATCCCCTTCTGTCGGGTCACCCGGTGCTAGTGACGCCACTGTCTTCAGCCACATCGCATTCCATTTTCATTTCATGTTTCCAAGTTCCTGTACTGTGTGAATATTATTTGTACTGTGTCCCAATAGTTTCCATGTTTTCAGTGTTAATACACTCCCCCATAACATATGGGCCATTCCAGCCGAAACCAGCCAGAGGTGTAGCTCAACCCTTACATTTCTCCGAAAAGATCGTGTGTATTCCTTTAGGGGTGTGTATATAGGACATAAACTTCTTTTATTACATATATATATATATTTTTCTTGAACACTGGGGGGCTCCTCGAACTTTGTCCAAACATGAAAAGTGTTGCACGTTCCGCTCGTCCTTCTGATATATACAGACATTTCTGCCCTTTCTTTGTCTGGTGTTATGTTTATCTAATAGGGCATATGGAATGAGAACAAATCTGTTGACGTGGTGAGTGCAAGAACAGAGCTCGTTTTGGGCAAAGTTTACGATTAATTTTCGGCATGTTAGCATTCTCGCAGGAGCCCGAAATTATTTATGCTCATAAACTACTGTATGGAGATTAGCTTCACATAAAAATACGAAGCTGGTCTGTATTCATTGTTAACTAAGCGACCGCGAATTTAGACAGTTCGTACAAAACGACACTTTTCGGATAATATTTTCACATACCTGAGGTCCTCTAGGAAGTGAAAGAAATTGTGCCATTTGTAGAACAGATCTTCTCTTATAACATATTGGGTAACATATACAGGTATTTCTGCATAAACAAACTAAAAAAAATATTCGTGTGACCATATTCCGCTGCACCTCTTAGTCGAGGATCGTCTAGGAGGTAAAAAGTGATACCTTTGTGACCCTCTCCTTTTCCATTTTGCAAATGTAATGTAAAAAGAAAGTGCCTTTATGGAAGACACCCTCTCTCATAACATTTTGAAAGTCTACATTAATTTTTTCTTAGACGAGAAAAAAATCGCAAGCGCATTCATATCGCGTCTGTAAAGTATCATTATCACACTTAGAAGGAAGTTCGCCTTCCACTGTTGTGTGTTGTCCAAATTCTACCGAGAGTATTCACAGCCGCTTCTTCGTAACAGCTCCGTGCCTCCGTCGTCGTTTCTGGTTGCCTGACTCATGAGTCATGACACTGTTACGGTACACACCATTCGCCACTTGTTCATTGAACAATCTCTTACTTTTCTTTTCGTCCCCTTTTCTCCTCCTTTCTTCCCCTTTTCTATTCTTATTTTTCTTTTCGTCTCCTTTTCTTTCCTTCCCCTTGCCTTGCCTTTTTTGTTTGGAATAGCAAGCCGACCTTCGTCTGGCTGACCTTTCCTTTCTTTTTCTTAATAAACATATTCCCCCCCCCCCCCTCTGAGAAATGTTCTACTTCTCTGATGGCGCTGGCGACGCAATAGAAAAACAGAAAATACGATTGCTAACGTTTGCTTCCGCAATATTAGCGAGTTTTAGGTCACACAATGATGACTATACGACAAAAGGAGCTGTGAAATCCTATCTCAGGACTGTGATGTCAACCACTTCAAAGAAAGAGAGTGATTGGCTTATCGCGTTTTTGGAACCTTATCGTCAAGTCTCTCGATATACTAAAATTAGATCAACAAAACTGCGTCGCAAATTAAGGCCAACGTTGTCCTTTTAACTTGATACACCAGCTTGGAGATAAGTGCGTGGGAATTGTTGGAGAGTTTAGTGCATCGCACGCTGTCGCCTTTGCGTACGTAAGGGATAGCGTGGTGGTTCTGCGCAGTGCGCAAAGCTGTTTATGTTATGTGTGTGCGCAGAACCATCAACGTTATCGCCTTAGCGCACGTAAGGGATAGCGTACGTGCACTAAAACTTTCTGTTTACAGCTACCGTTACCCACGCGCTATGCACATTCCTGTCATACGTCGGATTGCGGACCCGAGTGCAGGAGCAGCTTGTGTACTGTAGGGGACCGGGTTGTCTAAAATGAGCACTCCATGATGTATTCCATCTCAAATGTCCAGGTGTCGCATGACTTTCTTTTGAGTGAAAAACACGTGCAGCACATGGTCCACCTTCAAATACAATATTCGCACAACACTTTCAAGCGCAACCGAGCTAATATGGGCCGTCGAACTACTGACAGAGGATTTTAGCTAACCGTGTCCCCAACAGTACGTGATTGTTTTGCGCTTAGCGTCTAATATTTGCTGCCATACATGGGATTTCTAAACGACGTCGTAACAAAAACAAAACCCATGGATAGTACACACAATTTCTAGTATAGATGTATCATGACGTTCCATGATATGCGTGTATACAACAACAACAACATAGATGAATGGATGATGATGATGATGATGTGGGATGTTTCCCTGCGTTGAGTGCAGGACCCTACCCCATTCCGAAAAGGTTCACGTGAAAGCATGACGAGGGAAGGAAATCCCTAAGGAGGCCGGTGGCCCTCAGAAAGGCAAGAAAAGCGCCATGTGCAGAAAAAGCGATCTCTGTCTATTTTTACGACATCTGATAATCTCTCTCTCTCATAGTTAATTTCCAAGTTGGAACATTTCTATTTTCTGTTTATTCAACCACAGTCAGTGTAGATTGCAGATGGTGCACCAATTGACATGCGGACCAAAATTTGTCTTAGTATAGTGTTTTAGTGCATCCAACGCTATATCCTTTGCGTACGTAAGCGATAGCGTTGGTGGCTCTGCGCATGCGCAAAACAAGAAGGGAGCTCCGCGGATTGCGCACAACCACCACGCTATTCCTTACGCACGCCAAGGCGATAGCGTACGATGCACTAAAACTCACTAATACCAGGAAAAACATTTTATGATTTCTTATAATGAGCGAAATAATGCGCTGAAACTTTCTGTTGTACAGTGCACAGAGAGTGGAGAAGCATTGGTAATCAGTTCAAAAGCATAGTCGGCCCTTAGAATGTTATTTTGTGTCTTTACAAGAGCACCACAGACTGCAATGATTTGTTCATGTGTGGCAGGGTGACTGCAATCCTTGTTCACGAATGTACGATAACAGTAATTCGTGCCAGACTTATGCTTCCGAAGAACTATAGGTTCTACAGCTTTGTAATTGACCTTAAAAATATACGAGTGTATTTATGAGACACGCTGTAGTGTTCGAATATTGCTTTAAGACATTGTAGGACGAAAACGTGCCAAGGTAACAACGGGAGAAAGAACGCTATGTGTGCTGTAGGAATCATTTTAGTGCAAGTGAGAAAGCGGAGCAATGACCTGCTCGATCGGCCACGAGGGAGACTTCTCTGTCCTACTAAAATGTACATTTGGGTCGCCCGCACTTCGTGGAATGTCCCAAAAATTCCTTCGTAGCTCCTGTGGTCGTGGTTCCAGTTCAGTGATTTCCCTCGCAAGGAGTAAGAGAGTCGCAGCTGCACTTTCCCGCGAGGTTAAAAAGGAAGGTAAAACTGCGCCTGTACTAATATAACGGAAAAAGTCTGCAGTATTTCATAAATGACTGGCGCGGTTTATTTTCCAAAGCGCACACGAGACGTGCCATTTGTTTTTGTCCCGAAAGGAGCCCTTCTGTTGAACCAAAGGCACAGTCGACAGCCCCGCTTCTTGTTTTATCATTTGCCATACACGTATTACATAGTAGGTCGTAGGGATGGGAAATCGCTGCTATGGGTGTGCGGCATCCGGTATACGGAAGTGTGGAAAGCAAGACCTTGAAAACCGCCGGTTCACGCGTTCTGCCGCTCGCTGGATCCCGGCTAGTAACTGTTACGTCGTCTTCCGCGTACCGCTCTGGAATGTTTCCACACATATTATTTCACGAGGAACATGCGGTAGTTTTTTGTTTTTTTTTTAATAGAAACTTACGCACGAGAACGTCTCCCTCGTGGCCAACTTGACGAATATGCCGAGAGTACTGCGTATTTCAGTGCTGAATAAGTATATTTATTTATTTATTTATCTGAATATACATACTACAGGACCCTTTCGGGACCCAAGTAGGAGTGGACAGAAACTAAACCTAGAGAGGCAGATGTACATGAACACCTACCACAAACTGCTTTATATTACCTAGAGAAGAAACAGTATAGGGAAGCGTGTTCCATACTCGTATAGTATGCGGAGAAAATGAGTATATTTAAAACAGTTTACTCTCGAGTGGAGAGTTATTTTGTTGTTGTTTTTGTTGTTAAGAAAAACGGTTCTTGAATCCCTTGTAGATACGAGAAATACACCCCAGAGATCTCATAACAGCAGAGTACACATGCGAAACATGGTGATTGAACTTCAATGCACTATCGAAAAAAAAAAAGAAAAAAAGAAAAACGCCAAGATCACAGATAACATCAACTCTCTCTATAGATATAGGTTATCAAGAACATAATTAAATTGTACTACAATCGGGACTTCTTCCGCGTGAACGATACAATGTTAGTCTTGGACACGTTCAGACACAATGCGTTAACTTTATACCAGTTCTTAATCTCTGCTGCATCCTCTTGCTGCAATAATAAGTATGATAAGCGCTGTGTAGTGGTGATGCGCAAAGCTCTTGGCAGGAAAAAAAGAAAAACAAAAGAAAGATCATGAAACATTACGCTTTTCTGTGACGCTAAGTGAGGGCAGAGATATTGACGTCACCGTCGCTCTTTTGCCGACGACTTGAGGTGCGCAATAGACGACACAGCTGAAAGCTGAAATAATTAGGTCTACGGCGCGCACTGCGATTACTTTCGTGCTTCGTCAGTGGTTCCAGTGCATGACGTGAAGATCAGGCTTTAATATCGCAATTGCAATGTGCTCCCTAAAGTGAATAACTAAAGTGAATAGTTAAAAAGTTTATTAAAATGTATCTGTTAATTAGTCTCCTAATTGAAAATAAATGCAGCTTCCAAGTAGCAGCCTCGTCGAGCAATCCAATTGCGAAAGTAAAAGCGTCCTAAGGCAACTCCCCTATTTATGAAAATTCGTTGCAGATAAAAGGAAACAACCTGCACACCTTAATGCTTGATTTTGAATCATTGTTGGTTTTGAAGAGTGGGATTGAACATAGGGGTCCCAAACCACAGCAACATCTTCCAATACTGGTCTAATAAGCTACCAGTACAGGTACAAGAGTTAAGCTTGTCATATTCCGCCTCAGATACCAAAGTTTCCTATTTGCCTTACTTACAACGTGATTGACGTGAGAGTCCCAAAGTAAATCAGACCTAATCACGAACCCCAAGAGAGAGAGATACATGATGACGATGATATGGGGATGACTTCCGCTCATTGAGCAGAATGTTACCCCATTGCTATTGGGGAAAAATGAGAGGATGGTGATGAGGATGATGCTGAACCCCAAATACTTGACCTCACTCGCTGTTTTTCATAACACATCTTTACATTTATAGCAAAAATCAATCTTTTTATGCGTAACAGTTCACACAATTGTCTTAATGTAATTGGGTTAATGGGTATGTCCAGTATTGCGTTGCGCAAATGCGCACGACATTACGTTACGACGGGAGTATTCCCAACAGCAGTCATATTCGCATCACATCGCATATATGCATCACCCAGGGTTATGGTTAGATAGGCTTCAAGTGCCACTCTAGCGTGTTCGTCACCATAGACGTTGGTTTGTGCTGCCATCATTCTTCAATACCTTAGGTCAAGGCGCCAATGTCCTTCCTACGCCACTGCCCTAGCATCCATCCTATCCTAAGCTAGACAACGCCTGTAGTGGTCGTCTACGACCTTTAGTGGATTTCGTTTTCACTGTGCCTTTGGGGGGATAATCGGTGGCGGACGGAGTCCCGACTCCGGTTCTGTTCACGTAAAATATCCTTTCTTCGCGATACGTGCCGAACAATATTCCAAGTGCATAGAGAACACCTCAGTCCGCGGCGGTTGGAGCACTGATTTCCGGTAAGGGACGCTACGTTACATCACGCAATCCTTGGTAGCATCCCTGAACGGAAATCATGAGGGTCTGGGTTCCAGTCCTGGCGTCAGCACCTTTTCCCCGAGTTGTCCGATTTCACTGATTCTTGGGCATCGGAGGCTTCGTGTTTGTGGCCTGCCTCGACTAATTCTCGCTGTTTACGAGGTTTTAAAATTTCCCGGAGATTCGTTGGAGTTTTTTTCCAAAGAGGCTGTTTCATTCAGAAAGACCTAGCAAGCAAAATCTCCCGTATCACGCTCAGAGTGGCCCAAAGCCTGTATGAGGGGAGTGTTAACCAACAAAGTTGCCCTGTCCGTGACAGTTGCACCTGCTGCATAAAAAGGCGACAGATGTTTGCTGGAGTGCATAAACTGCACCTGCATTTTGGACGGAGCACGTCAACTTGACTATACCAATGCCATTACCTGAACAGCTGTCGGAAGAAAATACCATATTCCCGTCTCTTGGATGCCCAAAGGGGCATGTGGATGAATAGCGAGTGCTCTTGCTGTTCTCGGCATGCTTCTCGGTAGCCGAGCGAAGATATATTTCCCGACGTATTCTAAGCATTCCTGTCTTTGTTCCTATTTTGCGAACTTTCTCGGGCGAACCGTGGGAAAACGGAAACGCGCCCTTGAACGACAACATATTTCCTGTTGCGCTGGCGCCCTTCAATTTTATTTCACGTCAGCTATTCGGTTGATGCTTTCCTGTGCAATACTGCGAAAAGTGTGCACGATTCTGAGGCAAACACTTTCATCCAGTGGCGTTTGTACACCGATGTTCAAAGTACATCTTTCATATTTCTCCACCAAAGTTTTCGTGATGTGTACACTGATCTCAGTCAAGTGTTCCTTTCTATTAAACGATGGGCCTGTGTACCCATCCAAGTGGTTGAGGCGCGTACGCAGTAATATTGGGTTTCAGGACATTTGGTCGAACGTCGTTTGATCGAGACGGCTTTGATCGATTTTTTATTGGTTCACTTGGAGCGTTGATGAAACAAAAAAACGAGAAACCAAGAAAAGAAAGCTTCAGTTCTAAATGCCATTATCCTAATGAATATTTCTGTGTAATCCGCTTGCCCATGAACACATTCCGCATCCTAACCCACCTTTCGCATCCAGAAAGTGGTCCAAGGGCCTCGGTTCACTCTATCCCGTTCGACAACTGTATAAGTTTTTCAGCTCTGACAGATAGTGACTAAACATGGCATACGTGCCTTTCACCCCTAATCCCTCAACACTTTGTCAAAATAATTGATGTCAATTGTCAAAGAACAAACATTTTTTACAAATAAATAAATCACATTTTTGAATGATTTATTCGCGTCGAACGTGGACAAATTTTAACGACATATTATTAATGTTTGTAGTTAACTGACTATTGTATTGTAGAAAGAACAGTTTTAGGTTATTTGCTTTGCAGCTATGTGCAAGTGAGTCTAAATTAGGTTCTTGCAACATACATGTAACCGAAGAAGTCCTACTGGTTCGCCGGATACTTCCGCATTGTTCTATTCAGCTGTGCTGTTCGTGGATAACAAAGGTCTGCAAATAACCAGTGGTCTCCTCTCTTTAGATGAAAAAAAGCACACACACACAAAGAAGAGGACACTGATTGCCTGCTCCGTATGCTCAAATCAAAAATTACAGAAAAAGAGGTGCTAAGGACACGCTGGGAGCTTTGAACTCCCTTCGAACAAACTCCCTTCGAACAAACTCCCTTCGAACAAACTCCCTTCGAACAAACTCCCTTCGAACAAACTCCCTTCGAACAAACTCCCTTCGAACAAACTCCCTTCGAACAAACTCCCTTCGAACAAACTCCCTTCGAACAAACTCCCTTCGGACAAACTCCCTTCGGACAAACTCCCTTCGGACAAACTCCCTTCGGACAAACTCCCTTCGGACAAACTCCCTTCGGACAAACTCCCTTCGGACAAACTCCCTTCGAACAAACTCCCTTCGAACAAACTCCCTTCGAACAAACTCCCTTCGAACAAACTCCCTTCGAACAAACTCCCTTCGAACAAACTCCCTTCGAACAAACTCCCTTCGAACAAACTCCCTTCGAACAAACTCCCTTCGAACAAACGTCTTTCGACCAAGCGGTGTTCGATCAAATGGCGTCCGACCAAATGGGCGGACACCGTAATATTGCAGTGTTTACGGCGGATTACGAGACATTAAAGCATTAGTAGGAAACGTTCAAGAAAATCGATGTGTACCAGAAAAAGAAAGGCGACCACGTCGTACGAATCCTAAGTAGGCCACGCGGAGTAACGGATCACATTGAGGCGAATCTACAAAAAAAAAAAAAAAGGAAACGAAAATAAACAGCTGTGGCGGCACCCCTGGCGAAACAGTCTTTGCACGCACGCACAAGTGACCGTGGGCTGAATCGGTCCCACACTGGAATCCCGCTTAATTGACCCCATCAGCGGGCAGTCACGCTTCTCACGAATTTGTCCCTTGATCGCCCGGGTCCCCTCTAGTCGGTTTATCTACGAGATAAACCCATTCTTTTACGAACTAGCGGCGCTGCTAAGCGCATGTAACATAGGTGCATAAAACCAAAACTTGCACGAGGTTTTGCCTTCTACAACCAGCAATTGAAGCATTCAAGCGCCAACGTCGATGTTCTGTGGCGTTGTTACCGTGCGTGTTTTCCTCGGCTGATAACAATGGTTGACATTTTTCGTTATACCTTACTCCTCCTGGCATTCCTTCGCTCTCGTATCTTCCTCAGATGGCTCCGTACGCAATAATTGGAATCGAATATATTTGATTGTCATACGAGGCATCAGGTTCGAAGTATGGTGCGCACTGTCGTGCTTCGCTCTCAGAGAAGTGAGTGCGGCTGGGGTATTTTGGGAAATATCGGCAAGTATCTGGAAAGTGTTTCGAAGGAAATGACTCGAGCGAATTGTTTGCGTCGCCTGCACTATTTCGGTGCCCCACTCAGAAACAACCACTACACGAATGACGATGGGACGAGAAACAAGTATGGGAATGGGTACAGGGGCAGATCCTGACCCTCGGTTTGATAATACACCGAATTGTTCGGGGCTTACGTCGCGAGACAACTGAGAACATGAGCGACGCCACAGCGGTCGGTCTGTGGATTTCTTTTGCCCACCTGAGGGTTCTTTAACGTGCGATGAAACTTCACCACATACGGCACCCCGTATTTAACGTCCCTCGCGGGTGACGGCGTGTCTAAGCAACTTGTACCCTGCCACCAAGTTGCTGGCGTCCTCGGTCGGGTTCGAACCCGCGATCAGAAGGCGAACACGCTACCGACTGAGCCACCGAGGCCGGTCCCTCGGTTCGAGGGGGGGTTCTATGTCGGAGCGCGTGGTGGGGGAGGGGAGAGCGGGCTCTGATCCCGTGTATAAACTGACGCCCCCTGGATCCTCGTGGGGGGCATACGTAAAAAGTGTTATACAGAGAGATTTGTCACGAATAATTACATTGAAATGCAGCTATATACTATATGTGGTCCCTTATACTTGCTCAGCGTACATCAGTTTTGATTACTCCTCGTGGTAAAAAATGTACGTAATTTCCGTTCGTATAACGACGTTATGACATCGCTTTATCCCATTTACGATCCGAGACAGCCCTATGATAGGTACGCAGAGAGGCGACATTGGCAGAGTATATAGATCTATTTCAGTAATATTGCTGAGTAAACGTATAGGACGGATGGTGGAGATGAGATGGGTTAGTACATTGGCACGTGCATTGATCGCTTTGGGGCGCCACCAAGACCTACGACATTGACTGGACTACTCATAATGTGCATGGATCTCGTCTACTAGTGCTCGCGCGCTGAGTAACGTGCACAGCGATGTCTGTTCCCGGAATTCGACAAAGACCATACTTGGTGATTCTGTCATAATAGGACGTGATCATCACAGTGAAACAGGCAAGCCAAGTTGCTTCCTTCTGTTTCTTTTATTTCGTGATTGTGGAATTTTATTGGTGTCGCAGAACTTTCCCGTGTTCTTAATGCTCTTCCTGGTTTTACGCACGCATCAAGAGTTGCTTAATGTTATATGGAGAAGGCATAACGAACCAAAGAAGACAGTCATGGAAGGCCAAAGGGCGCAATTTGTAGTTCCATCTATGTATTTCCGTGTTGAAACTATAGGCGACACGCTATTCTCTTCGCAACGCACAAGACTATAATTATTGTTCGAGCTCACTCTATTGCACAGTCTGACTGAACTTCATCGCGAAGTCGTAGAGCGTGTGCATGTTTTTCACGATTGTAACGAGCCGCTCATATGGGTTGCACTATCGGTCACCAGTAATGACCTGAGTAAACGCGCTGTTTTTCAGTGTTGGTGGGGGTAGCTCGTTACTTTAAGCTACTTTTTTATGTAACATTTAACCTAGCTCGTTCCATTTGAGCTCCAGTAACTTCATGAGGAACTCGTTCCCTTTTTCTGAAACTTTGTCAAAGTAACTTGTGTAAGGATCCAAGTTCTTTTTCTTCGACTCTGGTATACAAATATTTCAAGAGACGACAGCCACGTACGTACCATCGTACGTGCATGGCGCGTCTGACTCCGCTTCCCTGTAGTTGCGCGGTAAACGCTACAAATGTAATGCCGCTTAGAAAGCGACGAGCTTTTCGAAGGCTGTCGTACTTTCATTTAATTGTCAACAAACAAATCAATTGAAATTGCTTCTTACGCTTCAATTTTACGAGACCTTCTTCGCTGCCAAGCGCGCATTTCTGAATATTGTCCCCTTCAGCCCGCGCATAGATGTGTTTAAATAGTTTTTTTTCCCGCACACAATTCAGTTCCTGGTGCTCACAGGACTCTTCCCACGAAGGATTTTCTGAACATTTGCAAGCCTGCTCCTGGCATAGCCTTGACAAGGTTGCATTATATATAAAATTAGTTTTGTGCGTACATTAGAAGACTCAGATGACGTTCATCATAAGGCGGATGCGAGCTGCCTATTTATAATGGGCACTGTGTACTAAGATTAAAACTTGGCGCTGTTCTACGAAATGTGCGTAGAAGAGTCATGGAACCTAAATGTCTGTTTTGTGCTCCATTGAATAACCTTATTACGAGATCAAAACCATCAAATGCCTCGTTAAAAAAGCGCATAAATGTACGCTTCTTTTGTCACATCAAATACTGGAGCAGTTTTCGTATATCCCACTACATCATCATCATCACTTATTTGCTGCTGTTGCTGATAAATAAAACTATTTGCACAACGCGTCTCGTACCGCTCGTTGCGAGATCAACGTAACTCCGATATTTTTGCACCACGAACACAACAACAAACATGTGAATTAATCACGGAAAGTCAAAAACTAGAAAGTCTATTAAGTAGCAACGAACTTAAAAATAACTCGTTACTTTTCAGAAGTAACGTAGGAACTCAATTATTTTCATTAACGAGAGGATAGAGAGGTAGCAAGTGAGCTGGTGGAATAGATCCATAACTTAAAAACCCGAGACTAATTTCAGGAAAATAATCCAAAGGTAAGAAAGATCCATAGGGAAAGAAGATCCACTAGTGGATCTTCTTTCCCTATGGATCTTTTTGCCGGCGTGGTTCGCGAGATAAAAAATAAAGAGCGCAGGTAGTAAGTACGCGAGTTTCGTCTGCGTTTTTTCGCTACTTTGAAGAGCTCTCTTTTGGCGTCTGTAATGGCCATCGTTTCTACCTTTCAAATACGTAATCATCGTGCCATAGGCTATATAATCCTGGATGATACTTCTCGTCTCTGATCAGCGCAACATTTTGTGCCAGGGATGTTGTTTCCTAATGGGTTCTCCACCTGTATGTAAATATGTATGCATTTTCCAACAGAGGTGACTAATAATAAATAAATGAAAAATTTTATCAAAAGCCCGGAAAACTGTTACGCGTTCAATTTTGCGGCAGTCATCTTCGCAACAGCGCAGTAAAGTACACACCAAACGAAACCTTAAAGTAGCACAGAAGTCATTCGTAACACCCTTTTTTCCCGTAAGATGCACAACGAGAATTGACACCACAAAGAGCGACCGTGCGCGACGGTGGTGGACAGCATTATACCAGCTTGTGATCTGCCGCCTGCGACCTTGTGCTGACGCTACCGACTCCGCGCTCGCTGTTTCGTTCAGAGAAATGTTGTGAGCTGTCGTCTGCTGTTTAGAGCACTGAAAAAGCATTGCTCCTGACTCGGTCATGATTCGGCCGCTCCTTCTATTCCTAATTCTCCGGGGGAACTGGCAAAACTGAAAGAAGGAAGTCACTGAAAAGATTAGCCAGCTGAGCGGACTCGAACCCACGTCTTCTGGATTACCGATCCAGGGCCCTTACCAATTCAGCTATGCTAGCACACTTCCCCAGCCAAGGGTGCGTCATCCGGAAGGACAAACCAACCACTCTCTCACTCATCCCACGGTAATCTCTCCGTAATCCGGTCTCGGTAATTACTGTCGCGATAATTCAGAAGACGTGGGTTCGTGTCCTACAGCTAGCTAATCTTTTCAGTGACTTCCTTGTTTTATTGTTGCGCGTTGTTGTCCCTGATTCCGTGTTCCAGCCTCAAAACATCAATTGCCATCATGGCAAAACTGGTTTACGGCGGCAAAGGGACAGGGCGCTGACTCCCATTACACCAGCGAATCAGAACGCGTGGACCCTGTAACGTCATCGGTGAAGTGCATCATACCTTCTCCTCCTGTTATGGTCGGAGTGAAGAGTTAAGGGTGAACGCGTGGAGTTGTGTTTATGTTAGTTTTTTTTCTTGGAAGCAAATAGCGAACATCAAAACCTTTCGTGGTATTCCGTAAATTGACACACTTTTATCAGACATCTTAACCTGGTCTTTTTGCTTTTTTTTTTTTATGGCCGTCTGTACTCCTTTATGCTATCTATTTTTAATTATATGTGGCACAAGCTCCCGTTTGAGTTTGATTATAGAAAAGAAAAAGAGGAAGATATTGAATTCGTCACCTGACGAAGCTCCCGTCTTGCTCCGTACATTGGGAATTTGCGCGGGAGTTGACATAGGTATGGAAATTTTGTCAAAGTTCACGAAGCGCGTACGGAAAAGGGCGATTTTGTCTTTTAAGAAAAAAAGTGATTAATGATGAATGCTCTGGTAAAAAATGTTCGACTGCGCTCGAAATGAATAAAAAAAAAAGATATTGACTTTGTTGTTCAGTCGCCTCGTGAATTGGTCGAATGAATGCGCTTGATTTTTATTCGAAAGAAGATATTCAAAACGCTGCGGAAGCACTGAAACTGCGCTATATATGGTTTGTAAGAGAAACACTGTGAGACTTTGCTTGACGGCTCGGGTGCAGCACGGTGTCCATGGCCACCCTCCTTGGTCCCGGCAAACCGGTAACCAGTTACTATTTCGGTTCAAAAGGACCCCATGTGGTCGAAATTATCCACAGTCCTACCCTGCGGCACGTGCAGCATGCAGCAGCACAAATGTGGCTGGACTTAACGTGGAAGTTACTCCAAATTATTATTGTTATTTTGGTTCAGTTCCGGTTCGGTTCAGCGGCAGAATAAATTCAGTCGAGTTCTGGTTCAGTATGAGCCATTGGGCGTTCCCTCACATATTGCTGAAGACATCACGCCTTTCGTGTTTATATCATTTTCGGCCACATACCCAACTCGCCGAAAAGCTCGTGTATCCTTTCCCAGCTCACCGAAAGGGGTTGACCTTCCCGCTCGTAGATAACTGCATTCGGCGAACTGGGATTCTGCAGATATGGATGTGACCCCCGTATAGAACCCCTCCCGAAATATTTTTGCGGCTACGCTACTGCATTACTCTGTTCGAAAAAGCGTCCATGTGCTGTGAGGCATCATATGGACTAAGTTGCAGCAAGGAAACACGGACAGAAGGTTAAACGCAGGAACAGGACGTCTGGTCGTCTGCAATCTCTCGACTAACGTAAGAGTTTATTTAAGTGAGTTTATTTAACTAAGTTTATTTTTCGAAAAAAACGGGTACTTAAAGCGAGCGAGCAAAAATATGCTCGACTCCAGACACGAAAAAAATAATACATGACATCACTCCTGCAAGATGTCACAAGGTGCACGGTCAAGGCTGTCATCATATGAGTCATCGATGGAGGTGAGGGCCGCTCGTGCAGGTCCCCAGTTATCTCGAGGATAATTAAATTTACGTCTGTGAAGCCTACCCCAAGGGCGGCACACAAAGTCATAGTGAGCTTAATCGATGCGCTCTCTTATAGCGTTGTAGCATCTCATCTAGCCTTCCTCCGTGTGTGCCCAGCAGGAACTTTATTGCGCAAGCTATACGTGACAGCAAGTTCTGTGACGATGAGCGTTCTTAACTAATTTTGCATTTTGGCCTTCTGTTGGCCTTTCCCTTCTCTTTTACTTCGCATTAAACATATCCCCCGTTCTGTTTGCCGCCTGTGATGATCGTCGATCTTTCTTGACCGCTATATTGCCTGAGCTCGTGGCAATACATAGCAATGTGATACACGTGACGCGGACGACGCTTCGAAGCTTGTTAACCGCAAACTCTCTACGGTGCAGAAAATGCGTCCTCTTGAATCGGCGTGATGCGGCGGCAAAATAATACACTACCCCGTTCTGTTTAGCAGTGCGGCTTCCAATTCTGCCTCATAAAGGGCGCGCGCCTGGAGTTTAGCGGAACGACGCCAGCGCCAATTTCTCCCCTGTCGACGGAAGGCGAAAGTACCGTCCCGTGTATGCCGGAGTGTGCTGCTGGGCGATTCCACGCGAAATGATCCAGCTGACCTGCTCGGCCCCCACAAAACGATTCCGAATTTTTACAAAAAATTTTCTAGCAGTCGCTAATTGTGCAAAACGACACACCACGAAACATTTCTTCCCAAATCTCAATGTGGCGGGTGCTAGACACGAGCAAAGTTCGCAGCGCTGGCGAAAACCGTGCCTGGTGTGAACGGCAGGTGCGGCTTATAGAAAGCACCTAGAACTGTGTGGTTTTCTTTTGCGGATAGAGGAAACTATGCTCCACACAGCATCCAAATCCCGGTTGTCGTGCTGTAATCGGTGCAGGTATACAGAGGCCGAAAGTTTCGCAATTTTCCTCCTACTTCGCGATTTTTTTTGTGGACAATCAAACCATTAAATTTTAATGAATTTTTTTTTCCTGCCAAGGCACCAAGGAATACTTCAACAGGAAAAATCGCCAGACACGTAACTTTCATGGAAAAAAAGAGGAAGTATGCGATTTTTCCAAAATTCGCTACAATCGAGCGTAAAATACGCAATGAAGAGGTCGGAAGATACGTCTGAAACCAACGCAGTTTTATAGAATGAGCCTTCCTCTACAACATATTAAAAAATCTCGAGGGTGTTTTTTCGTATACAGGAGAAAATAATTTTTTTTGTAGTAGAGGGTACTACGACCACAAAAAGAAAAGAAAAAGGCCAACAAAAAAAGCTGTCACCAAACTTCATCCGCACGGGCGACTTCCTGTCTTTCGTTCTGACAGTGAAAACCCCGGAGCGGCACAGCTTTTGTAGCAAGGACAGGTCCTGAGCGTCCTATCATCAACTCGTGCACTCCAGTCCAATAAATGTATCCCAGTGCAGTGAATATGTCTCTAAACCCTATGGAACTTAATTTCAGTGGGGCTTTGAAACAACAGTGTTGGCACGAGACTGTCCTTTTAACCACTGAAGTCAGTAACACACCTTTGGCTTCCACTTGAGCATCATTTATTGCTACAGAATAAAGCAAATGTTGATATTCAGATAATATAAGCCGCAAGTTTATTCGGTCTCACTGAGCTCATTGAGGAGATATGTAAAGTAAAAATACTCTAGCTTTGGGATTAATTCTGAAAGAAACGAGTAATCCCGAGTGACTACCACAGTCTGTGCCTCCTTCGGACTGTACACAAACAAAACACCCTTGGACAGGTTGAGAACATATAACTGGACTTGGATTTCAGTGTAGTAGCAATGTTGATTCCTTAGTGATACCTGTCCATCACACAGCTCTAGATATTCTACCAAACATCGTGCACCATCTTCAAAAATAACGCTCCTGTGAAGTATGCTTCCACGTTCTCCACCTTGCCGAATCCACAAAATAGACGCAACATTGCCATAGCTAGGAAAGCACGGCGGCACAACGCAGAAGTAGCCGTTCACTTGCTTTCGCTGGAAACAGCTGCGCCTATGGCTTAGCTGGCGCGAGACGGTAATTACTCCGCCACCGCGAGTGGCGCTGTACGCAGTGAACTTGCACGCCACCTGGCCGAGGCGTTTCACCCTTATGTGTGCGATTGCAGAAAAGACGTACAAATGTATAGAACGTACAATTTTGTGCGCCAAACGCGTACGTCACTCTGTGGGCGTAATGCGCGAAGGCAAACTATGTAGCTTTTTTAACCACCCTCATTTCGAATTCTACATTTTAAGGAGCACTTGGTAGGACACCTGTGTTCTCAATTTCATTTACCTGTGGTCTCAATATGCCTTTTATTGCGCGTGCGCTGTACCTCTTTGAAGCTTGATTTGATTTGTAAAAGAAAAAAAAAAGATGTTATTCAAGCTTTTCTCCATAGCTGCCTTTGGACGTTGAAGCTATAATGCCGGTACCCCCGTTTTGTCTAACTCCTTCGTGTTGCCGCACATTTAACCTGGCTAAAGCAAGGAAGAGCCAGTTAGTTACCACCAGGGTACACAATGACTCTCAGGGTTACTTGTTTTGAGTTTGAGTTTGATTATTTGTCTTCCGTTTGCAAAAACGAGTTGCAACTATAAAAACGGTTACATAGTATAGATAGCGACAAAACAAATGGCAATTCAAGCAGGAAACTGCGTATTTTTAGATATTCCTCGTCCTGTTCCTTAGCAATCACCATCTTCGCCCAAGGGGTGAAACTTGGGCACAGGGCTACGACATCAACTTATCTTTTTCTTGCTGCTCTTGTTGTCTCTCTTATATGATATGATGGACGATATCGTCCGTCTTGTCCTTGTTGGATAAGACCTCGAATGAGTTAAAAAAACAAACAAACAAATGCGTATAATGGGAATAGCTTCATTTCCCAGCGTTTACACATCCCTCGTTTACCAGCTCCCGTGGCATAGTGGTTAGGGTGGCCGCTTTCCACGCTGAGACTGGGAGGTGGCACGGGTTCGAATCCTCTCACCGGCTGTGCTGTCTGAGGTTTTCCCTGGGTTTTCCGAAGACTTTACAGACGAATGTCGGCACAGTTCCCCTTGAAGTCGGCCCAGGACGCATACTAACCCCTCTGTCCCCCACTCCTTCCTGCTGTCCTCTCTCCATCTGTCCACGTCTGTACGCCGCTCATAGCCACAGTTGCTTCACGGGGCTAACACCGAATTAAAAAAAAAACATCCCTCGTTTGCATACGCTCGCAGTTTCCTTTCTGTGGTTGTTATACTTTTGTACGATTTCGTCTATACCAGGGGTATCGGGGTTCGACACAACAACAGAACAAAGCTACCCTCTCTCTATATAAATAAAATACATAATACCAGATTTTCCGGCATTGTCTTTACACTTGTCCTGCGTAGTCCCTGTCCATGTTAGCCAGCTCACGCTGGCCGCACTTCTTGGCCCTGTGCCTCAGCACCAACAGTGGGCCGTCACAACTGCTTTACTGCACTTTCTGAAGTGCAGTGGCCTGGCCTCTAAGCTCTGAGCTGCGCGCTCCAGGAGCCTCACCTTCGTTTTCGTTCTTCTTTTTTTTTTTCTCTTTCTTCTTTCTTCGTTGCTATTTTTTTTCCCTTTTCCCTTCTTTCTTTTCGTTTTTGTTTTCCCTCCTTTTTACGGAGACTCACCTTTTCCTATTCGTCCTTTCCTTTCTATTTATTCTTCGTTTTCTTTTGATTTTTTTTTTAATGGAATAGCATGCCGACCTTGGTCTGGCAGACCTTTCCATTCAATAAATATATATCCCCCCCCCCCCCCGGAACATATGACCAGTTGTGGCTTATGAGTCTCAACAAGTTACGACTGGTCTTTGCGTGCACTGTGCTAAACTACCACCGTCACGGTAGTAGTTTACCAATGGTAGAATTAAGATGAGCCCATCTTAATTCTCACACTAAGTTGAATGGTGACGCACTAAAAAATAGAGACCGAACAGTTGTGTACAAAACCCCTTGTATTTTATTTCTATGGGTAATTTCATTTGATTTCACGTGTTTTCTTTAAAGACCCTTCTTATATAAATATTGCGGTAGCAAACTCGGAGCCGCCCATTGTCAATAATGTCAGCTTATCGATTTCTCTTTCTTTTTCCAAGTTGAAACAGCGAACAGCACTATACAGTGTGTAAATATGAGATTTATGAGATATGAGATGCAGAGAAATGTGATGAGATATGAGGTACAGATAAATTTCAGTGCTCCTGAACACTGCCATAATATATCTTGCGATCATAATGACAATCATAATGATAATTTTCAAGAACTAGGTATTTTTCTTGAATCGTCATGTTTCTAGTACCCGATTTGTTAAGGCGGCTAATTTATTTCTCTTGGCGCAGACCGTCCGGATCCACGGCGACTACACGGCTCCTGTTTTCTGTAGTATTTTTATTTAATGGTGTATTGGGGGGGGGGGATTTTATTGTAATTACCGTCATTTCTTTCTGTGTCGCCCTCGAAGATGTGGAAGGTCAATGCGGACGGAAGTCCGCATTGACCTGGACGGAGGTCGCACAAGATGGCAATTGATGTTCTGAGGTTGCTGATGTTCACCAATACGGAGGTGTTGGATGAAGGGACCTACGAGGGAAAAAATCATATCGGTCCCGACAAATCAAAGCCGGATATGCACGCAGACCATACAGAGAACACCCGGATGAGCGCAGGTTGTTCCCACATGCAAAGCAATGTTAGCATCATTACGAAAGCAACCTGTTACTTTCCCCCCACTTGAAGAATAATGTGGAACAACATTGTGGCTCACTTGATCCTTCGCTCTATTTCGTCTGCGAGATGTCTTGGGAATCCCCACAGCATACCTGACCTACATTCGACGGTTCCTCGATCGCTCGTTTCGTTTTTTCTGGCTGTGAAGCGTTTGCTATTACTGTAGCTCTCGCGAAACTCCCTGGCCGACAACCGGTTTGTGGGGCCTTCTTCTGTCTGACCGCGAACAAGATAGATGCGCATAGTATGTGCACACCTGTTGCTGTCGGACACCTTTGCAATGTCGTAAACTGCCTCGGCTAAAGCGGGATCATCCCCAAAAGACATAATATATGCCAATACGCCGCAACTGTTACTTCTTTTATGCGGTAATGTAACGTAGCCAGAAGTCAAAAATGTCTACCTGTGTATGTGTAATTTTAAAATTCAATGAACTAACGTCCATGACTACAAGTACCAGGGAAAATTACGTCAGGTAACGAATGTCGAATCGTTGTACGTTGGCGCCAAAAAGTGTGCTTCCTAATGGTACTCCCATTCACCAAGGAGCACAACGCACTGAAATTGGAAGCACATACGGGTGGAGAAGTACTTTAACCTAATCAAGTTTATTTTCCTGTTCACCCGGAGCTGCCGCAAACAACAACAACAAATAAATCATGACTATGACCTGAGCTACCTGGTGCACCTCTGCAATTTAACTTTCAGTACACTGGACTAATCGATTATTTGTTATTTGCAAAGATTGCACTTGACAAGAATTGAAAAAGCTACTGATTCCATGATTGCTTAAGTCGCGAATCCGCCCCTCGGAGGAAGAACAAAAAATAAATAAATAAAATTCTGGAAGACAGGCCGGACGAGCGTAATACAGGGTGTCCCACCTACACATATGGAACCAACTGTACGTGCTTGGCAGTTGCGTGATCTATCCAAAAATAATTTTTTCATCGCCCCTTGTCTCAATTAATTAGCGGTAATTAATTTTTAACTTTTTAATTATCGGTTTTAGTTCTCAGGTGTCAATGAGGAAGTTGTAGTACATGTCGAACTGAAGTGTTTCGATGTTGCTACGGCTTGTGGTTTCGTTTTTTCCCGGTTTTAAAAATTGGTTTCAGAAGCTGCACGCACCACAGCGCGCTCCCCATAATTCGACGCCCGCGCGCGACGATTGCAGTGCGCTCTGATAGATGTGCCGCGTGAAACAGGTGAAATATCTTCCTCTTGTGTGACGTGGCCCAAGGATGGTCTCCAAGCGCTAATCTCAAGGTCAATGTACGCCGGAGGGCGCTGGAATCGTCTCGCGCGGGTGCCGGATTGTGGACAGCGATCTGCGGTCCGCCCGGCATCTGAAACCAACTTTTAAACCCGGGAGAAAACGAAACCACAAGCCATAGCGACCTCGAACCACTTCAGTTGTCTTTTTTGACATGTACTACAACTTCCTCTTTGACATCTGAGAGCTAAAACCGATAATTAAAAAGTTAGAAAATTAATTACCGCTAATTAATTGACAAGGGGCGATGAAAAAAATATTTTTGGATAGACCACACAACTGCCAAGCACGTACAGTTGGTTCCATTTGTGTAAAGCACTCAGTTTTTTTCTTTAGCCCTGGCCCTTTTTCGGTGGGACACCCTGCATATCTCGAACCTTCATAATCGCAATGTACGTCGCTGCGTCAAATATGTGCCTTGGATATTGCGTTAGCGGATTTGTGTTTATCCATTTGAAATTATAGTGTTTCGAAAATCTCAGTCCTTTACATGCCTATACCCGTGGGCCGGAGACTACCAATGGCAGTTGAAGAAAAGGCCTTTTCTTTAACTGCCATCATTCAACTGTATTTCCTGTTTACAGTATATTGGAACACAAATAAGAGAGGATTCTTCCAACAGATTGGCGCACGCGTTTTAAAGGAGCGGTGAGGTGACATTTAACGTGGCTCCAAACACATCTGTCAAATTGTCTATCAGGAGCCACCATGCAAAATAGTTCGATCTACGGTGTATTATAGCTGCGCAGTCAAATTAACAAAAACATCAATAAGAGTGAAAAGCAAATCTAACTGGTGACACATGATGAAAATAATTAAACCCCGAGACAAGGAACACGGGAACTACCGGAAAACAGTCGGATAAATACACAATCCTGAGTTGTCTACGTGGTATGGAGTAGTCGGCTTCCACGTTGGTGCTGCCAATTTTCTCCCATTTTTTCTTTTACACTCACTCATTCCCCGAGTCCCCGATACGATCTTTTCACGAGTGGAGGATTTAAAGGGCCTCGCGCGCATTCCGTGGAGAGAGAGAGAGAGAGAAATACATGATGACGATGATATGGGGATGACTTCCGCTCATTGAGCATTCCGTGGATCACCTGCAGTGCTCGTTGCTTCGAAGGATAATTTTATTCGTTGCAGAACACTCCGTAGGGAAAAACAAAACAAATTCGGTCACGTCAGTGCTCCTTTAAAGCAACGCTTTAATTTTGTAAGCACAGAAAATGCCGTAAAAGTTGTTAATTTCGCGAACTTAGTAATTTGCTTATTCGTTAGGCGAGAGGTTTAAGGAATATTTGGCGAGACATTATTTTCTCGATGCATGTATCATGGAGCTCATCTCCATGATGTTCCCGTGGAATCGATGTCCAGCAGCAGAAATGTCCTCAGAGTGTTTACCACGGTAGTGCTACAATAACGTGCACTCAATGTGACAGTTCGACGTAGTGAAACTCATTCACTGCAAAATTTTCTGTACCTACTTTCCTGTCGTATTTCAATATTTCGCGGGACGTCAGGTTGATGGAAAAAACAACGATCGCGACAACTTTTACTTCCACTTTATCCAGGGATTTGCGCGGGATTGTCATATTGAAAGTTCGGAATTGAGTATGCGGGAGGGGGTGACACCCGTCCCAGCTGAATAGTACATGAGTGTTCGTATGTGTATGGGGGTCGCGTGGCTGAGATGCAGACAAGCTGGTGATTGAAAATCATAATGTAAAAACCCTGAGTGTGGCCGACGAAGGGAGAGACGACAAAGCCGCAGAGCTTCGCGGATGTCTTCAAAGCGGTTTCCTTTCGCCCAAAAAATGTTGAAAGCACATTATGAGGTATACACAGTGCAGAGTTACAATTTGTGCTTGGTACGGCGCTTCGACCGTCACTTGCTTTTTCTGGCAAGACCCTCAAGGAACACTCCCCCTTTCGAATGCCCTTATTGCTCAAAACCGGAACTTTGGTGGTGATAGGACTTCCCCGATACCAATTGTGTTCCGGACAGTTTTCCAGAAAGCCAAACGGTGTGATTCATGCGTAGGCGATATGTAGGAGACTTCTTTCACTCTGCTTCCTCCTGCTAACGAGAGGATATGCTGGATGTGGGCCACCAAAGAAACTTCCCCAACACTCCATTGTCGCTTTCCCGAGAGCTTTTTGTAGGAATTTTCGATGCGCCTTTCTGCTTTCGACCTTCCTGTGCATTCCGACGCTTCCTCCCCATTCCTTTGTGACGCTGATTCCTGGGGCTGACAGGTACGTTATCATTTCGAGAGATGTACACGAAGGAACCACCTTCCCGTCCACCGTACACCTTGGGAACATGCATATAGTGTAATAAGCCTGTCGGCCAAACGCTGGCGATTTTTTTCGATGGGACTCGCGCCGTTTCGCTCTCTAAATTGCGGCCGCACCTTTTCGCAAGACAAATTCAGGGGAAATTTCGAGGATAAGGCCAGTTTTCAAAATTCGAAAGTCAGTGTATTTTTTGTAGTCCTCGCAGTTGGGTGCTGCTTTCAGTACTTTTGTTGTTGTTTTTAACTTCCGCGCAATGGCTTCCAGAAACGTCTTGCCGCAAATTCTGATTAGTTATTAATTTACTCTTGCAGCGTCGCAAAGTCCCGACACTATTTGGCCATGTGAGTGTTACTACAGCGTGAAATCCGAGGATCTGTCACAGGTGAGTGTTAATTTACGCTTTGTCTTCGAGGGGGACCAAAACCCCAGTACGCCACTTACGACAACTTGGTTACAACAACGTCTCTTTCGCCGCTCTGCTCGGCCCAGTCCTGCACAACCAGAGGGCGGTGGACTACCCCATTGCTCTTCCAGTAGACGTGAATCACCACTTTCGTTAAAGCTGCTTACGGGAATGCACCAGGAAGATCAATCTACTCGAATGTGAACCCGTCCCTGTTACGTTCGTGCATCGGCAGGGCAGCGCTGTTCCAGGGACACTGTCGACCAGAGTAGCTTGATGGGCTTGTTGGTACATGACTCGGAGAACAAGGAGCAGTCTAAACAAGGACAACGACACAAGAAGAAACAGGAGCCTCTGTTTGTGTGTCTTCTTGTGTCGTTGTCCTTGTTTAGACTGTTCCTTGTTCTCCGAGCACTGTCGACCCTTTCGTTAAAACCGACGTATGGGGCGAATGCCAGGAAAAAAATAGTCATCAGATAAGCCGCACTGGTGGATAAGCCGCAGAGCGCCCGTGAGAAGAAAAAATCGCGCATAAGCCGCGGCTAATACGCGTGAAATTATGGTACCTCCGCCAGCGGAGAATGTAGTCCGTGCGTTGACTGTGGGTAATGTGGGGCATAATCGGATACCTGGAAAGCCACGAGCTTTCCACCATATGTAGTAGAATGTGCATTTTTGGCCTGAGAACTGAAAGAAAATGTACGAGAGTTGCCGCGCTCCCCAGTCACTTCTGAAAGTCGTCTGCTCACGCCGGCGCACTAGCGCGCGCAAAAGCAGACGATTTCTGTATCCTATTACGGACTATTGTTGCCAACACAGATCGCGGCATGCTCTGCAATCTTTATCAATTAAACTCGACATTGCGCGTCACGGTTATTAAATATAATAACCGTGACGTGCTTTGTCGAGTAAATTTGCAGTATTCCATTTTCAACAAGGGGCAATCGAATGGTACACTTTATGAGAGGGGCAGGGCGTACGAGACCGTCCCTTTAAGTATGTATCTTATGTGCATCAGTAGGGGGACATATTTGGGAGTTTTATTAGAGAGTTTTCGGGAACCGGCTGAGCAGTCCCAGTAGTTCCGCGTACGATCAGTTGGGAGAGCAGGGAGCGACGCGCGTGCGCTTTACTTCGTGGGGATTATCCTTGAAGAAAGAATCATTGTTAATTCATTCATTAATTGTTCTTAGACACTTGAGGCTTTGTGTGTTTGTCCTTTCTTCTGTGTTCCAGCCTCAGAACATCAATTTCCATCGGGATTATCCTTCCCGTGCGGCGGCCTTCCTGGTCGCTTCGAGGACACGATCAGTTCGCTTCCGATCGTTCTCTTTCGGGGACTCCTTAACAATGCTAAAACATGGCCGCCGCCGCCGCGATGGCTTCCATTTATTTGGCAGCAGCCAAGTATTCCTTGGACGGCGTTATGGTTCCCCACAAAATCCCGTTCCTCGGAAACCTCGCGATATTGATATTTCTGGTTCATTGTTAGCCACTCACCATATAAGATATCGGAAAAGACACTGCCATAATTTTAAAGGCTGTTCCACATGGGGATGCTGTAGGGACCTATTTAGAACAGTTCAAACGTTTCATTTCGTAGACTGTACAATTTATCGGTCGAATACACGTGCGGGAGTCAGGGAAGGGTAACGGTAATGGTAACGGAAACAGAAACGGCATATTACCGAAATTGGAGATGGTAACGATAACCAAAAGGGAAACGCACACTACTGTCCTCCATTACCGGAAACGGAAACGAAAATTATCGTCCGGTACTGAATTCGGGTAATGGCTATTACTGATGTGCGATGATATTTCTGTGACTTTTCATTTTCTTTTTGTATTTTAATGACTTCATTCCCTCTACACGACAGCATGGAAACAAAGCGCAATATTGGATATCGAGGGTGAACCACTCGCTTACCTACTCGTGACATTATATACTTACCTCCATGACATCAAGACATGAGACTTACACAAGACTCCACACACTCTACTCCACCATAGCACGAGGATGACAGCATATGATTTCTTTTTCTTTTTGTTTTTACTTCCTTCATTTCACCGTGGCTATGGCAGTATTGTTTACTACTGAGAGCTTTCGCCTATGAATGTGACGTTGGATGAAGGTTACGCATATCTTGGGTTGCTGGACTCTGAGTGACTGAAGATAGAAGACTGACTGAAGACATGTTCCTACACTTTTTTAAAAATGTTGCAGGATGTGTGCATCCCAACAACGTAAAATTACTTGTGTTGTGTGTGCGCATGACACCACAGCAGCACTTGGGCAAAACAGGGTGCAGACAGAGCGCGACGGGCTGTCCTCCCGCAGCTCTGCAACAGCCGTTCCATTACCGGAAACGTAACGGAAACGAAAATATAGGAGTAACGAAAATGAAAACGGAAACGAAAATATGTCCGTTGTCCTTCCCTTGCTGGAGTACGATTATTATTGTTTACTGAAAGAATATTTACAGTGCATTGGAAGAATGTTTTCCTTCGCTTCTTAACAGAAGGTGGGACCACATGTATTGCGGCGATTGTTCCTCTTCGGCTCCCTCGGCACTGTTTGATTCGCCTGGTGCTCCCATATACGCAATGGTCCAAGGAAAATGGCGGACGCCCAAACCACGTGATTTCCAGGAGCCACAGCTAACAGCGGTCAAGATCAGCAGCGCGGGAAAAAAGCTCTGTTCAAGTGCGCAGGCGCAGACCGACCTCCTTTCTCAACATCCTTTCCCTTCTCTCCTCGGGTTTTTCGTCTCTCTTCTCATCCCCCTCCCCCCCAGTCTCAGCTTCGTTTGTTTTTCTTCCGTGCTTGCTGTAGAGTAACGTACGTGTTGTTCCAAAGCAGAGAAACAAAAAGCAATGGCTGATAAAGCAAG
The DNA here is from genome assembly GCF_037126465.1 of Ornithodoros turicata. Taxonomy (NCBI): domain Eukaryota; kingdom Metazoa; phylum Arthropoda; class Arachnida; order Ixodida; family Argasidae; genus Ornithodoros; species Ornithodoros turicata. The sequence continues at coordinate 44,669,625 of NC_088204.1, forward strand.
TTTATTTGTCCTCGTGAACTGTTCAGAAAAAGTTACAGTACGTTACAGTACATATCTTTTCAAGTCTTGTAACAGTCTTCACTGGAGCTTTAGATGCTTCGACACCGAAGAGCAGTTCAAAAGCCAATCGCAGTTCGCACACCCAGTACGTAAAGGTGTACAGTTTTCGAAAGCAGCTGGGCCAGGTGTGTCGTTGTTGCCAATGGCTGCGGGAGCACTAAACTATAAAATAAAACAATTTATTGATGATGCGTAACTCTGAACGAAAATCACTTATGGATAGGCAATCAGTGTTGATTCCGTATTTGAACGCCAAAGCACACTTGTCACAAACGTTCATAGATCACAGTGAATGAACGGCTGCGACATGCATGAGGGGCAACTATAGCATAACCACACATATAATTTAATTAGCGGCATATCTGAAACTCACAAGTTACGGCAACGCACTGCACTATGAAATGCCTCTAACGTACAGAATGACTCGTAAATGTTGTACGCAATACACTTCACACGATAAACCTGGATTACTTCCTTCGGTAACAAGAAGTAACCAAACTTGTTTTACCGTGTCTTACTTGTCTTGCGGGAGATCGGAAGAAGTGCGACCTCCTCACGATTTCTGCGTGCTTTGGAAGTGCAGGGATTCCCTGTCATGTTTGTCTTTCCACTGTTGTGATGATCAGCTGGATGCGCTATTCCGTTTTCACACTAGCTGTTCGCCACAATCTAAATCTGAAGACTACGTTCGACCGACCGTTCGGATCCTTGCGCCTCAATCAAATGACTCCGGCCTAGTCAGCGCGAAGGAAGACTGACGCCAGTTCTCTGAGACCAATGAGCATCCAAATATTTACACATATATCACACAGCCAATTAGGGATATTTAGATCAGCTGCGCCAGTGGCGACAATGTTTTGGAAGCGGTGCGTTTCACTTTAGAGCCGGCGGCCGATTTGGCTTCTCTTGTGCCATAAAGCACCTCTTCACTCTTGTGCCATAAAGCACCGAAACACCTTCGGCTCCCAAAAACTCTTTTTGGCGCATTGCCACTGGACCATGCACCAACTGACCGATCGACCGTATGCCCTGCACTGGTTCCCGAAAACGCACACCGTGGTATAATAGTTCAGTTATTGTCATCTCGCGTGGAGCATCACATCGGAAAACAACATAAGTTTATATCTTCACTGAAAACTATCGAGCCATACGATTTATAGAAGATGTGTCCCCCGGCTCTACCGCCAGAGATTTTCAGGTTATTAAAATACAGGATTTCTCTAAGTACTTCTTCTGATGTCTTATCTGTCTGTGTGAAAATAGAATCACCTAGTAATTTTATCTCTGTTCAAATTACAGCAAACTGCTACGGGGAAAACAAGAAGATCACACGTTTGCAAAAATTTCGCACTCACGCAATAACTTCGGAAAGCGTCATTGCCTAACAGTATCTCACTGGTTTGTGTGTCTCCCTACAAAGCTCCGCCCACGAACAACGCGATCGCCCCCACGTGGGAGCAGTTGTCCCTAGACCCTAGACTCTGAATGTGGTCCATCATGTACATCACATACGTCACCCGGGAAATAGTCAAATAGCCTCAAAATGCCCTCATGTCAGGTAAAGTTCGCAGTGTGAGATAATCTCTACACAGAAGGTAACTAACCTCATCAACCAGCTGTCAGGACATGGCTTTTCTTGTGGGAGTTCTCGGTCACTGGAACTCCCAGAAGGTCTTTTTTTTTTCTTCAAAATCTGAATTTCTTTAAATTTTCGCTGGTGGATAAATTAAAAAAAAAGACCTAGAACCCCATCCAACTAAGAAGCACACACCGAAGAGACAAGGACTCACTAGTGCAGCCACGAAAATATTTTGGGAGGGGTCCCATGGGAACCTTACATGGGAAGGAGGAGTTTACCCCCATTTTCCCTTTCTCAAATGATGTACAGGGTGTGTGCAGAAAAACATGACCCGCATTTAGGCACATAGCTTGTTGCCTACCTAACTAACGAACTTCCGGTGGCGCACGATGGCGCATTTATGCGTGCGAAATCTGTAGAAAAATTGTGGAAGCCATACCCAGCTTAAAAAATAAACGGAACAACGAAAACGTCGGCTTCCGTGCATCAGAATAGGGCAACATGGTGGACAACAGGGTGTACGTGAAAGGGCAACATGGTGCACGTAGGAGAGTTGTGTTCAAGTACCGCTAGGGGAGCTATCGGTGCATAAATCGAAACGATGTCCCACATGGATGCTAATCGGCAGTGCCCCTAGCGGTGCCTGCACATAACTCTTATGAGACCGAAATACACTACCATGCAGTGTCATCACCGCCCTATTCTAATGCATGGAAGCCCATGTTTTCGCGCTTTGTTTATTTTTTTACATTGAGTATGGCTTCCAGGATTTTTTTGTAGCTTTCGCACGCATAAATACGCCGTCGTGCGCCACCGGAAGTTCCTCGGCTAAGCAGACAACGAGTTACATGTAAAAATGCGGGTCATGTTTTTCTGCACACACCCTGTACTACAGGTATGAACAGGGTGTTGAAACAAACCAAAACCGAAAACAAACAAAAAAAATGTTTGCAAACCGAAATTGAATGAATTTTTTTTTTTTCGGAGCAAAGCCTAGCAGCGGCCTAAATTTTCAGTTCAAGTGGAAAATTGGGGCACCTGGAACTCACCAAAGGCCGAAGGCAGAACACTGATGTATCAGCTTGAAACTGAGCTTACATTCAGATGCCGTCAGTGTGCTTATGTTGACGTTCGGTGTGAACTGTCAGTTTTGTTTTACTGAGCTTAGGATGGACTGTGACCAACTCACCCACGTAACCACCTTGTATCGTATTATCTCAATCATTTTCAAGTTTCCAGGTGGCACTCCTCCAGAGCATTTCTTGAATCTGTCTTACAAAAATTGAATGGAATGACCGCACACAACTTACTTCTTTCAGAGTTTCACTCCTCCTTTTTCTTCAAGGAACCTCCAAATTCGATACAATCTTGTCTTTTTTTTTTCAGAACCACACATGTTGCCAAAACGTTGCCCCAATGTTTTCTTCAAACGTTGCCTAAACATCGCTAATATCCTCTTCAGGCCACATTCTAGTAACATGGTTAGAAAATGTTCTTACAACATTGCTGCAACATGACAACAGCAATATTCCACACAAGGGCAACGTTATGACGACATTTAGGTAATTTTGACAAGAGATTAGCGGAGGTTTTTGCGCGCTATTTATTTCTTCTTTTTTCTGTGTCGGAACACAGATGCAAGCTGACTGCAAGCACTTGTACGCCACTGGCAGCCGACTTGAGCTCCGCAAATCTCCGCTTCGCTTACTAGGGTGGGGCTAGGGGAGACAGCTTTGGTACCCCGTTTGGATATGGAGGTGCTGTCATCAACCAGTAGCCTCTATTTGTGAACAGGATGGAGCATATACTATAATGCAAAGTGTTGGGGCATGCTCATTAACAGTAGCAGGGCGTATAACGTTTCCAATGGTGACCAGGATGCGTCTTTGAAGTTAGTCCTTGCATCTGCAAGAGTCAAGTATATTCAACAACATTTTTGACATTCTTTCCTGTCATAAACTGTGTTTTTAAGTCATGCTTTTGTCTCTAGTGTGATTACCCACTGCTTTTGGTGCTAAATATCCCAATTCACAAGTCTCTCTGGTGCTTTATAAAAATTGATCATGATAGAAAAAAAAGTTCATAGCCTCCCACACTGTTGGATTGCTTCAATCGCAACCACATGCACAAGGTGATCCGAAACCAGTTCAAAGAGAATATCATAGATTACTCTAGATTACTTTAGTCCTTGTACAGCACTGACCTGACTGGCATTGTCATCTGTGCCGGAACTAGTATGAACTGTATTTGTTTTACTCTGGAGCTCCACTATTTTTATCGAACCGGTATGAACCCAGAATGAAAAACGTTTCGGTTCGACATCCTGACTGTTAAAACTGGCAATGCTAAAATACTACAATACTAAAAATACTGTAATGCTACAGACACACTGAATGATACTTGAAATTGAATATTGAAAATTGCTTTGAAACGAAAACAAACTATAGACAAGAATTTTAGCTACGAACCAGCTCCCTCCTTACTCTCGACACGGCACGCCACCTGAAGGCACGGGCAGAATGGGGGCTGTGGGAGAAGCTCGCGGAATGCAAGTTTCCTGTAGGTGCGGTATTGGAGTTGTGGCATTTTCATGCAGCTATCGCTCTCAATGAACAACAGGTATCTATTTGGACTGTACTGCACTGTTGTTGACTGTACAAAGAACTAATGTGAGCAAAATATCCAGTTGAATGAGATTTGTAATGCGAATGAAGGTGTGTACCGGCTGCACAGATTTCTAGCTGCACTTAAAAGGCCGCAACGTTCACATGTTCATGCCCAGTACTGAATGAAACTGTGATGCAATACTTAATAACGGGTTAATCTTGCCCACATCCAGCACACATTTATTTTACGTTACATATTTACATTAAAAATGTTAAGACAGAATGTGTACACAACAGCCAGTGCTTTCACCAATTACGCTTTCCATAATCATTTGTTGTTATTCAAATTTCAAACAAATTTTAATTCAAGGTTCACAACTAAATATACATGGTGTTATTCGCAAACTACGAAATTCCTACTGTGCATAGCATGGACAAGTTTAAGTAAACAATGTCGAAAAATAGAATTATGAAAACCTTGTTTACGTAACGTAGCACAATTATCAAGTAGTTTAGTCTGTGACACACATTAGTGACAACAATCCTTCTCTCTTTGGTTCCGGTGAGCGCATGGTCTGTCTAATGTTGCCCAGTTATGCCAGTCTGTTTGTGTAACCGTTTTCCATCGAAGAGCAATATAAAAAGATCAAAGTATTGGTTTTATGAGCTAACAACTCGTTGTACCATGAAATAATAACATCAATCAGAATTTATGATGCTGCTGATATTACTGTTAGAGAGAGAGCTGTGCTCAACACAGCATAGTTATCATTACTTGACAAGTGAAGGAATGTGTGAATACCAAAACATATCATCAGAGAAACTATCTATTCGGTACTAGCCGCAATTTTATAGTCCCTTGCGCCACACTGCCAAAAAACGTTGCATTAACAACAACAACAATAACAATAAATGAAGAAGTTATAATGACATGTTTCCCCGTAGTAGCCACAGGACCCTACCCCACTTCACAGAGGATAATATGAGAGGATGAGTTATGGTGAACGCGAAGCGACGACAGGTTGGAATTCTGTTTAGAGCTCTTCGAGGAGTCCAGTGGCTTGCATGAAAGCAAAAAGAGATCAAAGAGCCCAGATTGCGTGGGTTTCATCAACAATACACCATATATGCATAAAAAAATAATAACCATGTTCCATGTATGGTTTAACAAACTGGAAACTTCATATGGCCCTTTTGTATCGTGGAAGTTTATTACTGTTTGCTAATTTCAGTTTTTGCTCTATTTCATTTCTAAGCCTTATGAAGTACAGGCATATAGAAAAACACACTTATGCATATCTTTAAAGCCAATGGGGTGCCCGAACAACAAGCACTGTCTCAAGCGCACGCCTTCGCTAATGGACTGAGCCGGAGTGCCCGCATCGTGGTGCTACAGTCAAAGCAAAATGGCGACGCAGTGGGCACGGCAAAAATTCCGGTCTATACACCGCTACGGAGACAAAACTGGGGTGGAGCTGGTGTGGTGCATCAGTTGAAGGGTCCTGCCTTTTGGTGCTTTTGATCTTTCAGTGGTTGGAAGTACTCAGTGCTATTGGCTAACCTTTCCCAATCTTCCCATCAGCACAAAATGCTCGGGATTAGCAAACATTGTTTTAGTGACATTGTGGGAGTTTCGTGGTTAGAAAGATACAATGGGTAGTACGGTGGTTACAATAAAGTTGCTGTTGTGGGGGAAAATGAGTAGAGTGATTGGGTTGTACTACAACCTTTTCTAATAAGCAGGCTCTTAATACTTAATCAAATATTGAATACGGAGCACAAGAAAAAGGCATGCCTTATCTGGTAGAAACAGAGTAAGAGACAAATGCCATGTCAGGGAGTTGTATGGCTGGTCACTACTGAACTAACAACTTTAATAGATATAATTTTTATGCACATGGCACAATCTTCTCCTCATAAGTGGTTTATAAATAGAACCAAACACGTCACTTGTTTTTTCGCAGACAGGTTAGATATCCAAGGTAGTCACAGTAATTACTTCTGAATAGATTTTTTGCCACTGCTTTACCTTACAACTTATTTGCTCCTCCTTACAGGTATGATGTGGCCTCTCTTCCTGCTTGCAGTGGGGGTGCTTGCCCCATCCTGTCACGCACAATGGGACTTCCAACCAGAATTACCCAGCTGCAACAGCACCTGCATTGGCAATGATAACACATCGTTACCAGAAGACTTACTCCATCGATATCGCACCTGTAGCTGTGATGCAGACTGTGCTGCTTATGGTGACTGCTGTTCGGACAACCCCGCCATAAAACAACAACGGCAGATATGGTCCTGCTTCCGCTACAATGAACAGCAAGACGGGATCTTAGTCCAGCAAATTTGCATGTCTGACTGGGAAGGAGATGGCAACATCTTGCGCCAGTGCGAATCTCCTGCAGACCCCGTGACTGACCCACACCTGCAGGCACCAGCTACTAGTTCAGCATCTGGAGTGTCATACAGAAATATTTTCTGTGCCATATGCAACAATGATTATGAGACAGCAAAACCGTGGATTCCAGATATGCAGTGTGATGATGTTTTTATTGCTCCAGATATCAATGAAACATACATAAGAGAGAACTTGGAGCTCCATGCAGGGAAGTGGGGACTTTGGCTGGATGTTGATGACGAACGTGATTTTTATACATGTGATCTAAAGTACAAGGCACCGAAAGTGAATGCATCATACAATTGTGTACCAGTTGTAGACACTTGTGATCCTTCTTGGAGTGGTTCAGAAACTGAAGTGCAGTGCAAATCACACACAATTAAAGTGCATAGTGATGGGATCACATATCGTAACAACCACTGTGCCATCTGCAACAACGTAACATATCCAATAAACTGTGGACCTGCAGGGTCGGGTCTCAAGGGACGCCTCTTCAGCTTCAGCGTGCTCATGGACGTCAACCCAAAGAGTGGAAACATTGTCGGGAAAGTTGAATTGTGTGGTGAGACCGAGGTGTACGATCCATTCTACAAGAAGTGCAGGAACATTGTCTGTGGCACACCTGGATATGTGCTAGAAGGAAAACATTGTGTGCTACATGACGAAAGTCGTCTGCGAACATTTTTACGCAGTGGGGCATACGATGACTCAGGTGGAAGGGTTGTGATGTCCGATGAGTTCCTCAACTGCACTCACACTCACCTAGAGCAGGATGAGTATATGCTGCGACCGAGTGGTCATATGTATGCATTACGGTATGACAAAGACTTTAAACCACAAGACTTTCACATTCAGACAGATAACCGAGCCATGGTGTGTGCATTCTTTATTAACACTTCCAATGAGATAACAAAGTTTTCACCTTACATGGGTTACGCATCTGCAATTGGCCTGGGCATCTCCATCTCCTGCCTTGTCGTCCATCTCTTTATCTTTGCAGTTGTGCCCGAAGTGCGTAACTTGTCGGGAAAAAACTTGGCCCACTTGTCTGTTGCCCTGTTAGCAGCCTACATTTCTTTCATCATGGGTCAGCTGACTCACTTGAGATTTGTCCCCTGTCGAGCCCTTGCTATCATAGCATATTACTTCTTCACGGCGTCCTTCTTCTGGACCAATGCTATGGCATACGACGTATGGCGTACACTACGTGCTGCCACGAGGGAGCTGCGCGTTGGAAGTGGCTCCCAGTGGAAGCGGCATCTGGTGTATATGTTTTACTCATGGAGCATTCCTGCCATCATCATTGGAACAGCCGTGTTCTTTGATGAGCCCTCAAATGGATTCCCCCGTGAGTACAGACCTGCATTCGGGAGGCACAGTTGCTGGTTTGGCCAGCGCAAGGCATTGCTTGTATTCTTTGCTGGTCCCGCCGCAGTGGTGACTATTGTCAACATGATCCTCTTTGTGTCAACAGCCATAATGATTATTGGGTCAACTAAGTCAGCAAGCAAGAACTCCAGTGGCACGGCACGACGAAACTTTGGGCTATACTTTCGTCTGTCTGTCATGATGGGATTGTCGTGGTCATTTGGACTTGCTGCAGGCTATCTAGATTTGGATGTTCTCTGGTACCTCTTCATTATATTCAACACTCTTGAAGGTCTTTTCATCTTCATAGCGTTCTCGTGTACAAGCAAAGTTGGTGGATACCTTCAGGATAGCATCCTCACCTGCTTCAAGATGAAACCAGAACGGAATGCAACTCTTAGCTCAGGGTCTGGATACAATTCTCAAAGTACAGGATCTACACAGTTGTCTCGCAGAAGTACACCGCGAAATTCAACGAATTACAAACGAACTGCACCATACTTGGCACCAGGCAAAAGAGGCATAGCCAGCTTGGATATGCATTAAAGCAAGTTTCCCTTTATTCCAATGTCAGCTTGAGGTAAATGTGCTAGTGGCAATGCTGGACTTTTTTTACATCACCAAAGTGCCAACTTGCACCACGTGCAGTTGGAAGTTTCAAGACTCTAATCATTTTTGCCAACATTGTTGTTTGTGTCACATTCCCACCTGATTCACTTTGGCTCTTTTAGAATTTGTGTGAATAGAGTGTAAATTTTAAGTTTTATTGTAATGGCTTCAGAGTCATCGAATCAGCATTGTGTTCCAAGTAAGCAGTGTCCATGCAAATCAAGGTAATGTGACAAGATCTCTCACTCAGACATTTCAAACCTTCACACTCTTAGCCATTGTCACCTCACTTTCTGGCTTTGTCAGAAGTCATTATAGAACAATACTGTAAATACATATTGTAAAAATGCATTTCAGATTGTAAATAAAATTGTAAATACTGTTTGTGCAAAATTCTGCATTTATAAAAGTGTGTAGTTGACTTGTGCAACAAAGCAAGTATTTGGTATCAATAATATTCTGTTTTAGCTACCTTAAATTTGCAAGTGCTATCAGTACAAAATATAATGCCCTTTATTAGTTGTGGAACAGTAGGCTTGTCAGCCTTCTCCAGCTGGTGCTTCCTTGCAACATCCTTGTATATTCCATTTTAGAGAGTATTACTGCCAGAGCAGAAATTACACCACTTAGCAAAAGGACATATGACTTCTAATAAGCTAGATTTCACCAGTTTATGTAAAATAGGGTGATGTATGTTATGTCATTATGATGTAGGGTTATGTCTCTGATCAAAAACACAACACCCTTCAGGCTTATCTGTAGGCTTGTTAAGCTGTAGCAAAGTGTACAATCCTGGCTGGCTCATGTAACATTTGTTTTATGTTAAAGTACAAATTCTGTCCATAAGTTACATTTCAGTATGCAGGGGCCACATATTACCCGATTTTAAAGTAGTACAAAGGGCCATTCAAAACATTTTAAGTTTAAAACGCCTAATGAACGCATGTGCGGCACATTGCCAAATGGCACAAAAGGTTTTGATATATGAATCCCCCCCCCCCCTCCCCACACACAAAATGATGATGATGATGTACACATGATCGATGATGGTGTCAGCACTTTCCCGTTCAGTAGTCCGCGCTTGACTTTTTCTTTTTGGCGGCGCGGCCAAGTGAGGATTGGGGGGGAGGGAGAGAGACGGCACTAAATCGCGAAGCAGGGGCGTCATGCAAAGGCTGGTAGCCAATCGCAGGAGCGTTCCGCAGATGAGTGGGCGGTCCCAATTCTAGGACATAAGTTGTCACTAACCATAGAGGAATAGACAAGTTCAGAAAATCCCAGAGTGCTTAGCGTCGCTTTGAACTGTGGGAGTTTACTAATACGAAAGAAATGGGTGGCCTCCAAACTGTTCCGGTTTCTCCCCTACCGTTCCATTGTCCACGACGTGTCAAGGTCAGCGAAAGGAAATGTGAAGGATTATTCTTCGTTACCCCGCTTAGCAAGCGCCCAGGATGCAATGCGTGCGCAAAGAGCACTGGGATTTTCTGAACTCGTCTATTTCCACGAGTGCATGCCTTTTCGCTATGTTCGATGTCGAATTTGTCAGCTATTCAAGTGAAAGCCACTGGTGCTCCAGTGAAAGGTCAAATGACCTGGAATATGTGAAAAAAAAAAAAACTTTTTCAGCCATCTTTCGTGATGAAAACTGCGAAGAATGCGTAAGTTAATGAGTCTGTTAGGATGGCGAAAACTGCCAGGGTATCTGCGGGTACAGTATTTACTCGCATAATTTGCGCACCCCAACTTTGTCAATAAAAAAGTAGTGAAAATAACAGTTCGCGTAATTTGCGCACTCTACACGTGCACGACATCATCGCGTTATCCCGCGACCGGTATTTATTTAAGGCATAAGGGCCCCCGTGACGTGACAGCGTCACGGGGCATATGCTGCTCCTTCTTTCGAACAGGGTGGGAGATCCTCACCACAAATTCCCTACATCATGTTGCGCTATGCAACCAATGACTCTCCCATTGGTGGCGGAGACAAGATCAATGGGATTACATGGCACGAAACCTTACCTCTGTTTTGACCTTTTTACTCCCCTCGAAACAATAAACTGCGAAGCTGTCGACCGGAACACGTGGAGGGAACGTATCAGGAGAAAAACTTCTGGCAACATTACGCGTCAGCATTTCTCAAGACGGTTTTAGGAGCGTGGAAAGCACGTGCTTTCGAATTATCTCGCAAATTTCGGCAGCATTTGTTAAAAACGAACAGAGAAGATCGTTACGACCAACCTGATTCACTGACAGTAATGGAAAATGAACAGTCACTGTCTATTTTCTTGCCAAAATTTTTATTTTGGTGTAACTCTTTTGATACGAATGTCTTCCGCTACCCCGTGAGCTTCGTATCATCGAGATTCTACTGTATTATTCACCTGAAGGCCCATCTTTTAACAGATTTTGCACACGTTTAATCCCAACTTTTGCGTCATTTTTCCGTAAGAAAAGTGCGCAAATTAATCGAGTAAATACGGTATATGCCCATACCCACGCTCACCTCTGGTGATTTAGACGATTGAGCTCTTGAAGGGCATTAATAGATCCAACCTGAAATCGTTAGGGAAAACACACTGCTTATTTGACTTTCTAGCAACTACTTTGAGATTATGATTGAAGCGAACCACTTTATATTTTCTCTCAGTCTGTCGACTGATCCGAAAAGGCCAGAGACAAGCCTATGGGGATCTGACGGTCCCAATAAACACCTCAACAAGGTACTGTAATTCAATTCTTACAACAGACAATATCCTATGGTTGCAAGGTTTTTTTTATAGCATCCAAGAACAAGACTTTACAGTTTTGGGCGGCAAGTGAAAAAGATGCGGATGCCCTAACAAGAACAGGGTTGAAGGTGACAAGGGAGATCTGTGCTTCTGGGAGCCTGCATAAGTAGAGCATTCAGGTGAAAGCCTTCCTTTCCACTTCTACTCCCCCATGATCATACATTCATCTTGAAAAACAACGACGATGACGATGATTCAGGTTTTAATGGCGTATAGCAACCCCGGCCATAATGTGCCAAAACGGTGGTGGAAAATGTAATTGTGGTACAATAAAACATTCAACTGTGTTTCAGACTGTGTCATGTTCATCAAATTCTTCCCTAATCTGAAGATTTCAAGTGTAGAAGTTTTTTGCCTCCAGCTCCAGAGTTTAGAGGTTTCTAGAAGCAGGGCTGGTGAGAGAAATTATGGAGATGAGTCCTGGCACCCCTCGTCACGTCTCCTGGTGCTGGTGGTGGGTCGGGAGGGGCGCCATCCCTGGCTGACCCCCTCCCTCTCGCCGACCCTGTCGAGAAGGTGTGCAGATCAAAGACGTAAATTGCACACAACTAAGCCTCACCAAAACCCAAGCAATGTAGAACAAAACAAAAAGGGCACAATTAGAGAGGGTGTCTTTCAGATTGTAGCAGCAGCGTCATCTTCATCACCATGCAGCACCGCCATATCGGTTTTTATCGCCATTGTTACGTCTTAGCATCTTTGGTAGCGTGACACCAACGAAAGAAATGGGGAACCGACTCAGGGAGCAAAGTATAACGAAAGTGATTATTTCATTATGTACAAAAGGTATACAAGTGGCGGCCGTCCAGCAGCATGGATAGTAGGGGAAGACGAAGATGGTCCGATGGCCTCCGCTTTTGTAGACCGCATTGGGGCCACGTCCTTGTCGGATTCCACGTACGAGTCCTATTTTGGTGGCCGGAGTCCGTGGGAAAGGCGTTGCTCACGACGGAGAGAACAAATCCCTCAGAAGGGACAGTAGGGGAAGTTGAGTGCTTGCTTCCCGCAATGTGTGTCTGGTTTGGTCGTCCAGCCTTGGCGCTCGAAATTATCTTCCGCTTCCAATCTGTCTACGTGGTCATCTGTTTTGCATGCGATCGTAACAGCTCCTCCGCCGGTGGGGATGATCTTGGAAGGGAAGGGACCCACGTGGCTTCCCTGAAGAGATCTAGGTGTCTCGTAGACGTGCGATGTCTCCATGCGCAGCTAACACCAGCATTGTTGAAGAGTGACGACACGGGCACTTCGCACACTGCGCTGTGGTCCCTGGTTCCTATGGTTTCACACATCAGTTCCCTGGCTCAGACTTTTCATAACAAAGCAGGTTGCACTTTTCATTTCAAACAACAAACACTGGCTTGGCCGAATACCCAGCCAAGAACAACACCCAAGCGAGCGCCAGTCCCTTTCAACACACACCAAGTGAAAATATCGGTAAAGTATAACAGACGAGGTTACTACAACATTGCCACGAATCATCATCGCGAAACTTCCAGGGCAGGCACGAAACGGTACATCTCATCCCGGCGCATGCTGAAGAAAAAGCAAGAAGCTTCCAGACACATCGTCTGCTCTCTGGCAAACGCACGTGCTGTTTCTAGACTTTTCGGCGCGATGCTTAAATGCTTGTGCGCTCCAAGCTGGAGCATTCATTCTTTGGACTCAGTTGTGTTCAGAGAGCTATCACTCTTGTGTTTTGCTACCAAGTAGTCTAATAAACCGTTCGCTGTTTATTCGACGACTCGACGACCCATTTCGCTTCGTGACATTTCTGGTGAGGTGCAGGGCAATCTCTGCTCAACGGCCTGGAAGAACAGAAACGACTTAGTCGAAGATAGCGTGGTCTACCTTCGGAATTCAGGCCATGGAACCCCAACCCGCAAGAAGATGAATACGACAGCCACCATCGGCAGCGCGCGGCACGGCAACAGCTGGGCGCATTCGCGACCCGCCCAACCTGCACCACTCAGCTACCAGCCACACGCACAAGGAACTCGCAAGACAGACGTACGGCGAACATCAGACTTGAGGCCGCTCTGCTACCACTGTGAAGAAGCCACCCGGGTCTACCGCCGTTTCCCGTACCGACGACTGGGTCTACCCGGATTTTCACCCGACCCCGCCTTCAGCGCATAGTCATCCCGCCGCAATTGAAGACTCTCTACGGCAGCAGCATGCTTCTGCTGACTCACGACGCGACCAGTCTCCGAGCTCGACGAACAGCAATACAGACCGACGCGACGCTCAAAACCTTACCAGTGACTTGCAAATACTCAATCACGACCACGAGACAGCTGCATTAATCGATAACGGCGCCGACGACAATGTTAAAGACGACGACGTTGGCTACGAGGCTTCGCAGGGTGCAAACGAAATGCGATGAGCCGACACAAGTTCTGGCATCGGGACGATGCCACGTCTACGGAGGGGGCAATGCCACGAATCATCATCGCGAAACTTCCAGGGCAGGCACGAAACGGTACATCTCATCCCGGCGCATGCTGAAGAAAAAGCAAGAAGCTTCCAGACACATCGTCTGCTCTCTGGCAAACGCACGTGCTGTTTCTAGACTTTTCGGCGCGATGCTTAAATGCTTGTGCGCTCCAAGCTGGAGCATTCATTCTTTGGACTCAGTTGTGTTCAGAGAGCTATCACTCTTGTGTTTTGCTACCAAGTAGTCTAATAAACCGTTCGCTGTTTATTCGACGACTCGACGACCCATTTCGCTTCGTGACATTTCTGGTGAGGTGCAGGGCAATCTCTGCTCAACGGCCTGGAAGAACAGAAACGACTTAGTCGAAGATAGCGTGGTCTACCTTCGGAATTCAGGCCATGGAACCCCAACCCGCAAGAAGATGAATACGACAGCCACCATCGGCAGCGCGCGGCACGGCAACAGCTGGGCGCATTCGCGACCCGCCCAACCTGCACCACTCAGCTACCAGCCACACGCACAAGGAACTCGCAAGACAGACGTACGGCGAACATCAGACTTGAGGCCGCTCTGCGCTACCACTGTGAAGAAGCCACCCGGGTCTACCGCCGTTTCCCGTACCGACGACTGGGTCTACCCGGATTTTCACCCGACCCCGCCTTCAGCGCATAGTCATCCCGCCGCAATTGAAGACTCTCTACGGCAGCAGCATGCTTCTGCTGACTCACGACGCGACCAGTCTCCGAGCTCGACGAACAGCAATACAGACCGACGCGACGCTCAAAACCTTACCAGTGACTTGCAAATACTCAATCACGACCACGAGACAGCTGCATTAATCGATAATGGCGCCGACGACAATGTTAAAGACGACGACGTTGGCTACGAGGCTTCGCAGGGTGCAAACGAAATGCGATGAGCCGACACAAGTTCTGGCATCGGGACGATGCCACGTCTACGGAGGGGGCAATGCCACGAATCATCATCGCGAAACTTCCAGGGCAGGCACGAAACGGTACATCTCATCCCGGCGCATGCTGAAGAAAAAGCAAGAAGCTTCCAGACACATCGCCTGCTCTCTGGCAAACGCACGTGCTGTTTCTAGACTTTTCGGCGCGATGCTTAAATGCTTGTGCGCTCCAAGCTGGAGCATTCATTCTTTGGACTCAGTTGTGTTCAGAGAGCTATCACTCTTGTGTTTTGCTACCAAGTAGTCTAATAAACCGTCCGCTGTTTATTCGACGACCCATTTCGCTTCGTGACAATATAAAAAGGAATTATTATACAATTAAAGATCATATCTGACACTCTTGTCTCACGCTTGGAACCAAAGAATACTTCATACCATGTACAACATTCATGCAACGAACAATTTGGTCCCCACAATTTAGTTCCAAGCCAGACCATGACAGGACCGTTCTGGACTCAATGGCATCGACTGAGACAGTCTGCGTTACCGTGGAGCTTTCCTTTTTTATACACGACATTGAAATTGTATTGCTGGAGAGAGAGACTCCAGCGAAGGAGGCGTCCATTTCTAGAGCACATTCGTTCTAGCCATAACGCCTCGTGCACAGACTAAAGGTGGCGCTTTGCGCGGCCACGTAGTGGTTGGAAAGCGAACTTTTGTGTGAGTCGTCCGATATCGAAACCAGTCGAAAGTGTGTGTGGCGGACGTCATGAACATCGAAATTGTGTGAATCGGTTGTGCATCTTTGTGGATTTCAATCGCTTTGAACTCCGAACGACAACTTTCGGTCCTCAGCGGTCATAAGGCTATAAGGCATAAGGCTATATGCAGAAGCAGGCATCTGAGCGTTTTTACAATTCTTTTAGCTTTTCTTCGTGAGCACCGCACTTGCGTATGTTTTCTTTTATACATTTTCCAGCAACCTTGCAAAGGTTGCACCTACAGTGGATGCAGAATTCTCATTAGCTGAGTTGAAAAAAGCGACAAGGTCCAAGCTAGTTGGAAGTTCTTGTCTGAATGGAGAACACACATCACAACATCACTCAACACAACACGAACGATATACGGTCTGATTATGGCAACCAATTAGGCTTATTGGCATAAACGAAGACAGATAGAATCCACGGAGTAGCTTATTTTGTGACGCAAACGGTTGATGGCCGACAATCATCTTCTCCTCATGTCCACTTCGTGTGGATCTGGCGGGAAACTCTAGAGTGTGGAAACTCTAGTATGTCTCCCGATTTGTTAAAATTGGGAGACATAGGTTTTTTTAAAATCAACATTGATGTTAATGAACAATAAAAGCTGCACACCATTCAATGAGGAACATAAAAGCGATTACATTTGCTGCACCGGTTGTACTGAGCGCAATGCGTCTGTTCCTCCTGTTCCTCTCTCTCTTTTTTGTGCAGTACAGACAAAGCAATGTCTTGCAGATATGTCGGGAAAATGGTACCCGCATTCTTTTATAACAGGACGGATTACAGAGGAGTAAGCAAAGAGGCACTTTACCTTCTGTATTCGTACCAATAAAATAAAGCACACATAAACGGTTTACATTGTATGCTCACTAGCCTGGCTCCGACCTCACACTCTCTGTACGGGGGGGGGGGGGGGGTGCAGTTCCCAATTCAACCTGGATGCTAGTGCTGGATGCTGGCTAACCTTTTCAGTGGCTTTCATCTTTCATCATGTTCTTGTTTTCCTATTGTTGGTCACACAGGTTTCACAGTTGTTCTGTCATACTTTCTATGTCGATGAACCGTATCTCTAGCAGAAGTGGAGTTGTAAAGCCAATGAAACAACGAATGAGAAGGCGACAGCTTTTATTGTCCATAAACATCACCACGGAAAAGATGCAGGGGACAACTGTAAAGTTCGTGTCTCCTTTTTCTTTTTACATTCAAGCACGCGTGTCTGACCACCAGTAGAAAAGTACTAGCATCTAGCGAACGGTATCGCTAGCGATCTAGTGCAGCGAATGATGTCGCTTTTATGTTACTCATTGAATGTCGTGCAGATTTTATTATCTACTAACAGATGAAAAAGGTCTATGCCTCATTTTTCAACAAATGAGGAGAGCGAATGGTAACACTCGGTCGGCTGTGATGTGTTTCGTCAGTTACCCCATCCGCACCCCTGTATTTTTGGGCGCGCAGGAGCCTGGGGGACCATTTTTTTGCCTACACAACCAGGGAGCTTTTTTTTTCATACCCCGCTTTATCATACGTTTTTGTGCACCCAACAACGCAACAGTTTGTGCGGTACCGCATTACCTTTAGCAGCTATCAATTCAGGCGCGGCGTCACCGAAGCAAGGTGACGATTGAACGCGTACGAATAGCCCTCGCAAACGGAGCGGACTCACACAACAAGTTCCTATGGCTGCCGCCAGGATTTTCCGTGGCGCGGCGGACGCTTTGCACGTAAAGTATTTGCACGAAGCGTTATATGGGGAATTACTTGTTTTGTGCGTCCCGTTGGCACAAAACGGCTCCCAGCCCGTGATTGCTAGCGTCGCACTGTACGACAAAGGGCTTCGAGTAATCCGGTGCCTGTAAAATAGGGCGACTCGTCAGTGCTTTCTTCAACGTCTGAAAGGAGAGTTCCTTCTTATCGTCCCATTTAACCTCGGTTGGCTCTTCTTTCCTTAGCGCATCGGTCAGAGGACTCGCAATATCCGAATAATTCGGAATATAGCTCTGATAGTAGCCGGTGAGGCCTAGGAACGATCTGATCTCAGATTTCGTGGAAGGCTTACGGAAGTCCTTGACGGCTGCGATTTTTAAATCGACCGGCCTCCGCTTGCCCTGTCCTACAACGCGTCCCAAGTATTCCACTTCAGCACATCCAAGCTGACATTTCTCAGCTTTTATAGTGAGACCGGCTTCTTTCAAACGGTCAAACACGCATCTCAAGTGGCTAACATGCTCGTCCCAAGTATTAGAAAATATTGCCACGTCGTCTAAGTAGGGCACTGCGTAGTTTTCCAACCCCCGTAAAACATTGTCCGCACGCGTTACCGCTGCGCCACCGGAGCTGGTTAGCCTTACAAGGGTAGACAGATTTCGGCTTACGGGCGACAAAAGAATTCCCTCAAGGTCTTCTAGGTCTTGCTCATTGTCGTTCCCGTCGACTGGGTCATCTCTGACCTCATTCGCTTCGCAGCTGTCCCCAAATCTTAGCCCTGTCTCTTCCGTTGTTTCTGTTACCGCGTCATCATCTTTTGTTGATTCTGGCCATGTTACTTGGGTTGCCTTTGTGCTTTCTTGTTCTCTAACAGCAGTTTCACTCTCACTAGCGGTAGTTTTTGCACCAACTCGGCTCTCTACACTTTCGCTGTTGAAGGGCATGTGCCTATCTTGTTTGCCCTCATCATATCGAAGCTGAGTGGCCAACTGTCGTGCTTTCGAGCGCGTTAAAGCTTGCACCACACCATTTTCAAAACTTAGACCCTTTTGTCTCAGAAGTTCATCTGAGCGATTAGAGAACAAATAGGGGTAGTGAACAGACAAGTTTTCTGACACGGCGGCTTCAGTGCGCAATTCTCCAAACGGCCCTTTAATAGTGACCTCCGCGATCGGAAGACAAACACTTTCTTCCTCCACAACCTGCCTTATCCAAGACACTTTCCCCGTAAGGTGCTCTCTTCTGACATAAGCGGGGTGCACTATATCCATAGTAGCGGCACAGTTCCTCAGCACTCGGCACGGCTTCCCGTTCACTTCTAACTCAAACATGTAGGGTCGCAGTAGCTTAAATTTTCCTCATCGTCGGCAACGTAAGAAAATGCTACTCGGGGGTTCGGACAACGTGCGGCAATATGGCCTACTTTTTTGCACCTGTGGCAAATTAACGGTCGTCTACGTTCGAACTCCTTGCTACGCGGCATACCCCCATTCTCACTTTCCCCGGGGTTCTCTTGCAACTCTTTTGGGGCGGTCTCCTCTACTTTCTTTTCTCTGGGAGTCGGCTCTTTTGTTTGAGGCAACCCCACTTTTCGAAACCGTGACATTTTCTCGGGAAACTTCTGGACTGAGTGGCGACTCTCACTGTACGAATTAGGGAGAACTCTTAGCTTCCCTACGCGTGGCATACTCCTGTGCTAGCTCTGCGGCTTTCTCAAGTGTCTGGACATCCATCCTATCTTGGATCCAGTACCGCACGTCATCGGATACACCCACATAAAACTGCTCTAAGCAAAAGCATTCTAACACTTTATCGTGGTTGCCGAAAGCCTCAGCACTTTTGAGCCACTCTGTCATGTTTGCCCTGAGATCGTACGCGAACTCTGAATAGCTCTGCCCCTTTTTGAACATCGATTCTCGAAAACGCTGTCTGAATGCCTCGGCTGACAGACGATACTTTCGCAGTAAGCTGTCCTTTGCTTTACTGTAATCGTCAGCGTCCTCTTTACTCAGGCGAGGGATAACGTCAGCGGCCTCGCAAGGAAGAACGGTAAGCAAGCGCTGTGGCCACAAAGGCTTTGCTATACCAAAATTTTCACAGATTCTTTCAAAGTTAACTAGGAAAAGGCCTGTATCTTCCCCCATCTTGTATGGTTGCAGAAGCTTAGTCATCTTTACTCGATCTAGGTCGCCGGAACCTGCCTCCGACGCCGGTCTTCCATCCAGCCGCTTCAACTCCAGTTCAACCTTCTTTAGTTGAATATCCCGCTCTATTTCTAACTTTCTACTTTCGAGCTCCTTGTCCTTTTGACGTTCGAGACTTTCACTTTCTGCCTTTTTGGCCTGCTCCGTCTTTTGGGCTTGTATTAGTTCCCAACACTCGGTAAGCTCGTCATCATCGGCACCCGATCCCACAATAGCCGCTATGATGGCTGACTTCAGACGCAAACCCTCGGTATCAATCCCCAATTCTTCGCACAGCAGTAAAAAATCTGCTTTCAACAGCTTCTTTAGATCCATAGCGGACTGATTTGTGAGTGTCAGTTATGCCTGTTCATCTACTGCTGAATATTACGCACAAACAAAATTCCTAACAGTAGCCGAACAAAATTTCGATAGCACTACCAATTCCTAACTAACACTTGGTGTGCGTACGAAAAGAACCACTCAGTCACTCAAGCCGCTGTCCAAAGCCAAAGAATCCGTCATCCCAGCGCTGCCATCCAGTTGTTACGTATGAACAGTATGGTCATCTGTTTTGCATGCGATCGTAACACCATGTTCTTTTCATTCTGACCAGCATGAGGGTGGCTGGCGCCTTACTTTCTAATACCCTAGTCACGCGGCAAACTTAATGCATTAAACGGAATGACAGTAACTTCACCTCTTAACCAACCATCATCTCGAATGACACCGTTCTCTCCCCTGATTTGTTGAAAACAGTAGGCGTACGCCTTTTCTGTTACAATTATGTCCGGCATAATTGTGGCAGAAAAGGTTCTGACAAAAACCTGTGACAAAAAAGATATATAGGTTCTTGTGTATGTCTTAGACATTAGTAGTCCTAACAGTTTTCAGTTACTATCTTTGTTGTTGTTACTTCGTGACTCGAGAAAATCCAGATCATTGTTGCAGGGCACGACTTTTTCGGCAAGCAAAAGGAAGTCTACGAAGCTAATAAATGAAGAAAAAAGAGGAAAAATAGTTTTTACGTTCATGCACAACATGCAAAGTTCCGCGCTTAATTCCGTGTGAACCGTTATTTGAACCGGTAACCGGTATTTTTTTACCGGTTTAGTTCCGGTTCAGCTCCAAGATGGCGTCGACTCTTTCGGTTCGGTTCAGTTCCGGCTAAAAATAACGGTTATTAACGGTTTTCGGTTCGGGTTCAGGTTCGGTTCGATTCTCTGGTCTCAACCAATGCCGCGAAGTGCGAGTTTGGCGTTACCAGCTTTACCTTCCTGGGACACACCATCACCCCGGAAGGCATCCGGCCACTCGCACCTAAGGTCCAGGTCATCCGAGACTTTCCTACCCCCACCTCTCGCAAAGGGCTCCGCGCGTTCATTCCCCGGCCTCGTGACCTTCTCCCGACATTTTGTGCCTTGCTGTGCTGCCTTGCTCCAACCTCTGTACGCCGTTCTCGGCGCTGACCATCCGAAAGAGGCCCGTGCTGCCCCTCTGGAGTGGACACCGGCAGCAGAACGCGCGTTCGCAGAGGTCAAGCAGGCCCTGGCAGATGCTGTGTTGCTCCACCATCCTCGTCCTGACGCCGAAACTGCGTTGTTCGTCAACGCCTCCACTGCTGCCGTCGGCGCCGTCTTGCAGCAGCGTCAGGGTGGCCACTGGAAACCTCTCGGTTTTTTTCCCAGCGCCTCTCGCCACCAGAAACACGCTACAGCACCTTCGGGCGTGATCTCCTCGCAGCCTACCTGGCATGCAGACACTACCGACATTTTCTCGCAGGCCGCCCGTTTGTGCTGTACACAGGCCACAAGCCTCTCATGTTCGCCTTGCGATCGGCGTCCGGCAACTACTCACGTCGTGAAACCTGCCACAAGTGCTGCCTCTTGGAATTCACGACAGATGTACGCCACGTCGCCGGCGAAGACAATGCAGCTGCCGACGCGCTCTCGCGGCCGGACGTTAATGCTCTCCATCCGCCCCCCGCGGTCGATTTGGACGGCATCGCCCAAGCGCTACAGGCTGATCAAGAGCTCGCCGATCTTCGTTCATCCCCCGCATCCACCACTTTTCGCGAAATGTCGCTCCCCGGTTCGACGGCGAGACTATGGTGCGACACATCTACTGGCACCCCGCGCCCTTTCGTTCCCCTGGACTTTCGCCGGCCTGTTTTCAACGCCCTCCACTCGTTGTCCCACCCTGGCGTGCGCGGCACGCAGAAGATTGTCGCAGAGCGCTACATATGGCCTCGCATGAATGCCAACGTCCGTGCCTGGGCTCGCGCCTGCCTTGCCTGCCAGCGGTCCAAAATCCACCGCCACACCATCTCGCCTCCATCGCGGTTCCTTCCGCCAGATGCCCGTTTCGGCCAGGTAAACATCGACCTGGTCGGCCAGCTTCATCCGGCCAAGGGCTACCGCATCCTGCTCTCTTGCATCGACCGGTTTACCCGCTGGCCGAAGGTAACGCCGATTCCTGACCAGCAGAAACAGTGGCCCACGCATTCCTCTTCTCCTGGGTTTCCCGATTCGGCGCCCCGTCCACTGTCACCACGGACAGAGGACGCCAGTTTGAATCGGTCCTCTTCCGTCACCTGTGCAGCGCCCTCGGAACCCATCACATCCGAACCTCGGCCTACCATCCGACTGCCAACGGCCTGGTCGAGCGCCTTCATCGGCAGCTCAAGGCTTCCCTCCGCGCCACTGACCACGGCGACACAACATGGCCCGAGCGTCTTCCCTTCGTCCTGCTTGGCCTTCGCGCCGTGATCCGCCAGGGCGGCTGCAGCGCGGCCCACATGGTCTACGGCTGCCTGCTCCGCCTTCCCGGAGCGTTCTTCACCCCCTCGGCTCCGCTCTTGCCCGACCCCTCCTCGTACATCGACCATCTCACCCAGCTCTTCCAGGACCTCAAGCCCACACCTACCCGCTCCGGTCCTGCAACAGGCGTGTTCGTAAGCCCCGCCCTTCCTCAAGCCACCCACGTCTTCGTCCGCCGGGACTCTGTACGCACCAGCCTGCAGCCACTCTACGACGGCCCCTACAGGGTCATCTCACGAGCCGGGAAGTTCTTCCGCCTGCACCTCCCGCGGGGACCCGACACTGTGGCCATCGACAGGCTCAAGCTGGCATTCCTGGAGTCGGAACCGCATGTATCGCCCGCTCCGCGCTCAACTCCTGTCTCCGGCCTTTCTACCCCTTCACGTCGGGTACATTGTAATGGGCCCCGCAGCTCGCACACTGCGGGCCGCCCGCCGCCCCATGTCCGCCTCCTGTCTTCCTTGACTCCGGCGCCCGACCTTCCCGCTGCCCTCTTCGCCGGCTTTGCGGGGGGAGCCCTGTAGCACCAGCGTCATCTTCATCACCAGCACCGCCATCGGTTGCGCGCAGCACTGCGCGCGACCCGAGCTTTCGTTTTCGGTTCATCGCCATTAACAGTCATTAAAAACCCATCAACCTCAGTAGGGCCTGGTCGCCTCTTTTCTCGCTCTACAAGATCATTGAGGTTATTTGTTGTGTTTGTCATAACTGTTGCTTTGGCCGCTGCAATTTATATTACTATCTAAAATGCAGAGGCCATGAGGCTCATATTTGGAATCACTGAATTTTCTGAATTCTGGACACTAAAATTCCTGGCTTGATTTGATTATTTTGTGATGAGTTAGAGCACTGCACGGGCCTAATTTTCAGGCCCGTGCCCGGCCCAGGCCCGGGCGCGACACCGCCGGCCCGGGCCCAGCCCGTACAGAGGTACCATAATTCCACGCGTATTAGCCGCGGCTTATGCGCGATTTTTTTTTCTCACGGGCGCCCTGCGGCTTATCCACCGTGCGGCTTATCTGATGACTATTTTTTCCTGGTATTTTCCCCATACGCCGATTTTAACGAAAGGGCCGACAGTGCCTCTGGAACAGCACTGCCCTACAGATGCACGAACAGTGCGTAACAGGGACGGGTCTACATTCGAGTAGATTAATCTTCCTGGTGCATTTCCCAAAGCAGCTTTAAGGAAAGTTGTGACAGTGATTCACGTCTTCTGGAAGATCACTGACCCATCAGTCCACGAACCCCCCCCCCCCCCCCCCCCAAGGGCACAATCCGATTTTGGTAGAACTCCAGAACTGACCTCCTCTGTTGTACACTGTGCCGATCCCGGAGTATGGACCACAGGGTTTATGGCCTTCTCTATGGTCTCCTTTGTCGCACAAATCAGTCGTCTCATATTGCCCGCGGCTTATCTGCGGGTGCGGCTTATCTGCCAGAAAATTTTCAAAACGTCCCAAAAAACGCGTCCTGTGGCTTATCTGCGGTGCGGCTTATACGCGTGAAATTACGGTACACCCGAACGCAGCAGCGGCTGTTTTCTCTGCCGGCAAGCCGCTCTGTGCTTGCTTGCTTGGGAACGCAGCGCGCAGCGGCGTATGTACATTGCGGTTCAAGAGAGACTCATCGCCGCTCGACTGCACATGCTCCGGTGTTAGTTCCCCTCTCTCGAACTCTAACGCGAACGAAATATATGTCAGAACACCTAACCTAACCGACCCTCTTGCCGGACTCTCATAAAAACGAAATATGTCAGAACACTTAACCTCACTGACCCTCGTGCCGGACCCTCACGAGAACGAAATATGTCCCGACACCTAACCTAACTGACGCTCGTGCAGGACCCTCAGCGCGCCCGCCACACCAATCGCCCCCAAATGTGTGTGAATGCACGCGTGAAATACAGACCCTTTCACGAAATAAGCACGATCACGTGTAAAAAAGTGATAGTTGTCAGATGAAAATACCTGATATCCCATACCCAATGGGGAA
Organism: Ornithodoros turicata; assembly: GCF_037126465.1. NCBI lineage: Eukaryota > Metazoa > Arthropoda > Arachnida > Ixodida > Argasidae > Ornithodoros > Ornithodoros turicata. The sequence goes on from NC_088204.1 coordinate 44,693,846, forward strand.
AAAAAGTAACGTGAAAATTCAGCTGTCCAGTCCCGTGAAATATGTTCGCGTACATGCCCGACCATGTTTGGCGTTGCCAAGCCCGTACCCGGCCCAGGCCCGGTGGCTGAAACCCGAGCCCTGCCCAGGCCCGCCTAAAACACGCGAAGCCCGGGCCCGTGCAGTGCTCTACCTCAGGTAGAATGAACCGTATTTGATGAAAAGCTGTATGTACTTGCTTGCGCTGTAGAATAGTTCAAATTCGAATAGTTCAGTTGAAACTAGTAACCCATGTGACTAGCTGTGAGAATAAAGTTTGCGACTGCAGCATAGTCTTCCAAGTGTCAATTCTTGCTCAAAATTTTCGTATGCCCTTGAAATTTGCAATACAATTACGAAAATTGAGAGTTTGCAAACACTAAGGGTCTTACACTACCTTCTGCTGCTCATGTATCAGCTTTAAGGCCCCTGGTTTTCTTCTGCGGCAAATTCAAAATTCTGCGGACTTGTATAGGTTCCGCGATTTTCCTCAGCAAGCAGTCAACGGCTGCTTGAAATGGGAAACACTTTATTTTCTTGGATAATGTTGGAACAAAACAATTTTTGTAAAATTACAGATTAAAAGTACTGTCGTGGCACTTGTGTTCTCCTCTGCCAAGACAAATGCCTGTCACCTGCAATCATTTTATAGCTGCTGGAAGGTCTTTCAGCATATACAGAGTTTATAGAAACTTTATAGGAAGATTATAGGACAGAGCTTACAATACATGCCCTGTGGAAGTTACAGGAAACCCTTTTGTTTCTCGGCTCTAGGCTGAGCCTTTAAAGGCAAACTCAAAGACATCAAATCAAAGTCCCCCACTGCTACCGCTAATCTGCACAAGAGAGGGACATCGCCCCTTCCTCAGGTGAAGTATGCATAATAAACTTGGGCTAATGTTATCTTAATTAAGCTAAACTACAATCTGTCTGTGCTGGTCCTGCAGCATGGGCAGTTTTGTAAAGCTGGCTTCACCTCATGCAGGGAAGCTGCAGACGAAGCCCAATTTCGGGAGGTATCGTATCGCGAATAGTCGGATATTCGGAAGTCCGAATATTGGGTGTTCGATTCGCGAATAAAATACTTCGAGTGATTGATATTTAATTCGAATTCGGGAACTCGAATATCCGCACACCCATAAAATAAGGCTTCCGTGAAGTTGCCTGACAAACGAAGGATTCCGCGATGAATTCCGGATTCCACGATATTTCGCGGAATCGCGGAAAACCCGGGGCCCTAATCATCTTCTACTGCCACTTTTGTAGTTTTCATGTCTTGCTTCTGGTGACAAGAGACTATCGATGACAACAAAATTGTAAGCCATCCCTATGTGATATGTAATAGCATGGCTACAACCCACTGTCCACATTTATTTATTTAACAATACTGTCAACCCCTTGTCCAGGGACCACTACAGGTGTTGTCACAAGACATTTTTTCTTCTGAGCATGCTTTACAGGTGCCTGTGCAATGTACATAGTCTTAAAATAATCTTGGAGGTTATATTCATCCCATTGCGAGGGAAAACAGTGCGACAACACGGGTCAAGAAATGGCACAAACGAAGCACTGCATGTGTGTCATCTCGTTGAATGTTCACCGTTGAGCGCTTCATGTGTGTCATCTCTTGCCCCATGCTGTCGCGCTGTTTTCCCCTCACAGTACATACCAACTTGCCAAGATCACTGCCTTGATTCATTCCTGTGACTTTGTGTAAGTGAAAACAAGTGACAAATACAATAGGTTACCGTTTTAGGGTTAGACCCGATTTTTCGCAATATGTATCTGCACCTCGAACACGCTTTCTGAAATTTTGGTATCACCCAGCTTCTACTAGGAATCCCTGAGGTTCTCGCTTTGGGTTCTGCAACAGGCGTGGTAATGGGTGAATCATGATATTAACCTGAACAGGTCCAGGAGGAGACACCTCATTTTATAATCCCACTCTGCTGATCCTACAGATGAGCTTTCATAAAGCTGGGATACATGTTGCAATTCCTGAGGTCACTCAGTGCCCCAGTCCCCAGTACTCCTTGTCTGGTGACCTGTTTGCACCAGTGTCATTCCACATGAAGCAATGCAATCTCATGGCCACCACCACAAACAGGTATTGCAAATTTTTTTTTTTTACTGGTTGACACCGTAGAGAAACCAACGTCAACGAAATACTTTCACCAAATTCGGAGGCATTTTCAGGTGAGGTGGCGCTAAACGTCTGGGGTTCATCGAAAAATGAGCTGCCTTTGAAGGCATCTCCTGACAAAATGGCTAAGGGTACTTTAGGTCCGTAAACATCAGAGTGTTCATAAAGGATTGGCCTTTAATTGTGTATAAAGAAACTGAAGAGAATGTTGATGCATCTTTCGTAGGCCCGTTTTTGTTTTATGTTTGCTATTTTTTACGGTGTCACTTAAAATTTACTGATCGAATGGTCTCTGCAGGCTAGCCTTTGCTGCAAGTCGCTTCACCATAACACCGTCACACAGTCCTTTTCCGTGCTAGGTACCGACGAAGTTCTATGGCGCCAGGACCCTGAATCTCCTTCGTGAAAGCACAAGCTTATGAAGCTATTCTTATTTTTGTATTGTGGAGCAGTACCATTGGAAAAATGATACATACAAGAACAATATCCGTGGTGGTCGAGCCCTTGGACTGGATCACTTTATGTGGAATAACCCACGTGTGCGAGTGCCTGAACACGATAATGACACGCAGATATGTAACATGTGAGCTTTTGTACACTGGCGAGGTTTGCCTGTTGTAATGGCTGTACAATAAAAATTCTGGTTTCTGGGCTAATTATCACAATGGTGGTTCGAATGAGACAACTTGGGTTACGCCGGAAAATTCCTCGCTGGCATATCAAATGGGGAAGGATTTCTCCCTGAATTTCTGTGTGAAAATATCATCCAATTTTTACACTCCGAATTGCAAAAACCATAAAACATGAAGACAAACAACCCTATGAATACAGGAAACCTTCAGGGTACGCACTATGTGCCTGTTGGATATCCAAACATACACTGTAGGACAGCGTAGACTTTGGCATGATACACTACAAAATTTCTACAGGCAATCCCCCCCCCCCCCCCCCCCTTCTACAGGCAATCTTGCACTAATCTATATGTTGCCTTTTGAGCATGAATAGTTCCTGTAGAAAACATTGCACTGTCAGACAAAAGTTTGTGGGTGTTTTCTCCGCCTTATGTGCTAACAGTCGACGATGACATGACATCTACTCGAAGCCACGGACCTTGAGGGATCCTGGATGTCCGTCGATTTTCTTCATCACTGAGATCATCAATTGACCTTAAGCAGTGTATGTAGCGTGTCCTATACTGGATACTCCTCTCAGATAAATCCTGGATCTGTCCGTGGGCCACATACAGCCCGAGCACTATGGTGGTGAGTCAAGCTTTCAACGCTGCTCCTATAAAAAAAAGTTGGTGAGGACAATTTTTTACAGCATTTCCACTTGTCTATTATTGCTATTACTTGCATTGTAAAGGAAACTCCACAAAAGATAACAATAATGATTCGGGACTTTACGTCGCGAGACAACTGCGACCTCCACGAAAGAGAAACAGCACCAGCTCGCCACTGTATGCCCCCCCCCCCCCCCCCCCCATGACCAAGAAATACAAAATGCACATAAATGTACAAGAAAATGAAGAGAAACAAATCAGGGGCCAGTGCAAGATGATGGCACCCAGAGCCTCTTCCTGGTGCAGTTCAGTATAGAATGTGGCCAGGATACGGGCTTCAATGTGTGCCTAAAATGCCAACAGCAGACCAGTAGAAAAGTATTTTCTTGCATATTTCAAATAACAGGTTCGCAGTCTTTTAGCATTGTGTAGTGAGATCTCTGTTCTATTGAATGAGATATTGCAACTGTTTTCATCTGAACTGTCGCATTCTGAAAATGGTTAAAATATTGCAAAAATTCAAAATTTGGTATTTTCAGGCATTGCTAATGCATACAGAATTTTGAGCAGAAACATAAAATATTTTGTAAACATTCCTGAGGTGCCACTCAAGCAGTGACCTTGTTTACTTTATACACGAGCTGTAAGGGAAACACGAAATGACAAACAGCAGGGAAATCTCATCTTTTCCGCGCATCATTTGAAGTCAAGCATTTTGCATAAAGCTGGATTCACACATGCATTTCTTGAGGCGGCACCGCACGCTCTGGGACCGCTATGCAGCTGTCGCACTGTGTTTCCAGACGCTTGTCGACAACTGCTGTGTGCTGCACCTTCGCAGCGCCGTTCGACAAACGCTTTTTCATCCAGCCAATCGGAGCACTCGGAGGGGAGAAGTGGTGGAAGTGGCTTCCTTTTGGTGCCTGAGGGGCCTCCCAATACTGCGCTGGGATCTTTCGTCCTCTGTGTATGTGTGTGTTTGGTGCTACCATGTGAGTAAATTCCTTGTCACCAATAGTTGTTTGTAGTCCGAGCAATGAGCTGGGAATTTGCGCAAACGACGGAATCAATGAAAATAAATACGACTTGTGTGTGACTGTGTGTTCATTGTCGATAAGTAAACATGTGCCTCGCTTCTTCTGCCGTTCCTTCTCTGCTATATTGTGTCACGTGTGTCGTTCCAACGATTGATGGTTCCAGTAGAAATGCTTCACAATAATGGTGAAATAGATAACATACTTCACAAGACAAATTTGGAGGAAGAGAGCTGGACGTGTTGGTACGCGATCTTGACACATCAACAACAATGAAGCACATTTGCAGGCTGTCGGCTCGGCTATGTGTGACAGGCCCCTCTCAGCTGCACCGAGAACGCTGAGGTGGCGCTGCTTTTTGAAACGCATGTGTGAATGAGCCTTAAGTTATGCAAGGTACAGTACTGCACCTGTTACATGTATTGACATTTACGTGAATAACAGGTAAAGTATGAGTGATTAAAGGCTTAAAGGATTAATGTTGAGGTACACTTTTCCCTCTTCACAAGGCCCTCTACATGAAAAATTATTTTTGAAAAATATAGGAGATGCTGGAGCGGCCCGACTGGATCATCTGTGATGGCATGAGACAGCTATTTTGAAAAAACGTCAGTATGTGCCTTACATACATAACGTTTGTTCGAATACGAGTTGACTTGGATAACAAAGTTTGTAATTGCACTGCTATGTATGTCTGTTGTCCGGGATTGCAGGGGAAGCTGGCTTGCAGTGGCCGTGAACACACAAATTTTATCAGAGGTAAGCAGTGTCTGTTGCTCGATGCGAGGCTATTTTGTGCTGTTATAGGCGTGTCGCTAATGTGGAATTTGGGACTGTGGCTACCTATGAGACAGCGATCTAAATGTACAGAGAGTAGAATATAAGATACATGATTAGGACTTTGTATAACGTGGTATGCTCACCTAGAATGGGGAGTTCATCCCAAGTTTGGTACCAAATTCTAGGCGGGCGCGCTTCTGCTGGCGTTTGTTGACACTGTTGGAAGAAAAATGTCCAAGACACGAAAATGGTGAGTCAATCACATCTGAATACAGTAAGCGGAGTCATGATAGTCATTGCACCACTTCACAGGAAATTATAGTGACTACTACAGTGAACTTCTAAAATAGATTGCAGTGACATCGAAGGCAAGCATTGTTACTCCTTGCAATGCAAGAAAATACAACAGCATGGAATTTGAGTAACATTTCTACACAACTTCAAGAGGAAACTGCACGTCCTTCTCACACCAACTTTCACACAAACAAATTTCCAGGAGAGTTGTGTATAAGAAGTTTACAGCTGTTATTTCCACTTTCCTGCTTTCTGCCAATTGTTTTTTGTCTCCTTATAACAACTGAACATTCAACATGGTTCAACTTGCATGGTAAACATTATTATGAAGTACTTGAATCAGGCAAGAGCTTGACGAAGGGCACCTTTTGCAGCATGAAGTACTTGTTTTGTCCATTTTTGAAGCTGTGTAGCCACAGAGCACCTTCTGATCGTTGTAATGGTTCAGTTATATGCAGTTTGTAGAAGTCTGCAGTTTGTTTTCGTGTATAATACAGTAGTGTATGGTACACACTTGAGTTGTACAGTATGTACTTGTAGTAGTGTATGGTACACACCTGAGGTGGTGCCAGTAGTTGCAAATGGTGTTTAAACAATGCTAGCAATTAAAGTGAGAAAATATATCCTACTTAATTTCGTGCAGCTTGACCAACTCATTGAGAGGTACAAGCAGTAAAGGCCACAGGAACCCAAGGAGCCAGACATAGAGAGGTATGGAGGAGAGGGCTTCCCCAAAGGAGGGATGATGAAGGGCAACGTCACCCACTGAGAACATCAGTTGGAGTAGCATCCTGTAGACAACAAAATAATATAAACCCTTAAGGGAAAATGGAATAGACATTACAGATAGCTCATCACCACGCTTAATTCATCATGTGTCATATCGGGACCAACCACTGAAATCTCTGAGAGATGGGGAGGCCACTATGACGGCACATGGGTGGATGTTCTCTCATTCGTCATGGCAAATTTATCTGCTATGCACAGGAGGGTTAGTATTAGTGGGCGCACCCATGCACCGATCTGCTCGGGGTTGGTGACCAATGGCAGCTGACCTTCATATTACGATCCTTCTGGTTGACATGTTCCGTCATATGCACGTTTGAACCTCATAATGTGTGATGTCAGCCACACGAAACTAGGAAAGTGAAAGCTGAATGCTGGTCACGAGTCTCGTCTTGTCCACTTCTGTGCGTGTTTTGCTCCCTCCCCAAACTCAAGGAAATGCAGTGTGCTTCACATGCAGTACAGTCTAAGTGCGCACGTGCCACATGGGACAGGCTCGTGTTTCTCGCAGAAAAATGTTGTGTAGTGACTGGATGTTCCACTGCAATTGGAAACAGATACTATTGTTTTCTGAGGGTCTTGCACCTTGAAACGAGCAAGACCTTGAAAGCGACACTTAGCATCACTCAGAACCCTGCTTCATTCATCAAGCAGAGGCCACCAAGCACAATATTCTCACTGTACAGTGTCTTATCACTGTCCAACTAAATTTCCAAAAACAGCCTGAAAAAGCAGTGCTATTTCTTGCACAATATGCTGAAGTCAAAGATGAAAAGTTGTGGAAGGGCCTCCACTTCTCCTTTAAAGTCATACCTCACTCGTGGCTCTAAAATCCATTGCTAAATCTGTACGTACGAGTGTGATTCAATACATAACCTTAAATATTTTATTGACAGTTAATCAAATCTGATATTCTAGAGAACAGGGCATCATTTTTCTCTAAACTATCCCCTCGTTTAAATGCGGGTGCGCAATAATTTGGGAAGTGCCTGTGTTCCAGCAGAGAATTGGTGTTTGGGTCGGGTGTAGGGTTGCCACCCGGCCAGTATTTCACCGGCCCGGCCAGTTATTCGCTCGTTCTGCTGGTTGCCCATAGAAAGGTGATAACGTAGCCTTGGGCTGATGTTTGTAGCTCAAGACCTTTCGTGGAGGCTCTTTCGGGGTTTTCCCTTCGACATTCCACTACAGCTTGAATACATCTGGAGCATAGACCCAACTCCGGAGTCACCAGATCAGGAAATTGGGCTGTGGACACAGGGCCGACAACCGATGGCCTAATGGACCTTTTTCGCATACGCGTCGTATCCTAGCGGCTTTCCAACGAACCATGCTCGGCATGTGTCAAAATAAATCCACATGGATAGCACAAGGGACCAAAACCGGTCCGGAGTGTGTTCCCCTATCTGTCATCCCCATACTGCGCCATCTAGTGAAGACGGAGATAAACCTCTCCGGCGCCTCAAGGTCATGCGCATTCGCATAGACCACTGTGAAAAAGGTCCATTCTGTGCCCACATCCATCGGTCCATCAACGCGTGTCTGTGTTCTAGTTTCTGTCCCCCTGACAGCCTTCTCGAAACACTGCACAGTCATCACTGAGAGTTTTTCTCGTTTTCCAAGTTATTCATTACATTCCTGTGTTTGGAGGGGACAGGAGCAGTTGTTGTGCTGTTGACGGTTGTGTCGAGTCAGGTAGAAATTTAGGCCATATACGACCATCATGAATTCTCCGCCTGCTAAGAAGTTTCGTCTGCGTCAATGCGCTTTTCCAAAGTGAGTGTCCATCCGATCCAGTTGTTGGTTGTTCCAATCTCTTCCAGCGTAGTGTTGTTGCCTATTTATAGCAATTTCTAACGTTATAATCCAGCCGCGTACAGTTAACATATGTTTTCTCGTATTATCTTCAGCGAGCACTTTGTCCCTGTGTGTGTTCCTCCGCTCCTCCCCCATTTTATCTTTCCCGCACCTTTCATCCTTGCTCTCTACTACCACCTGCTCTCAGCCAGTATTTTTCACTACAAGAGGTGGCAACCCTAGTTGGGTGTGTAGCCATTAGAGGAATTCAGCGTTATTGCTTTGTACTATGGGCTAACTTGACTGAACTTGTGAGACCCAAAATCCTTATGTGACATGGCTTCATTTTCGTGAAAAGTGTTTTCACTCCAGCGAACAGGGCTGGAGCCCTTCAGTTATGGACTCGGCAATTAAATAAAGTAACCATATTTGGGCACCCAGATTGCGTTAATTAGGCAAGTAAAGATGGTACTATTATTAACGCGAGTCGATGATGAGACTGATGCGGGCACATGTGTGACTGTTCAATTCTTTTGGGTGGATTTAATGTTTGTGGCTGCGTTCATTTTGCAGTTGTAGTTGGTTATTGTTTTGGTTTTTTCTACATAGTGGCACAGGTCCAGTCTCTTATCTTCAGAGAACAATAATAATTGGGAGTAGATTTACACAGAAGGTGAGTCCGCCCGACATGTTGCACATGCAGCAGGGTAGGAGTGAGGATAATTTCGACCACCTGGTTTTCTTTTGATGTGCCCCGGAAATCACTGACACTCGGTGCTAGAAGCAATGCTTACCTCCTCCACATTGCTACCAACCTCGGCCGGGATCGAACCCGCTCAGCAAGCCAACACTTACAACTGAGCTACCGAGGCCGGAAGAGTAATTCTACGAAACAGTAACAGTAAGAATACAAGCACTTCATTGCTTCCAAATGTGCAGCTGAATAAAGCGCGAGTCTGAACAAGCAGTGAACAACATACGAACCTCCTCGGAATCAGAAATGCTCCCAGGAAAATAAATTCTGGTTAAGCAGTCATTATAAGAAGCGGAAAAATAAGACACAAAAACAAGAAAGATAAACTGACTCTTACTTGCACTTAAGGCCTTGTGTTGTAAGGTTAAACCTGGTAAAACCCATTTTTACCCCCCGATTTGCGTTATTGTCACTTTGGGTAAACCCTGAAAACTAACTTCACAAAGTGCCAATTCAGCCTCCAACTTGGGCATTGGAGAATGCTAAACAGTGCAAATTCGACTGCTCCGCATTTTGTGTTTACGTAAAATGCGAGAAGCGTTCTTTTTCATTTTCCATCTGTTGCTGCCCGATTTTACCCTGAATCTCAGCTACTGAAATAAAACCCGATTTTCACCCCCAATTAAAAAAAAAACACATAAAGCCAGAACACACAAGGCCCTACTTAAACTGCCTAAAAAAGATGTCTTAATATGGTTACGACTGCCCAAAAAGAACAACAAAGATATACACGCCTTGCTGATTCACATGTCAAAGTAAGGAAAAACACAACATTCCTTGAATTGCTTTAAATGGGTTGCGACACTTCCTTCAAAGTTACTCCAGATAAATGTGGCAGACAATTATTCTCACTGATGTGAACCTGCGTTGCAAGTTTCACAGCAAAGAGGGTAATAGACAAAGCGTAGGAAACCAGCACCACAAATACCGAAACCCAACCGGCCTTGACAGCAATGGAGGCATCTCTGCCACTGAGGCAGCATAAAAGAGGTCACTTGCTTATGACTACCAATGGGAATGGGCATAGCTCTTGGTCCTCTTACGTCATAACTTGTGGCGTATGTGTGTTCAAGGGTTTATATCATGATAGGTACAACATGCAGAAACATAATTAATTTTTCCTCAATTCTCTAGAATAAGAACAATGCACGAATAATATAATGAACCACGTCTATCAACATGTCATGATCTGAGACATAATTCATTACTGGTTTGAGCAGATCATTAGCACTTGTGACATATTCTCAAATATAGTATCTTGGGCAGCAGCATCCCTCAGTGACTATCATTCGTGGTAACGTATAAGCTCCTCATTAGAGAATATCACACATCTGCATTAAGGAGATAAAATCAATGGACGAATTGGTCCTTTTTGTATTTACGACAGATTTACGTTTCTGCTCTGTGACATCCCCCTTTTATGTTTTACTTTTTTTGTGCTCTCCTGCTACTCCTACATGAAAGACTTAATACAGGATCGACTCTTCAGTCTACACAAGCGTACCACTAGTGTCCATATTGTTTGCAGATAACTCCACATTACAACACGGCGTATCAAGTTTGAAAAGTCAAACCCACACATAACGATCCCACGGATGTAGATGTCAGGCTCACAATCATCGATGAACACCGTCGCATAACGAAGGTGACGTCCATCGAACAGAAATACGACCTGTCCTAGTCAACAGTTTCGATGAATCTGAAGGCTTACCGAAAGAGAAACCGCAAAGCTACCCGTGATGGCAAGCCAATGCAAGAGAATCTGGAATTACCTGGTACATACATATGAGCTACCCATCTATGCATATGAGCGGGACATCGTCAACCGAATCTTTTTCAACATCAACAGAGCAAGGGGAAGACGAAGACCCTGATTTTAAAGTAACACAGCTGATAGCTGTACAGTTTCTTTACACAGCATGGCACAAGGTGTGCCGGACGACCATCATGAACTGGTTCCTGAAAGCATGTTTCGTTCCACTGCCCATGGACGATAATGGGCCCGAACTTGATGCAGTGATAAAGCAAGACGACACTGAATTTATTAATTTATTGACGATGAAGCCCGATGCACTAGAAGCTCATGAGAAACTGAGGACTACAAAGAACAACCAGCGATGTGTTTACGAAGCGATGACGCCATTGTTCACTAAGTACAAGTGGGCGAAACTGCTGATAATGAAAAATCTGATGAAGCTGAGAACGCATTTGCACAATCGATGTTTTGAAGGATTTCATTACCAAACACGACCTCTTCGCACGTACATTACGCAGCTGGACGCACTTGAGTGTGGTACCGTGTAGCTCCGCAACTACCAGAAGCAGTCAAAATAAAATCCTATTAGTTTTTCCAGTCTCATTTATAGCGTCTCTCTTGCGCACCACGCGACTTATGTCAGGACTCCAACAGCGATATTCCTCGTATAACAATAGAATTTGCGATAACCACCAATGTAGTTGTATATGGGTTTTGCTGACACGATGAGGAAAGTGAAGCCGTGCTAAAGCAAATTCAATAAATTCTGCAGTGCAAAAGTGCATGTCTATGTGTATGGATCACAGTGTAAGGTGAAACTCTTGTGAAATTGCACATATGTGTGCAAATTACTTGACAGGCAAGATACAGAGAGGCTGAGAAAGGTACATACACAGATATACAGGCAACAGTCCAGCACCGATTAGAGAGGGGGTTTCGGCGCCAAAGTGGTTGGGTTCGGTGGACAAACCCAACAGATATGGCCACTGCATAAATCAGCAATATAAATTAATGAGAGGTAACAGCTACAAAATTCAAATAAGTCTCTACATCCTATTTGCCAAAACATACTAATAAGCATTTACATTTTCCCTCATACTCCTGTCACTAAAATAAGGCTGACTAAATTAGAATATTCTAAGCAAGTTTTGCTAACATCGCTCACTTCACCAACATGCTCAATAAGTTGAAGGTCCAGCAATATTTCTAATCCTAAAGCTGTCTTTACAGAAAAATCACTATTAGACTCGTATTTCTACATAAGCAGCTATAAATAGAACGAGCCATACATGTGGTGGTCATCCGGAAAAAATAATAATAAGTTATATAAAGCCATCAGTGTCCAATAAATGCAAAGTGTAACGTTCAACTTATAAAATTGGTGGGAAATGCTAACCAGGAGTTGCAGTTGAGCTATTTTCTAGAAAATATATAATTCCCCTTTACTTAATTCCTAGTCTTAGAAATTTTGATTTATGTAAGAAATTTACCTCTTGAGTACTGCAAAGATTCAAGTCCTCCAATTAGCCTTTCCTTAGTCAGGGTGTGATAAATACTCACCAAAGTATAGGACTAGTAGAAAGGCCACCAAATTTTGGCATACAGCTACCCCGGAAACCCAGATGTTGGTATGTGTTGTGCCGTCTGCTCCATTCCTACAACGAGAATGGAGTAAAAAAATTTGCGACTCTATTTACATTATTTTTCATTTATTTCTTGTTGTTTAGTATATTTTTACATTATTTTTTATTTTACTACCAGCATTATTATGATGTTCGCATTTAGGTGTCCTTACCCTTGAAGAAGCCAGCAAGGGGTAGACGATGTTTCTGGGTGTGAAGAACATAGATTGGCCATACCCAGGGCAAAGGTAGTAATGGCTACAAGCACCGAAGGGCAGAATTTGGCACAATAGCAGCCCAGAAAGAACGCCATCATCTGTAAAACCAAAGTGGAACAGATGAGAACCTACGGACATAAACGGTACTCAGACAAAAGGTGGAAGAAGGTTGACAAATTAAACATACAAACTGAAGTGACTTATGGAAAATAATGAATGCTATCTTCACTACCTATGCCACATTTCACATTTTGGAGGACCTATGAAGTAACAAAAAGAGAACCTTGAAAGTGAAAAGAGTTATCGTTCTTTCTCTAACTAATTCATCGCGGTAGAAAACTAGGTTTTCCCAAAATAGATTAAAGTTGCAGCGTGTATCAACAGCTCCCTAAAATTCAAAACAATTTCTGTGGGGAAAAATACACGGTGTTTTCTTTATTCGTTACAGATTTTTTATAAATAAGCTGTGAGAGCAGCAAAGATGCCATTCGTGCAAGCAGGTTATGCGGCATGGTGGACATCCTGTCAGAAAGCATTTGTAACAACTGGATGCCTAATTAGCTAAAATTCATCTAACATTGAGTCCATCAAGGCCGCTGAAGGTGGGCGGGTCGCGCTGGCGAACGACCGGGGCAAGAACAACTGACGCCGTCGCCGGCGGCTGTGGGGGTATGCCATTGCCAGCAGCGGCAGCTTCGTAGTTCCAGTTTTCTTGAGGAAGGAGAATCGTTTGCACCTCCACCAGGAGGTTGTGGGTTCGAAACACAAGCTTTATTGTAATGACGATGGGGATGACGACGATAATGAAATCTGTCTCACAATAAGATGTTTTCTGGGAAATGCAAGACAGCAGAATTGGATCCAGTCATTATTGAAATCCATCGTCCTTGTTGAACACCCTGAGAAGCGAATGTACTTTGAGATATAAAGTGCAAAATTTTGCTACGCAAATGAGCCGAAACCAGAACTACACACTGCACGATCATAGAAAGAGCAACAGGCATTCCACATGAGGGCCACATGCTCTGCAACGATGGAGCTGATTGGAGTAGGAGAGCTAATCTGACCACACTGCTAGGGGCCCCAAAGCAGGACATCCCTGCAGATTGTGGGCACACTATCAGTCACACTTTTTATTTTGCCTACACACTGTGCAGTTTGCCTTCTCTGTCTCTTCCTCTTCTGTGGTTTATGTGCAGCCCAGCAAGCGTACCAAATGGTTTGACTAGACTGTGCTTTCTTATATTTCTTAATATTTGCAGATATCAAGTGACAACCCTCGCTCTCCAACACTCTTTGCTGAACTTGCACCTCAGTTTTGTCACTGTTGTCAGCACCGCAATAATTGATCATGAAACCAAAACTGTGCTCCCTCCGAGGCAGATTGATGTACAAAGCATGTGCAAGCGAGCTTTGCTTTCGACAAAGTTTCGACTATACGAATTACTCGTTAGCCAACACATTCAGGGAATTTATGTTTATTCACTCGAAGGTGCTCAGAGCGGAGATGTAGTCATGGGGCTGGCTCAAAGGAGTATAAGATATGGCTCAGATCTGCCCGCTCTGTGTTTGGATATTCGTTTAAGAGTCACCTGAGGCAGCTTGCAGATTCTTCCCACATTTCCTAAGCTAGAAGATGGCGGCTATTTTGAAATCTTGAAATGGTTTTCATCTAGACCATAAAGAAAGACCTAAACCGCCTTTCCACCTGAATCAGATTGTGGAATTAGCCATAAGTTCCTAAAATTTTGCCCCAGGGGCCCTATTCTCGTCAAAGTAATCGACCTCAATTACTTTGTGTCTCGCCTGTCATTGGTCATTACGCGAAGAAGGCGCAAAGGACAGAAATGAATGCTACACACCCTCAACCAATGGTCATGCTCTTGATCCTGCAATCTTCATGATAAAAAAGATAAAGCATGAAGAGTGAAGGACCAAGTGCTCGAGTTGAGGGCGTGTCACATTCATCTCTGTTCTTCACGCCTTCTTCACATGACCGACCAGTGACAGGCGAGACACAAAGTAATCGAGGTCAATTACTTTGATGAGAATAGGGCCCCTGGTATAAAAAAGACGTAAAAAGTACTCGCAATGAACCACATCAAACAACTTTATGTGACATAGGCATTCTTCATACATAGTCTGCGCTCCTTCAAACAACGTGTACAACATGGAATGGAACATGAAATGGGGGACTAAAAGAAGAAAAGAAGGAACACAAAACCAGAAAAACTATAAAGATACACAAAAGTGAAACCTTCGAGCAATTAACATATGAGAAGAGACATCAAATAGATGAATGATAGAAAATGACTATACAACAGAATTTGGGACATGTGATCAGAATGGGTGGAGAGAATCAGGTTAAGTGCGAGAATCTGTGTGTCTGTTCATGGAATGCATGCAGTCTGGGTCTTTTGTTATGAAGTGATAAACAGTGCCTTGCGACAAATACCAACTGGAAGCAGACAACACAGCAATAGATACTGTGTAAGCGCATTGTCGTTCACTGTGTGTATGGAATTTTCTTTTCTCCTCCGTTTTCCACAACCAATCGATTTCCGGTTTGTTGACACACTTCCGCTCAGCTCGGGCTTTGCTCCGAGGGAATAAATATAAATACCCTAGGTCAATTAGATCGAGTAAAGCAGAGTGGGAGTGGGAGAGGGCCATGGGAAAGTCAAAAACGCTATTGCTGTTTAAACACATCCTTGGGTTCATCGCAGCCAAAGCAAGACAACACGCTTACTGACTACTACCGTAAAAGCTAGAGCTGTCTCGCCTAAATCGGGGCGTCCGCTTTACACTTGTGTCATTTTTGTGATGGTTTGTTTTCGAACGTGCAATTGACTAGGAGTAATGACAGTGGTGTCAGTGAATCAACTAAAAGAAAAACAAACCTGCAGAGGACAAAAGAAGAAGGAAAGGAAGCTAGCTTGCCAAATATGTATTTGTGCGTGTCAGTAAGTTAGCCCTATGTTCCCTACAATACCGTAATTTCACGTGTATAGGCCGCTCCGCAGATAAGCCGCAGTACCCGTTTTTAGGAACGTTTTGAGACTTTTTTGACAGATAAGCCACACTCGCAGATAAGCCGTGGGCAATACGACGCCACCGACTGTGCGAC
The DNA here is from genome assembly GCF_037126465.1 of Ornithodoros turicata. Lineage (NCBI taxonomy): Eukaryota > Metazoa > Arthropoda > Arachnida > Ixodida > Argasidae > Ornithodoros > Ornithodoros turicata. The sequence goes on from NC_088204.1 coordinate 44,709,454, forward strand.
AAAGGAGACCATAGAGAAAGCCATAAACCCTGTGGTCCATACTCCGGGGTCGGCATGGTGTACAACAAAGGAAGTCAGTTCTAGTATTCTACCAAGATCGGATTGTTCCCTTATTGCTTGTTTTTCTTAGATCGTCGGGTCAGTTGCCTTCCAGAAGACATGAATCACTGTCACGACTTTAGTTAAGGCTGCTTGGGGTAAGGCACCAGGAACATCAGTCTACACGAATGTGGACGCGCCCCTGTTATGCATTGTTTGTGCATTCGCAGGGCGGATAAGCTGCAGAGCGCCCGTTGGGAAAAAAAATTGTGCATAAGCTACGGCTAATACGCGTGAAATTACGGTAAATATTCTACACAAGCACAAAAAATTGCTGGCCCAGTCATAATCATTAAAATAAAGCTGTTGTCTTGAAAATTGCTGGGCTTCATAAAACATGGTTATGGGATAATACAGTAAATTTCGACGTTACATATGCTGACGTGCACACAAAGTACAAGGGGTGTTCAAGTCAAACCGGGACTTTTCATTTTTCGCAAAAGTTAAATGAACTTACAGGCGAGAAATTAGTTTTATTTTTCAATGTAATCTTCAGCTGCACTAATGCACTTGTCCCAGCGTTTCACAAGGGCTTCGATGCCAGCAGCGTAGAAATTCTCACCGGCGCCACGGTCCCTCAATACTCTTTCTGGTCTGGAAACTCCGCTCGAATACAATAGACAAGGTCACTTAGGGACAATTGCTCCCGCATGGGGCGATCGCGTCGTTTGGGAGGAGACACCCTCGTGGAGCAGACGACGTTTCCATAGCGCTGCGTGTTTTAGGGAAGATTTGATCAACTACTTTTTAAAGTTCATTTCAGGTTTAGAGCAGAAATAATTCTCTAATAGGTTCATGAGTTAAGCCCGCACATTTTAGTTCAGTTAGCGTAAATTTGCAGATTTTCCGCGTAGATTGCAACTTTCGTTGTTATCTTTTTCTGGCACGGAAAATGTTGATTTTACTCTCACTCATATCTCTCAATGAAGGTTGCAATCACACAAACTATAGTGGTGTGTTATAAAGTAATGCCGCTTTCAGTAGTTATTTCGTGAGGGCGAAACTTTCCAAACGCGTGGTTTCCTCGTAGCATGCAGTTTGTTGCAATCTGAGCAGAGATAAAATTACGAGGTGATTCTATTTCAGAGAAGACATAAGACTTCAGAAGAAGTACTTATAGAAATCCTGTGTTGTAATCATGATCATCTGAAAGTCGTCCCTGGTGGTATGAGAGACGGGGGATACAAATGCAATAAATCGCATGACTCGATCGTTTTCGGTGAAGAAATAAACTTATGTTGTTTTTCGATGTAGTTGACAATCAATGGCTCTCATGCGTTCCCTTTAAACATAATGCACATGATCATCCCATGATAACATTTCTGAAGAACCCTTCAAGTATTCCTACTATTTTTGCGGCTTGGACTGACTGACCAACCAGTTGTAATAAGGAGATTCCAACATGATTTAAGCCGGGTTACTAAATTAACAGGATAGAGTTTCCGCTTACTGAAGTGTGGCCCTAATAGCACTTTTCAGCTATAGAAATTGGCTGATGAGATTCAGGTGTCAAATTCATCGCGTTGGCGATAGCCTTGGCGTATCAGTCAGATCAGTTCCAGGACGTTCCAATGAACAAACTATTTAAAATGATAAAATTGTAGCGGCGTGTGCTGCTACAGAATGAAGTTTTATGTGGGAGCGGCCACTGTTCTCATAGCTCGGAAATAAATTTTAGGACTGGCCAAGAACTACATTTACAGGAAAAACGTTGCAGTATCTGGTGACAAATAAATATAATAACCGGAAAGAGATAAGTAAGGAGAAATGCAGAAAATTTAATGAGTCGGTCTTTCGCTTGAAAGTAATGATGAAGCCAAAGAAACGATATTTTGTGGCACTATACACGGGCATGAACAAGCTCTAGAGTCTGTAGTGTATAGGCCGCAGAAAAATTTCACATATTGCAGATCAGAAAGGAAAAAGAAAAATGAGAAGGTAAAAAGTGAAAACATCATCCCTCCCTCTCCCCGCTTTCGATTCAGCAAAAACGAATATATAAGCCGGTATGTAAACGGGTGCGTAAACGAGTAAACGGGTATTAGCTAACTTCGTTTACTGCCAATCTTTCCTCGCAAGTTGTACCATAAGAAATGTTATTGTATTGACATCATGTTGAAAGACCTATCATTTGAAAATTTTACGGTTCTTATAGTGTTTGATGCTCCACAAATCACGCTCATCGCAGTACACCTCCAATAAGGCTATTAGCGAATGGTTTGTATTTATTCCCGTATACCAAGTGATCGCTGTTTTGTAGACAAAGAAAAAAATACTTTCATTCACTTCTCGTAAAGTTAAGGCTCCGAGGAATATAGTCATTCCAAAATGCTGCGTGCTCGTATCAGTCTCTTTCATCTGTGTAGATCATTCTTACACACGAACAGAGTGCAAAGATTGCAGTAAATTTCAAGGATATTTAAAAAAAATGAACCTCTGTTTACGCACGCAAAACGCAAGCACCAAAAAAGAAAAAGTTCTCACTTCCAAACACCCGCAGAAACACATGCAATCGATACGCGCAGGCAGCAGCGGACACGAAAGTCCTCCCGAGCAACGATGCGCCGCCACGTGTCGTCGGGGCGCCCTAAGCGAACTTTTCGCGGGAGTTTCCTGACCAGAAATAGTATTGAGAGTATTGAACTTGTCATGTACCGACTTCCCCAACTTCGGACCCTCAGTAGTATTGAGGGACCGTGCCGGCGCGTAGCAGCCATGATCGGACCGCATTCTTGACCTCGTCGTCGAAGCTGAAGTGGCGGCCCCCAAGGAACGCCTTCAGTGGCCCGAAGAGATGGAAATCGCTGGGGGCGAGGTCTGGGCTGTAAGGGGGATGTGGCAGCAACTCCCAGCCAAGTTCCTGTAAGGTGCGTGTCGTGAGATGCGCGGTATGCGGGCTTGCATTGTCCTGTAGGAGGAGGAGTCCTTTGGTGATGAGGCCCGGGCGCTTTTGCTTCAGCGCCTTATGCACATCCCTGAGAACATGGCAGTAATATGCACTATTGATGGTGGTGCCATTAGGCAGAAAATCGACATGAACACCAAAAAATCGAAAAACCGCGGCCATAGCCATACCCGCAAACGGGGTGCTTCGGAACTTCTTGGGAGCTGGCGAGCCCTGATGCTTCCACTGTTTTGATGCGCGTTTAGACACAGGAGTAAAATGATGCACCCACGTTTCATCGCACGTGATGATCCGATCAAGGAATGGCTGTCCTTCAGTGTCGAAACGGTACCTTAGCTCTTGGGAGATTTCCAGTCTTCTCTGCCTGTCAAACACGGAGATCTGCCTTGGGACCCAACGGGCGCTAACTTTCCGAAACTGGGGGTGTTCATGAATTATAGTGTTCAACGTTCCCACAGAAAGGTCCGTCTTTCGAGCCAGTTCGAGATATGTTATCTGTCGGTCCTTGAGGATCAGGCATTCCACAAGTTGGATGTTCTCGGGAACTCTGACACTGAGCCACCCCGGCCGGGATCATCCTGCACTGATGTACGGCCGTCTCGGAACCATTTGCACCACTAAAACGCTTTGCTGCGGTTAGGTGTATCGTGGCCATACTGAGCCTGAAGTCATCTGTGAATTTCAGATGACTTTACGCCTTAATTCACGAGAAACTTCATGACAATTCGCTGTTCGATGTGCGCGCTCACCTCGTTGTCGGCCATCTTGTCCAGCACGTGTCTTCTGTTTTGCACTAACTTTGGACCACCACGTGGTGAACGCGGAGGCCTGTCGCGTGTGAAAATGACGAAAAAGAAGTAGCGCAAGCCATTTGTACACTCAGGAGACAGACAGTCCCGGTTTGACTTGAACACCCCTCGTATATACATGTTAAGAGAACAAGCTGTTTTGGAAGTGAGCCAATAGGTACCCAAATCTCAGAGAGTGTGGACAAACCCATGCTACATTCTAATGTGTGCAATTTGATACATTCGAAGCTGCAGCCTACCTTGAACAACTTCCTGCTTAAGACCAAACATAGTTTGGCAATAATGTTCCTGGTTCCTGCAGTGGCGTATCTAGGGTGTGGCAGGTGTGGACAGGTGCCATGGGCGCCAGGTGAACAGGGGCGCCATTATGTGGTCGTGTGTGAATGTGCCAGGTCGGGCACTCAACCTGGCACATTCATAAATGATCTAAAGCACCCGCCATTAGAGAGGTTGTAGTGTGAAACCTAGTGCGGACCACACGAAAACGCATCCCCAAGGACATCATGTTAACCATGTTGCCATGGGCGCAGGTAGCTCTAGATACGCCACTGGGTTCCTGAGTTACTTCAATCCTCATCAGATGTAAATGCAAGATAATGCAGTCGCGGGCAGTTGAGCCCGTTTATTAGGATCTTCGATATAACGATAACTCCGATATTACGACCAAATTGCCGGTTCCCGTCGCTGACACACTGTAGTACATGTAAAGACTACCACCATAAACAGGACACGATCATCACAAAACAACAGTGTTGTACCCGTTACCGAAATACGGTATCGCGATACCGATACTCGTTACTTGAGTAAAAAGTATCGAAATACCGATATCGATACTTCTTTTTTAAAGTAACGAAGTACCGCTACCGTTACTAAAAAAAGTAACGCGATACTTTGGGCGATACTTTTGTTTGAAATACGGATATGGCGCAACACGGAAATATGCTTACGTGAACAGTTTTGCAGTGAAAAGACAGCATATTTCATATGTAGCTCGGAAACCTTATGCTTGACTTTTATCAATAGCTGGTTCTTGAAATCGTCTCCTGCCATCCTTGCAAGCCGTGGTGTCTCCGGCAGCTGACAGAGGCCAGTGTGACAATTAAGTTAGTGTCAGGCCCACACAAACCATGGAGTCCAATGACCCAGGAATCCTTCCGAAGTTAACAATGCCAGAGTATATGTGAGCGTGACTCAGTGCGACACGGCAGCTTAGCAGTGGAATCCAGAGCGCACTGTCAAAATCTTGACCTCTGTTCGTTGACCTCAACTCTTTTGTTGAACACAGCGTGGTTATTTCCTTCAGTTTCAAAGAAAAACGGTGAACACGTGTTTGGTATAATTTCATAATTCTGGTTACGGAGCACGTAGGCGTGTCCTCAAGCTTCTTGTCGAGGGCAATAACAATGAATAAGAGTAAGAAATATGGTCGGTGAAGAAAGGGTGGGGCACTAAAAAGTATCGGTATCGGTAACGATGCGTTACCATAAATTTGTAACGGAAATACTTTTCCGATACCCACTTAAGAAAGTATCGCGATACGCACTCCGATACCGAAAAAGTATCGATTACTGTAACGGCGTTACTTGTAACGGCGATACGTACAACACTGCAAAACAATCATCACGAAAGCGTTTGCTCGCGTATAGCGATCAGAATTCTAACAAAAGAGGGAAATAACTTTTAATAGTCATAGCCTCCATTTTGTGTTAACCGCTCATAACTGATGGGACGGGACAAGATGCGCGCGTTGCTGAGCGCGCGACTTCAAAGGCGCTCCCGTCCGGCTCCACATCGTTCCTTCGTCCTCAAGTCAGCTCAAGTTTTTTTTTTTTTTTCTTATCTTCTGTTTCCTACGCTAGCGTCCGCGGCTCTACAGACTCTACCGTCTGCGGAAGCGTTTTGATGCTCCCTCACCAAAACTTCGTTGCGAGTTTGGTGCCTTCCGAATGTGAGCTGGCAGACGGTTGCGCGTCGACGAATTAGCCGTGGACGAGGTGCGCTCTAAATGAACAACGAAGTTCCAATAGTAAAAACTATTATGACTAGGGCACTGGATGATGAGCAATGGATGGAAAGCACTTTAATCACTACCATTTTTTTGAACCAAGCGGTTAGTAAGCTTATTAAAATGCACCATGAGAACTAATACTATCAACAGGTGCATAAATATCGCAGAATTCGATTTTGAAAATCGCGACCGTGCGCAACGGTGGCAATACCCGGAACGAGCCGTCGAGCCGCTTGCGTCATTTTGACGTCAGAAAAGTGGAGCCGCTGATTGGTTTCGAAGAACGTCGTCTGCTATTTTTCACTCGGAACCCCGCTTTTTCTTTGGTTTATCATATACAATAAATGAAGATTGGTCTACAGACATTGTTCAAGGTTAGGCCGTGAGATTGTAGAGGCCATCCTCATTGAACTCCCCGAGCGAAGTCAACCAAAAATCGGTCAACCTCTCCCCGCTTGACCTTGCTTTCCCTAAAGCGACCTTCCGGAGTAGGTGGATTATGAAAATAAACTTCAGGTTCCAGTTGAACGCTGTTCTGTCCGTGTCTGTGTTTTGTATGCTGTTCGCTATCATGGTGACTGTTTCTTGTTATGTTGTTGGTGGCAATACGTATAAACACAGTGCAGCACTAAGCGCTGCTTCATTTCACGCCTCAAAATGATCGCTGCATGGCTATGACCACGAATTCCGTCCGCTATGTCATTATATCAATATACGCTATATCACTAATTCGCTATGATCACTAGTGCTCGTCACTTCGACTAGCAACTTAGTTAGCCATTCAGTTAATTCCTTATTCAGCTGGAGGAGTGTTCTTGCCCGTACGTTGTCAGATACAATCCAGTGAAATCAATCGCAATATGCCGTCGCCGGCACATCGTGGCATCAGGAGTTGAACATTCATTGCCTGAGTTACACACCAACATAGCCAAGCAGTGTGAAAAGACCACCACAATTTATGGTCAACTTAGCAATCATCGAGCTAAACGAGAATTGGCCGATGCAGACTACAAATGTGGACGACGCAGACACGCAAGTTTGAGTTCATCCGTGCTCAGCGCTATTTGTTTTGTCACCATATAGTGCATCAGTTTTATCCACCATATAGTGACCGACAACGCCGGTTAAGTTTGCGCCCGACGACATATCAGCGTGCACTGAAAGAACACGTGACTAGCGTAAATTTTAGCTGACTATAACAACAACAACATATATATTGTGATGATGAAGTGGGGAGGTTTTCCACTCTAGGATAGCTGACTATAAAATGCACATGTTGCGCGCAGAAAACTGCCAACGGCAAACTGTGACTAACCCAGCCATAATATTGCAAGCACACAACTAACCAACCAACATGCCGCCCTGCTAAGCCAAATGGCTGCTAAATGTGTCTTTCGTTCGCTAAGACGACTTGGACACATGTAGAAAACCCCTGAATTTGAGTGGTTAAATAGGGATGTTATGTTCTTAATCGCGGCATATCATCTTACGAAGCAGCATTTTTTCCTGTTTCCTGTTTCCATTTTCCTTGTTTCCAGAACATGAATTTCGAGAACGGGGGTTTCACGACCAGAAATATCGAGGTTCTCCCTTATTCATCCCTTGACGGGGAGAAAGCAGGGGGAAAGAAAACGGAAAGAAAGAAAAGAAAACCAGTCAGCACTGACCCGGATAGAAGCGCGGTCGCCGCTTTCAACTTTTATTACGTCACGAATGACGTTTCTTTCATTCTCCTCCTCGTTTGACCCGGAGGAGCGAGTCGAGTGGGAACGCGCGCGGCGATGTTCAAGTGTCTTTTTTTCTACGAAAAACATCGCGTACATAGAAAATTTTCGTGTTAATCATCAAGCTAAGTTATCTGCTTCCACAACGCGTTCGGAACGGAAAATTTTTGAGATGGCTTTCAGAGCTCCTTTAAGAGGTGCGGAGCCTCACTTGGTATTGGCGGCTATATATGTTATCACTGCCAAAAGCTTGCGACACAAATCTGCTTCAATCGAAAGATAGATCAAATGCTTTCTAGCTTTCAACAAACATGCATATTCAGCGGCGTCCTACTCGTACCGTTCTACCTCGCGGACGTGATCCCGATAAGTGCTTTCGCGGATGTTCATGAAAAACGAGACTCTGATATAACGATCGGATTTCGCGTTCCCATCAAATTGTAAAAAATGTGCTGAGTGGATAACCTGTTGCGCAAAGATTCGGACACCGAGGCGATTACGGAATTCGAATTTCTGATCCAAAGAGTGTCCCAAAGGAAGGAAACAGAAGAAACAAGATGGAAAGTAACTGTTCTGAGCATGAGACAAACGAACAGACGGACACAAGCTTCAAGGTGACTAAGAACACGAACAATTGAAATGTGGCTTTTTCGACGACTGCCATATTTCAAACACGACAAGACCCAAGCGTTGCTTCAGATCCATACTGGATCATACTGGATCAGCGCTCTCTCCGTCCCAATGTATGGAACATGATTTATGCTTTTTCTCGGTAACCACTGCGCAGATTTTAACGCGGGCGGCTCCACTACAACGAGGAAGACGAGATGAATTAAATAACGCTGAAACAATTCTGAAAATGTCGTATGTATTTTACGGCGACGTCACGAATGTGAAAAAAATACACATTTTTTCACAAATGAAAAAGTTGATTGGTTAAAATTATAATGAAGACAACACCCCGGGGGTTGCTGGTGTGGCAGTAAATAAGTGGCTCACCTGACCTAGAATTGTAACTGAAAGAAAAGCCACTTTCCCGTTTTAGAAAATTCTCTCATTTGTTAGAGTGGAAATCATGTTCGTCTGCGACTTCGAGAACTCGCGTCCACGATCCCAACATGAATCTGCCCAGAACACAATTGGTGGCAGCAATTTGGAAAATAGCGTCTGTTGGGCTACCTGACTTTGGACAGGCGACACTAGGACTTGACCCATTTGTGACATCGCCACGCTTACAAGGTCGAACAGAACAGAGTGAGCGAGGGAGTAAAACGCATCGAACACAGTTCTAAGGACCGGCTGATGAAAAAAACTCCAGTTAAAGGTCCTTAAATTTCGTCGAAGGCAACGAGCAGTTCCTTTCCGAAGGCTCTGTAAGCAGCATGAGACGTGTTCAACTTCAACTAGGCTTCGCGTTGTCGATATTTCGATCTAATGCAGCGCCATTAATCACTGTTTACGCTTCTACCGCACTAAGAAGGGGCAGGGCACAAGTGCTGGACCCTACACTCTAAACCTGGTACCTTCTAGTAAAGGGTAAAAATTCCAAAATTTTTACCCTCTATTTCAGAAGTTACCTTGTAACCCATGGGCAATGATTGGCGCAGAATCTGCTATGCGGTGAAGCTGTTTCCACTGTGTTCGAAAGGTGCGACCTTTACGCCACAGCCGTCTCTGCTTTACACCACACTCAACACCGTCAGACTGCTGCGGAGTCACGGTAAAAAACGACGACGCACAGCTTTCACAGTACTCTCTCCTACACTCTTTCCCGCTCACTCTTATTTACGAACGTTTTATGCATTTAGAGGCATGTTTAAGCGCACATAATTCGAACGAACCTGTTGCAGAGGGGTTGCGGAAAGACGATCACTGGCTAGTATACTGTCCCGCATATTGGCCTCTATACTCTCCTTCTGCGCTTTGCTATGCGGAGCAGAATGTATTTAAAAGTGACCGCATCGATTCTCAAAACCTTGCGGTACACAAATGGGTCCTCGTGTCGTAGCTCCCGTAGAAGGTTATTTTGCAGACCGTACTCTTTCCTCAGCACCCATTCATTCGTCCATAGCTTATTTAACCGCTTCTTTTCGTGGCAGCATTCACTATCGTCAATGAGAAAGGCAAGAGCCACCAATTTTCGCTTTCTTTCGTCCATTGTGTACCAAGCGCCATGCACATAAAATTAATGCTGCAACGTTCAACCGCAGCGCGAACGTTATCCCCGGCTTCCCCAACATCTGGGCTGACAGCACATTGGAACACTATCTGTGTAGGCATTCCAAAAGGGCGTAGCCTCAACGCCTTATCATTTACCCCTCTCGCTCCTTCAGTCGCTGCGCCGTCACAAAACACGCTCGTGTGAATACACGGTAAGTGGAAGCGTTTCTTACAACCGCCAGTCGGACCAGTCAGTCTCGTTTGAAATGTCAGAATGAAGACGCGGATCTGAAGCCAAATCGCCCTTCACCTTCAGGATTTTTGCCGTTTCAGGTGTGTAATTAATATACTGTGAAGTAATATGTTCGGCTGCACCATGCGTTCTCATTGTCTGTTTTACTCTATTTGCAGGCAACCTGGACAACGACAGTGAGATAGAACGCCAGATAAACCCGTCGGCGACTGTATGCTTTGTGCAAACGGTATGTCTCTACACTACTCTACATGGGTTTCCTGTCATCGTGTTTTCTGGAACGATATTTCTTGCAGGTTGAGCGTATATGACGCAGCGGCCTCCCGCAAGAGAGACGCAAGCATCGTGTTCAATGTGGTGGAGACTCTTGCTTGTCATGACTGGGTTTACAAGTGCTTTTGCGGAAGGAAGACAAGGTGGAAACAAGGACCTATAGGTGTGCTCTTTTTCGTTGCTGTTCAAACTTCGATCATTACCAAGTTCGTGCCCCCATGCATTCAACCCTCAGGTGTGTTGATGATAAATGGATATGCTTTCAAAGGTACGTACTCGTGAGTGGTGAATAAAGTGATTTGTTGCTGCTATCTACTGTTTCGTATGGGTTCTTGCTGGTACTCACCTGCCGCAGACACGAGTGGCTTTCTTTCCCTGTATACAGTTCATATAGAATTTATGCGTACAATATGTATACATTTTAATGTATACAGCCAGTTTCGAATTTGGGGCTAAAATGTATACAGTTTCTAAACAGTACGCTTTCGAGTTTGTATACATTATGGCTACCTAATTTGTAACGCCTCCCGCACCCATTTCTTAGAAGAGCCATATAAAAACTAGATAGGAGCTGTATACATTATGTATGTACCTTTAACCCACCCAACCCAGGATTTTGTATATACTCCGTATACACTCTGGAGAGTAGTCAGGCTTAAGCCTGGTTAACTCTCGTAGATCAACGGCTTTGGAATGTCTCTTTCAGCTGTTCGGAATACAACGCAAACAAAGTACGCGCATATAAGCGCACCATGGTTAATTATGCACTAATTATTATTCATACTGCTCACGTCATCTCTGACGAACATAGGGGGGCTATGAGAGTTTCGCTACCTGTCTACATATACCACGAGTCATCGAACACCGGAAGAGTTGCCGCTTTACTGCCCTTTCATTTTGTACCATTAAGGACGTGAAATTCCTCGAAGCTTCAACGATTGGTCAACTTAAAGAAGCGCATGCAAGACCTGAAGAACAAAATATTATTTAGATCGTGGTGGTCGACAACATGGGTGTTCCCAGGATTTTCTCCAGGGTGGGGGCAAAGCGCTTCTAGGGAGGGGGGGGGGAGCAAGAGTGCAAATCCCCACACCATACCACATCTTTTTCGGGAGGCGGACGTTGCGCACTGTGTGGTTGTCCAGAGGTTCCTATTATGACATCTGAGAATAATCATTACGACCTATGACTAAAGAGTGCACTATTTTCACAGACGACCTTGAAGTTCAAGGGGGGCACGCCCCCCCCCCCCTGCCCCCCTCTCGGTACGCCCATGGACGACTCTACAACATATTACCTGGCGCGCCTTTCCCTCGCTTCTGCTCGCTTCGTGCAGCTCACGCCACCAGGTGACGGAACACTGTCGCGCCTACCAGAAGAATTGTAATTGTAACCCACGCAGGTCGAGGAGGCCGAACGCCGAACAGCCGCGTACTGCACGTGGCAGACGCCAGAGAAAATAAGAGCACTCCCCATCCGCCGTCACACTGGCTCCTCCCCCACGGAAATCGACGCCGCTTGCGTCGATTTCCGTCGTATGAATGTGTGTATGAGTGAGCAAAAAATGTAAGAGTGAAAGGAGGGTGAGTGAGTGGCTGGTTTGTCGTCCCTTCTGATGACGCACCCCGAAAGTCGCTGGAGAGGCGTGTTAGCTAGCCCTGGACCGGTAATCCAGAAGATGTGGGTTCGATCCCTACAGCTAGCTAACCTTTTCAGTGACTTTCATCTTTCATCGTTGATTTCTTAGGCAATTTGAGGCTTTGTTTGTATCTGTCCCTTCTATGTTGTTCCAGCATCAGAACATCAGTTTATCTCTTGTTCCCTCTCTTACCTGTACCCTGTACCATGCGTGACGTCACCGGTGGTCTCGGGTGGGCCACCGGCTGTTTTTCGAGCACGAGCTTCGTGCCACATGGATGACCAGTCATCTGCTTCCTCGATTTCGTTCTAAAATATTCGCCTGCAGTAAAAGCAAAGTCTATACCGAAAGCCCTACACGAACCCTGGAACAATAACGAGTTGTTTAATTTCTAGCACTTGTTTCGAATGATAATTCTTTGTTCTTAGTACCCTCGAACCTTAATAGCGTGCGCATATTTCCTTACTTGCGTAGGGTCAGTGAGCGGGCTTTCGATTGTCAACGACTGTGATATACGCGCCGGAGATGCGTGCATTGCTTTACTTTGCTCTTTCAAGGGGTATCGGAGGCGTCCAACTAGCGATGACACTCCCCTATCATCATCGTTAAATAAAGTTGTTATTCTTGTTGGTTGGACTGCTTTTATAGGAACGTGCACGTAAATAACAGCACAAAGAAGAAAAAAAGAATGGCTGGGGAACGGATGGCGCTGAATTCCCAACACAACAGATGGCTTGTTGTATTAGCGACAGGCGATGCTCATAAAATCGTCATTGCAGCTTACATATTAGGAATATTATCACTTATCATTTCCTTATTTAAAAATATATTGATTGTTAAGAATCCGCGAAATAAGCAAGATCAAGTGCAAACCATGCAGGAGGTATTACATTGTTTTTAGCAGAAAAAAAAAAAAAAAAAAGGCACGCAAGGAGCGCATTGCTGTGAAAACGCTGGAACGGGTGTCTCGTCTCAATACGAACTACAACTGTACAACACAAAGAAGTTCCAACGGGGTCACGTAACGGAAGAAAAAAAGAGGCAAACGAGAAAGAAGTTCCATACGGAAGAAACATCCATAAGGAAAGAAGATCCAAACAAGATAGAAGATCGATGCGGCAAAAAGATCCGTAAGGAAAGAAGACCCACCAGTTGATCTTTTTTCTTTTTGGATCTTCTTTCCTAAAATCGTTAGCACTGTTTCCTTCGTCTTCGTCCTTTCCACTTGTCAAAGATATCGCCAATTTTACGTTTTTATTTCCCGTATCGTCGTTAATGATTCTATTATGACACTGTATCACTGACACTGTATGTATTTCCACTCCTCTGCAAAACTCCTTGGAAGGGTTCTTGACGTTATGCGAATAACCCGTAGGGCAGAAGTGGTTTAAAAGAAAAATCACGGTACCGTGTGACAATATCAAATAGCGAAGCCACCAGCTCGTCTGCTTCTTCGCGGTTTTATCTGAGGCCAAATTTCAGCTTCTCTCGCAATCGATGACATCTTCCATTATCGACGAATGGATAACCAACAACATTCTGTCTGTTGTGATTCTATAAAGCATTAGTGGTTGGCAAATACAGGTAAGGCAACGTGGACACCGTTGTTTCTTCACCCGCAGCTCACGCACATTCCAGCGTTGACGGTATTATCTCTCAAGTGGCACTTCCTTTCCGTTAGGATGTCAAAAAACAAGAGGAAAAGAACTCCTCAACAGCCGCTGGTTTGAGCCGGTTTTTCCAAGCAAGGACGGTGACATCGCTGAATCAGTCCACTCTGCTTTGCTGCGACGGTGATATCAGCAAATTTGTCGTTTGTGACACGCAGCGAGATGGGCGCTCCACAATTCTGCACGAAGAAAATCGTAAAAGGGTAGTTTCATTTTAAATTGAACAAGGTACCGAAGTCGTGTCTTCAAATTCAAACGAAGAAATTTGGAGTGGACTTCGAGCTTCATACCTCTCCTTTACAATATCCCGCAGATATCTTTTTTTTTTTTGGCGCCTGAGAGGCGCGATCTCTTTATTTTAATTTTATTTTTTTCCCCGGGACACTGCGCGGGAGTGGTGGTCCTTCCCTGCGCCAATCGTTTTCATTCAAGCATTTCATCCGATAACACAGCTTTACTGTGGGCGGAAAAACTTATCAAATACACGTCAATCCAATGTGTGGTGTATTTTAGGCATATGGTGACTCCTTTTACGCTCTCACTAGATTGAACCACATGGTTAAACATTAGGTTTCCTCCTCTCCCCCCTTGCTTCGAGAAAGAAACCCCCTCCCCCGCCCCTGATTGTAACGTTTGTGGGGTTTATGGAGCCCAGTCCAGTTTCGTGACACTTAGACCTTTTGTCATCGACTTTCCTCGATCAAAGCGCTAAAACGAATACCACGCTAAAGTGTGCGCTCGTAAGTGTGCGTTCTCTTTTTCGTAATTTTGTGTTTGCTGTCCGTTGTTCGTGTGGTCCTTTTAATTACGTTTGTCATGTTTAGGCATTAATGTCGAACGCCAACATATATACAAATATATAAACGTTAATATCAAACCTGACCAAACTGAATCCAAGATGTAATTGAGCTAGGCTACATGATAAGTGGTAGAAAATGTGCGTAGAGAGCGGACAGGACTTCTCGGTGTGGGACAATTTGGTGCGGGCACCTCGGTGCTCGGACATGTCAGTGTCTATACACCTTTTTTTGTACACTACCTTTCCGGTGGCTGATTTTCATCGCTCGGGCTTTACTTTTATTCTTCGCGGAAGCACGTAGAAGCTGTACCTAAAATAAGATGCAGTTGATTCTGTTTTTTCTTCACAACGACGCACCTGCGAAGCTTTCTTTCGAGGTGCTACTTATCAAAGTTCTTGGAGTAAGTCCTACTCTATGAACGTTGCTACTAATATACTGGATATCCGCGATACTTTCCGACTGAATTTTGTAGAATACAGAATTGCATAATTTTGATAAATAATTTCTATGATTGTTTTCTTTTTAACGTGCCCACAAATACACGAATTTAAGCACGCGCGTGTTTAAAGGTACTGTAAAGCAGCACCGATCAAATGTCATTTAGTGTGGCTATTCGATAGTCGAAGCCACCAGGACAAAAACTGTGCAAGTTTCATTCCAATCGATGGTGCAGTTAATTAGAAAATTACAATTAAAGATTACGGGCAACACTGTACTAGGTATTCGAAATGAATCCGTACTTCTGATACATACGGCGACAACCACATTGCATGCGTATAACACTGGGTCCGACATAACAATCCACCACAATCCACCATAAAATCCGCCCCTGCAATACACGGTTGTGCCTCATATGCACCAAATGCTCATAACCTCCAAACGCTCAAAACCTCCGAACGCTCATATGCACCGAAAAAAAGTTGGTGGTTTTGAGCGTTTGGTGGAAATGAGCAGGAGGGGAGAAGCTGCTCATAAGCACCAAACGTCCAGAACATCCGAATGCTCATATGCACCGAAAGGCGGGAGACCACAAAGGCCGGGTCTTCCTCTCCCGCATTTGGAACAAGGTCATAGGGTGAGAAAGGTGGAATGAATGGCGACTACCAAGGCCGCTTAATGTGTCAGTTTGAAGTTTATGTAACAGCTTGGTCCTGCTTGTATGTAGCCAGAACGAATAGCGCCTTCTCGTTTGTGGATTTCAATTTGAGCTTTATTTTCATAGACATGGAGGCAGCCTAGGACAAAAGACTTGATTCTAGCTCGAAAGGCACTCGCTCCCAGGGCTGTAGCAACAAAAAGCGTGGCCCCTCCGAACATATGTCCGGGTTCACTTACAGTGCAGAAGCTGGAATACGATATTTATATAGGGTTTATATTATGCATACATAGGCCTGCAGTGAACATTTGCGCAAAACCCTTCTTTCGAACAAGAGAGAAACCAGGAAGGTAATCCAGAAGATGTGGGTTCGATCCCTACAGCTGGCTAACCTTTTCAGTGACTTTCATCTTTCATCCTTCTTTCGAGCCTTGTTCTTCGCAAGTTGGTTAATCAATGCATCATAGTCCAGAGATATGATAACCATGTTTTCGGTTGACTACGAACTCAGAAAGCCTGACATCTCTTATGGTTAATTGAGCAGAGGATATTCTTGATCGGTCACTTTCATTGTGCTGAGACTTCTTTCAGCATCAGCGACAGTAGCTGGTGTGGTCAGAAAATAGAGTGCTGACGCAAATGCATCGTGTACGTTAAAAATTGTTTGGCGTCTCTTTGTTTGGCGTCCTCTCTTTTTCTCAATGACACTAAAGGATATTCCATTATAAGTTCGCTGGCATCGATGTCTACCATTTTTACTTCAAAATTTTTGCTGCGATTCTCCAGTTCAAGTTCCCATTGACGCTGCCCCAAGTTGTTAGCGTTTTACAGAAATCCAAACAACTTTTACCACTCCACGAGTTGGTTGACAAAACAGAAGATATGGCCTGATCAGTGAGAATAAGAAAGAACTGAGATTTGAATTTTCGTTCTGCAGAAAGACGACTCTTCCTTTTTATTTTTATTTTTTTCACTTTTAGGAGAAGGTAGCAGACATTGCAGAACTGCTTCATGATCTTGTCGCGTTGTCTGTACTGCGCAAAATAAAGAGAGGAACAGAAAGAACAGACGCAATTTGTACAATACAAGCGCTGCAGCAAATGGAACCGCTTTTATGTTCCTCATTAAATGGCGTCCAGCATTTATTGTTCATTAAGATTAATGCTAATTTAAAAAAGCATGTCTTCCAATTTCGAACAAATGAGGAGTGCGAATGATAGCACTTTATTGGCTATGATTCGGTTTATCAGATGTCCACAACGACGCTCCTGTATTGTTGGGCGCACGGAACCGCGCGGGACCATTTCTTCCTCCACGCAACCAGGGACCAATTTTTCCGGGACGAACTTTTCCGGGACTATTTTTTTCCGAAACTCCATCCAACATGCTCTACACATTCTCGCTCCTATAGTTATTCTACCTTCGGTCTGGAAGATGACTGGTTTGGTTCTTTGGATGATTGGTTTTCAACTCATTTCTGTTTGCTCACCGTTTTAGGCATTCAAGAACAACATTATTTCCTCTTATAAGTAGAACTCGGAAATTTAAGTGCCAAAACCATGAAAATAGAAAGATATTTAGACCCCAAAAAATACCTAAACAGGCAAGAACATGCACAAACAGACACGTTGTAGCACATGCCAAAACTACTTCTAATGTACGCTTCACGACGCAGACTTTATACTGTGGAACTGTAGCGAATGCTGCAGAACCATTCGATGACGCCAGTGCCTGACTGCGACGCTGTGCAGCGTCAATCCTCCTTCCTGCACCGCTAGTTCAAGCTCACTGGGTGTTATCGTTGAACCTCTAACATATATTCAGTTTAATGTTATTTCTTCAGTTTATTTTTACTACTCGTTTTCTCTTGTGTTTACTCGTTTATGTAGCTTAAGGCGCTATGAGTCGACGGCGTTCCATGTTGATATCCGTTCATCGGCCACATTTTCTCTTACACGTTTTGTCAACCACACTCTACCTCAGGTAGGCGAATTTAATTCACTGTGGTGACGATGAAAGGTCTCGCCGTTGTTGGCCTCACAGAGGTGGGCAACGTCACGACTGACGGCCTTGGGGAATGTGCATCCTGGTCGACTTCTATAGGAACTGTGCCGACATATGATTTGGTCGAAAGACATTTAATCGAAGATCGAAACGGTAGCGGTCGTTTGATCGATTTTTTATTGGTTCACTTGGAGTGTTGAACGCCGGAGTTCTAAATGCCGTTATCCTAAGCAACATTTAACTGCGTGTAACCCGTTTGCACGTAAACACATTCCTCATGCTAACCCACTTTGTCAAATAATAATTGATTTCAAGTATTAAACATTCTTGGCAAATAAATAAAAAATAAATTAATGACATTTTTCGATTATTTATTCCTGTTGAATGTGGATAAATTTTAACAATGTATTATTGTTTCTGACAATCAACTGACCATTGTATAGGAGAAAGAACAGTTTTAGTTTATTTACTTTTCGCCTATGTGCAGGTGAATCTAAATTTAGTTCTCGCAACAGACATGTAACCGAAGAAGTCCTTCGAAACCTAGACAAGATAAGCAGGGCAGCACATCTTTGTACTTTCTCTATTTTTTCGGATAGCGTGCATGTGTAGTGACCCAGATTGCAGATGCATACACTAAACGAGGTTGAACTAAGGTTTTATATGCTGTTAATTTAATATCTTTCGTTGTGCCATGGCGAAATTTCCTTCTTAGCGTCCAGACTTCGAGTGGCTTTCGCGCACATATGGCTATCCCGTTTCAGACCGTTCCCTTTAAATATGTCACCAGCAATGAGAAGGGTGCTCAGAAGAAACAGACTATCGGCTGCTCCCAACCTGGGGCAACTTTCTTCAACATGTGTCCGACTGGTTCGTAAATTACAAACGTCTGCAAGTAACCAGTGGTCTCCCTGCAAAAAAAAAAAAAAAAAAAGAAAAGGAAAAGAAATAATAATAATAAAAATGAAAAAAAAAAAGCAGAGTACCCTGATTGCCAGCTCCGTATGCTCGGGTCAAAAGTTACAGAAAAAGAGGTGCGGATGACACAGTGCATGCAGTTTTGAACTCCCTTCGAACAAACGTCTTTCGAACAAACGGCATCGATCAACCGGCTTTCGATCAAACGGTTTTCGACCAAGCGGCGTTCGATCAAACGCCTTCGATCAAACGTCATTAGACCAAACGGCGTTCGACCAAATGGGCGGACACTACGGCGTTCAAACACCAATTGACTCACGATAGATAAAAACTTCCATAAAAATTCGTTCTGACTACATACAAGCAGGACCAAGCTGTTACATAAACTTCAAACTGACACATTAAGCGGCCTTGGTAGTCGCCATTCATTCCACCTTTCTCACCCTATGACCTTGTTCCAAATGCGGGAGAGGAAGACCCGGCCTTTGTGGTCTCCCGCCTTTCGGTGCATATGAGCATTCGGATGTTCTGGACGTTTGGTGCTTATGAGCAGCTTCTCCCCTCCTGCTCATTTCCACCAAACGCTCAAAACCACCAATTTTTTTTCGGTGCATATGAGCGTTTGGAGGTTTTGAGCATTTGGAGGTTATGAGCATTTGGTGCTTATAAGCTACTACCACAATACACACAACGATCCACATCTGAGGATAAACGGATAAGCGAACTGAAATGAAATGCTGAGCTGTTGAAAAAAATGTGTCAGACGTTCAAGAAGCCAGACAGCGTCGGGACTTGTTTGTTCACAGAGGTTCACAGAGAGAGTTTGTTCGTTCGAAAGAGGCCGCGAACAAAAGGAGCGCGCAGGCGCAGCAGAGAACTAGGGAGAGCCCCCATCGAACAGCGGCCAGCATTGTGTTAGTTCGCAAAAACAGGGCTTAACAGGTTAAACTGTTAACAGGGGTTTCAGAATGCATAAGTAAACAGGAAAACTAATAATATGGTTACTAAAATGACGAAGTTCCAATGTCATAGTGTGTAATACCAATTTTCAGTGTTGCCCGCTGTACAGGGGGTTGTTTGACACCAGGCGTCGCACCGCTCCACTACGCCGCAGCTACGCCGCATCTTTCATGGCAAATTAAAAATATTTATAGCGCGTTGTCGGTCGTATGGTTCCGCATATGGTATTTAGAAGCAACAAAGTCTCTAGTCACATCACCGGCATATCATGCTTGTCTACTGCTTTACAGTACCTTGAATTATATGTTTCCCACGGTGTCCGCCCATTTGGTCGAACGCCGTTTGATCGAAGGCGTTTGATCGAACGCCGCTTGGTCGAAAGCCGTTTGATCGAAAGCCGGTTGATCGACGCCGTTTGTTCGAAAGACGTTTGTTCGAAAGGAATTCAAAGCTGCATGCACTGTGTTGTCCGCACCACATTTCATGTAACTTTTGACTCGAGCATACGGAGCAGGCAATCAGTGTCCTCTGCTTTTTTTTTCTTTTTGATTTTCGCAGCCGAAGAGGGGAGACCACTGGTTAGTTGCAGCGTTTGTCATTTACAGATCAGTAGGACACATATCGAAGAAAGCTGCCCCAGGTTGAGAGCAGCCGATAGTCTATTCTTGTTTTGGGCACCCTTCTTATTGCTGGCGACATATTTAAAGGGAACGGTCTGAAACGGGATAGTCATATGTGCAAAGCCGCTCGAAGTCTGTGGGTGCTAAGAACGAAATTTCGCCATGGTACAACGAGAGGTATTAAATTAACAGCATGTAAAAGCTTAGTTCGACCTTAGAGTATGCATCTGCAGCCTCGAATCACTACACACGCACGCTGTCCGAAGAAATAGATAAACTACAAAGATCTGCTGCCTTATAATCTTCTCTAAGTTTCGAAGGACTTCTTCGGTTGCATGTCTTTTGCAAGAACTAACTTTAGGTTCACTTGCACATAGGTGAAAAGTAAATAAACTGAAACTGCTCTTTCTCCTATACAGTGGTCAGTTGATTACAAGCAATAATACACTGTTAAAATTTGTTCACATTCGACGGGGATTAATCATCAAAAATATCATTTACTTATTTTTTAATTCTTTGCCAAAATGTTTAATACTTGACATCAATTATTATTTGACAAAGGGTTGGGGGTTTAACAAGTACAGCATGTTCAGTCACTATGTGTCAGAGCGGAAAAATCTATTCGGTTGTCCAACGGGTTAAGGGTGAACAACCCTGGCCCTTGCACTGCTTTTTGGACACGAAAAAGTGGGTTAGCATGAGGAATGTGTTTACGGGGAAGCAGACTACACAAAGTTAAATGTCCTTAATGCAGTTATCCTTAGGATAACTGCATTTAGAACTGCAGCTTTTTTTTTCCTTGTCTTTTTTTGTCATTTTCGACACTCCAAGTGAACCAATTAAAAAAATCGATCAAACGACCGCTGCCGTTTCGATCAAACGGCGTTCGATCAAATGGTTTTCGACCAAATGTCTTGCGTTCGATCAAACGGCTTTCGACCAAACGGCGTTCGATCAAATGTCCCGGAACCGTTTCCCACATCTGTTGCCAATTCAAATTTTGTATTTTTCTGCCTGTCATAATCACCGATGAGTCACCAAGCACTGTGAATTCACCTTCCGTCAGAATTTCGGATTTAAGCTCTGGAGAATTAATTTTTCTATGAAACACAAACTCGAGACCCGCCTCCCCAAATCAGCTCGTCTGTACGGACGCCGTATATTTCCAGTGCACTGATGACGAAATTTGGTCGGCTTATAACTATGCGCATTTAAGAGTTAACAAATTCATTATGAACAATTAGGTAATTATATGTCGTAATGTAATAATAATTCGGGTTTTATTTGGCGAGACTATTAAGATCGTGAGCGACACCACAGTGGTCGGTCTCCGAATTAATTTTGCCCACCTGAAGGTTGAGTGCCATTGTTGCTCTAGGTTTGATCACATGAATATGCGCCTGCTGTCCGCTGATGCCAGAATTGGTAGCGGCATAACAAATAAACTCACAAACGGAATACTCCAGCAACTTGGTTTCGAATACGTACTGTTTGTTGAAGGGTATCGGCTTGAATTAGCAGCCCTGTATGTATACACACCATATACTAATACTAATGTACTGTGACCCATCCCATAAGTGAATAAAACAGATGTTTGGAGTAGTTGTTGACTCAACGTCATAACACACTGAACTTATGAAAACAAAGGCCACGCCCGGTTTTTTGTTACCTTGCTGCGGCAAGCCCATTGAAGGGCCCGGATGTCGAATTTGGTTCCAACTAGAGAATGTTCATATCTTCTGTCGCATATCTTCAGCCTAAACCAGACCTTCGAGCAACACACCTACGCACAGACTTATAGGACCAACAAAGGGTTGCCACCATATCATTCCAAGATAGTGAAAAGGGCAACTGCTATTACAGTCCTCACAAATACTATCGGACCAGCTCCCGTGGCATAGTGATTAGGATAATCGCTTTCCACGCCGAGACTGGGAGGTGACACGGGTTCGAATCCTGTCACCGCGGCTGTGCTGTCTGAGGTTCTACTTCGGTTTTCCGAAGACTTTCCAGACGAATGTTGGCAAAGTTCCCCCTGAAGTCTGCCCAGGACGCATACTAACCCCCCTGTCCCTCACTCCTTCCTGCTGTCCACTCTCCATCTGTCCACGTCCTTACGCCGCTCATAGCCACAGTTGCTTCGCGGCACTAACACGGAATTTAAAAAAAAACTACTATCGGCACATCCCGTTCACACGAGGCGCAATTGAGCTTCCAGGAATAGGTTGCTGCGGAAGGGAAGCTACGTCCTGGACATCGTCACGAGTGTCGTGGAAAAGCTTTTGCATGATGCAGGAGGACGAATTAAGGAGAACGGCAAGAGACAATGCATGTAGGATAGCCGCCCCACCTTACGTCCACGATATAAAAAGAGCGGAGGACGAGGTCCATGTTCTTGTGATCATTACCTCTGTGTTACCCCGAAATAATGTCAGCTGCAAAGACTCCCATAGGAAAGCAGACTTTTACGTATCTGGAGTACGTACTCAAAATACAGTATTTTAAATAGTTTTTCCGGTATTTTGGTACTGTACTTAGAACTTTTTGCCACAAGTATTTTAAAAGTATTTAAATACTTTTTTCAGTATCTGCCACTCAGTACTCAAAACAGTTTCCTTCTTCGTCAAGCCGTATCTAGCACACTTCCCCGCGTGACCAGATTTTCAGCTCAGTGGAACTTCCATCTTTCTTTCTATGTTGGGGAATTCGCGCATCTGTCAGTTATCCTCCTGTACAATAGACTGGTCCCACGCTTGACCTTGCTTGTCAATAGTCCGACCCCTTCGGCAGAAAACGGTTCCTATTCATATTGCTAGGTGAATCCCCCTAAGGGAATTAGGTACAAGAGAATTCCGGCATTTATTTCCTTGGTTGCCAAAGCAATAAACACGCACCAGAAGCTGAAATACCCGAGCTGACATTCAGGAGGAATTACACGAGGTTTTGGGTCAGAACATATCACCAAACATTACTTGACATCAAGGCCTTGCAAATAGTAGTAGATGTATGCTTAAGTATGGTGGATGAAATTTATTCAATTCATTTGTACGGCCACGTTCAGAATACGCGTTTCACTTACTGCTAATACTAAAGTACTGTAAAGAGTATCTTAAATACTTGTTAGAGGATTTAGTACTCTACTCAAATTACTTTGTTTTGAGTATTTTGTACTCTATTTTAAATACTTTTTACGCGGAGTATATAGTATCTTATTTTAAATACTTTTGCGCAGTATTTTGTACACGTCTGCAAGAAAGTTTCGTTGAGTGGCGAGGTCACGTAGAAAATAGCACGGCATCCAGTCATGGACAAGAGAAGATTTCAGAAAATCCCAGTGCACGTGCTGCAACCTGGGAGATTACTAGAAGGAACTGTTCTTCACGTTTCGTTTTCGCTGACCTTGACTCCTCGTGGACAAACAGACGAGAGAAACAGCTCTCCTACTTTGTTTCCAGCAAGTTCCCATAGTTCAAAGCGGCGCTAAGCTATATGGGATTTTCTGAAGTCGTCTATTCTGCCTTATCCGTACAATGCACCCCGCCTGGTAATCCATCAATATCGTGGTTGTGGTTAAAAAGTTGTTAAAGGCTGGTTTACAGACCGACGCAAGGTTTTACCAGTCGCCGCCACGTTCCGCGCCGCCCGCCAGAGTTCGTCATGCCGCGCTACGCCGTCTTAAGAGCCCGACGGAGCAGGGCGTAACTACGCGCGGCGCACCGCCGAGCATCGCGACCCGTCGCTGGTGAGTTCATAGTTCGACGACTTTTGGCGAAGCGCGGCGTCAATGCGCGACTACGCCAGCCGCCGTCGGGGGAGTAGAACAATTCTCTACATCTGGCGCTGGCCAGCGAGCTGTGCACGGCGCGGGACTCGCATTTCTCAACATGACGTCGCCCATTGAGCTTTTGATCGAAACTGGAAAGGAATATCTGTGCCTATATAATAAACGACGGGTGGACTAGAGAGGCAAGCAAAAGAACGACAACAGCTGGCAAG
The DNA here is from genome assembly GCF_037126465.1 of Ornithodoros turicata. NCBI lineage: Eukaryota > Metazoa > Arthropoda > Arachnida > Ixodida > Argasidae > Ornithodoros > Ornithodoros turicata. The sequence goes on from NC_088204.1 coordinate 44,733,388, forward strand.
GCGTGCGACTTTCTTATTTAATTCGGTGTTCATGTTTGGGGGTACCAAACGTATTACAGTAATACAAACATAACAGTGCCAACGATGGGAACACGGATTGTCTTTAGTCGGATTCCAGCACGCGGGAGCAGATATTACTGCTTTCCCACTACGAAATGTGAAAAGCTCTGGTGCTGTTTTCGTTGCGCTGCGCCGAATCGCGTCAGACTATGATCCCGGTAGGATGAGGAAGCGCGGCGTAACGAACACTGGCTGTCGACGCGCAACGCGGGCGGCGATGGGCGAATGCTACGTCGGACTCAGCCTTCATCAAATGATATCGTCGCTTCGGTCTATCCCGTCGGACTATGATCAAGTGACGACGGCGAGCGAAGTGTATCGTGGCGAACTCTAGCGGGCGGCGCGGAACGCGGATGCGACTGACGAAACGTTGCGTCGGACTGTAAAGCAGTCTTTAGAACAAATAACAGTTGAAGCGTCTGACAAAAACAAACCGGATAGAAAGATAGTGGAGTTGCACCTTATCGCGATGCATGACAAGGACAGATGTACAAGTGCATCTCACGTGGGAAGAGATGCTCTACTTGGAAACGGATTAGATAAGTCAGGGCCTGTCAATGGGTTCACTACAGTAAGGTTCCAACGTGGGTGATAAGGCGAGCTACGAGCTCGTATTTGAACGTTTCTGTGGTCAAGAGTAAGTTTCAGTTGCAAGTCCAGATGGTCCTTGTGGCGAATTCGACTGGTCGATCTGCACTGGCCGATTCGTATTGGATTCGCGCGTTTTATTTGTCATTTGAGATGAACTCTCCACAACCAACAGCGCCTAGAAACGAAGCCTGATCCCGGCCGTAGCTAGGAAGACGTCAGGAGTCACAGGATGTGGCGACAGGCTCTCTGTCGCCCCGCCTACAAAGCCCGGAAGCCCAACTATCCACACTTCCGCATATTGTAAGGCCGACAAACAGCGAGTGTTGGGCTACATTTACAATTGTAGTTGGGCTGACTCGCGTGGGTTTGCCGGATACGCGCAACCAGGGATTTTCCCAGAACCCCGCACCCCCCTAATGCCCCCAAATCTTGCAACCCGCCTCCCCCCCCCCCCAAAAAAAAAAAAAAAAAAACGGCCACAAAGGCTAAAAACGGCTTACAAGCGGAAGATGTGAGACACCAACGACCCCACGATATGGAAGTCCTGGGAATATTTCTGCGCGCAACGACTTTCTTGGCTGGAGCGCCATTATGTTTTTGGTGGATCGGTTCCTCCATGCGAGATTTTGTTGCTCTGTAGCTGATTTGGAAAGTGTTAAGCGCGGACCCCATAACAAGCGACACGCGACGCGCTGCAGAATTTGTCGCTGTCGCGTCTGGTCATGGCGCGACTTCCTAGTCCATTTGAGCAGCGACATTTCGTCACCGAGAAATGATGTTTTTGGAGAAGCAATGCTTATTTTATTCGAGCTAAGTTGTAAATTGCCATAAATATACCAAAAATAGTATTTCATTCGTCAAAACGAAGAGAAATTGTAATGAAGTTGCTATGTAATATTCGCCGTAACGCAGTGGCGCTGCGGTTGAAGTACCCAACGCCCCGCCCACTTCTTCGTCTGCTAGTTTTGTTGGTTGCCCTCTCCACCCTCTCCCTTGCCCACGCGTTCAGTTCTTGTTTCACGCCGCCAAATCTAGCTGGTTTTGTCAAACAACAGGCAATGAACTCAGCGACATGCTACAAATATCTACTGGGAGTAGATGCAGAAATATTGAGCCACGACAAAGCTTTTTTTGTTGAGGTTTTATGCCGTGGACAATCTGTGCGTGTGGCTTCAACACTACCGAGAGAGCATCAGTCAGACATCCAGTTCGGTCCAGTCAGCGAGAGAATGTGGTACACCACTTTGTCATCACACACCTCGCGCTGCTCGGACCTTTTATTAAAAGATAATGTGGTACACCACTTTGTCATCACACACCTCGCGCTGCTCGGACCTTTTATTAAAAGATAACTAATACCTCTGTCACACGGGATGATTTAGTGTAATTTTCGTGTAGTACACTCCAACCAGCGAATGTCACTTTCACTACGTGCTTGCTACACGGCTTAAGTAAGTGTCACTTATAGCAGCGATGGCAATTACGATAGACAAGAATAAACGGCAGCGAAATATTTAGGCGCGCTCCACAATACCTTCCTCAAAATGTTTTTTTCTTTAATTTAGAAACACCTCCTGTTAATCTTCTTCCAACATTAAACAAATTGGCCTCAAACATGTTCCACAACAAAAATGGCCGCCGCCGGATGGCGAAGACCGCGAAGTTGTCATAGGCTGTTAACGAGAGTAATGACATGTTTTTTGGCACCATCTCGTACTGTACTTAAATAAAATAAACACGCTGTTGAAAATACTCGTTTAAAAATATTGTGGTGTCGGACCCCTCACTTTTCCTCAATATTTTTACCTATGCCACAAAACCTGCCGTCGAGGCTACACACTTTGTCAGCCGAAGGGAAGTGAAGTGTGTTTGGGGAACTCACTAAATCGTTAGTGCACTTTCTGCCGAGTGTCACTAAAAGATGTGTGACAGCACACGAACGACACTAAGTGCAAGTGTCACTCGCTGAAAGTGACACTAAATTAGTCCGTCTGACAGGGGTATAATCCGAAACTAAAAGGATTTGCGCTAGACGCAAAAGATACAGCCCAACAAATGCCCCCCTGCGTCCAGCAAATCCTACACATCAAGGAAAGTTTGTGAAGCCGAATCCTTTGCCGCACACGGTGTTCTTTGCGTTCGACACTGGTTTCGTCAAAGCGTCGGCGATCATGTCTTCAGTACGTAAGAATGTGATCCTGAACTGTTTGTTTTCCACTTCATTTCTGGCGAATAGGTATTTGAGATCGATGTGCTTTGTTCGTTGATGATACATCGGGTTTTCAGTTATTCTGATGGCAGACTGGTTGTCACAACGGACTTCTAAGGTCTGAGTTCCATAGTTATTGAATCCAAGTTCTGCCATGAACGTTTTAATCCACTTTCCTTCTTTTAAGCCTTCCGTAAGCGCAATGTATTCCGCTTCGCATGTTGACAAAGCTATTAGTTGTTGTCTCGTCGATCTCCAACTGATCGCACCCTGAGACATTATGAATACGTAACCACTCCTCGATCTGCCAGTGCCGCACTCGTTCCAGCTTGCATCGGTGTAACCTGTTATGGGCTCCTTGCATGCGCTGTACGTTATTCCAACGTTGCGGGTTCCTTTGAGGTAGCGGAGCACTCTTTTCGCCATCCTCCAGTGACTTAGCGTGTGATTCAAGTTGAACTGGCTCAGGTAGTGAGTGACAAATGCAAGATCTGGACGTGTCCCTTGCACCAAATACATTAAATTTCCTATCAGGGACTGATATGGTACATTCGGATTCTTCTCTGCAGCAGTCGCAGTCGTCGTGTCATTCCTCTGTCCAACTTCCATTGGTGTTTTTATCGGTTTGCAATCCTCCATCCTGAAGCGATTTCAGATCTCGTCAATGTATTTTCTTTGACTGATCGTTAGGGTCCTGTTCTGTTTGTCGTGTAGTACCTCAATTCCGAGAATATAGGTTGGCTCTCCCAAGTCTTTCAGTTCTACTTTGTTCCCTAGGTCCTTGATAGCTGTTTTTAGCAGGGCTGATGAAGTGGCCATCATAAGCATGTCGTCCACATATACGCTTAGAATAACCTTCTGATGTCCTTGGATCAATAGGTAAACACATCTATCCGCTTCAAGTCTCCTGTAACCCAAGTTCCTGAGGATTTCATCAAGCGTTAGGTACCATGTCCTCCCGGATTGCTTGAGGCCGTAAAGTGCCTTCTTTAGTAGATATACTTTATTGGCAGCTCCGGGATAGCCCAAAGGTGGCTCCATGTAGACAGTTTCCTCGAGTCTTCCGTGAAGGTACGCCGTCTTCACATCAAGTTGGCGCATCGCCATTCCTTCCTCAAGGCCTAATGCAAGGAGGATTCGCAAACTTGTCAACTTGACAACGCTTCATACTCACTGTCTTGTTCAAGTTGAGATATTGAGCTGTGATTTCCCACCTGGGGGGTCACAACATTCCCACCTTCTGCTTGTGATTCAGCCACATCCATATCAACAAATACGTTATCATGAGGAGGTTCTGGTTCTCGTGGTGGGATTTGACTTGAGTACTGAAAAACTTCGTAATCCTCCTGGCTGTTACTGTCGCTGTTCAACAGGAGTGAACCCTTTTTGTCTTCTATAAATTTTACGTCTCTGCTAGCAATGATTGACTTGCTGGACGGATCATAGAGACGATAAGCTTTCTTGTCTTGGTAATATCCCACAAAAATAACCTGCCGGCTCTTTTTATCGAGCTTGTTTCTTTGGTTGCCAGGAATCCAGGCATAGGCAAGGCAACCAAAAACTTTAAAGTATCGTACCGATTGGTAGCGTTTCGAGTATATTTCCTCTGGTATGCCTCCATCGAGAACCTTCTTGCTGCAACGGTTTTTTACGTATGCCGCAGCGTTGACTGCCTCGGCCCAAAAAAACATAGGCAGTTCAGCTTCGTGCAGGAGCGTTCGAGCTGTCTCGACTAATGTTCTGTTCATTCGCTCTGCAACGCCATTCTGAGCGGGTGAATATGGCGCGGTCCTCTCATGAACTATTCCCCTTGCTTTTAAGAAATGTGCCAAACGATCGTTGACGAACTCACACCCATTGTCAGTACGAATCCTTTTGACAGTCCGTCCAAGTTGGGTTTCGGCGGTGCATATGTGTTCCTTTAATGCTTCAGCGGCTTCGCTTTTATAGCGTAAGAAATGAACTGCTGCTCGTCTACTACAGTCATCTACAATAACCATAAAATACTTGCTTCTCCCTATTGACTCCACTGGAAAAGGGCCACATAGGTCTAGATGCAGCAATTCTAGTACTTCTGAGCTGTGACTTGAGAGAGCCCTGAAAGGTTCTCTTGAGTGCTTCCCAATGACACAGTTCTCGCAGGTTTCCATTCCCTTCGAAAGGAGTGGTAGGCCGGCCACTGCATTCGTTCGTGACATTTTCATTAGCGCGTCGACGTTCAAGTGTCCCATACGACGGTGCCACAGCATTTCTGCACTGTCGATCTTTGCATGATCCGCCCGCTCTGTTACCGGTATGGCTTGTGCATTCATTTTGTAGATGCCGCCAGTTTTCACCGCTGAGAAAACGAAGTTCTCTTCCTTGTGGACGGTGCAATCGTCGTCGCTGAAGATAACTTGCATACCGCTGTCGGTAAGCTTAGACACGGAAATCAGGTTATCCGTTATACCAGGAACATAAAGAACGTTTCTTGCTGTTAGCCTGTTGTCCACATCGTCATCTAGGACGCGAAAAATGACGGTTCCGGACCCCTCAGCGTCAATAGTCTTGCCATCGGCCACCGTAACTTGCCTCTTCTTTTCGGGCTTGAAGTCCCTTAGGATATCCATGCATCCGGTCGTATGGCTTGTGGCTCCCGAATCAATGGACCAATCTTCAGAGGCACACTTAAATTTCTTAACGCCGAAAGCAAATTCATTTGTCAGTCGTCCGTTTCTGTCCTGTGCTGTGGGTGCTCTGGCTAGTCTGGCCGTTTGCCTCGACTTTCCTTCAGTTGTGTCGGGATTTCGAATCCTGAATGACTCGTCTCGATTCCTGTTCTGACGTGGCGTCCCACTTCCAGCGTTTCCTGCTGAACGGGTCCAGCAGTTTCGTGCGAAATGTCCAGGTTTCCCACAACAAAACCTCAACAAAAGTTATGGGCCCAGGTCGGTTTCAAGACACCGAGTAACCTCAAGCGGTGAGCAAGTTCATATTCTTTTGAGAAAACAAAATGGCGGAGGGAACGCCGACTAACCACTCGGTCCACTTAGAGAAGCTTGACTTCAGCAATTATCCCACATGGCGTTTTAAAATGACGATATACCTCAAGGCGAAGGGACTTTGGTCAGCCGTGGAAGGCGAACGCCCAATTGACCAAGATGCCAGGCGTGAATGGGACAAGAAGGAGATCGAGGCTATTAACGTCATGGTCCAGTCGCTGTCAAGCGCACAGACGAGTTACGTCGTAAACCAGACGTCTGCAAAGGACATTTGGAACAAACTCGAAGAGGTTAACCGAGGTCGTGTACCCGAAAAGAAAATTGCTCTAAAACGGGAGCTCAACGGGATTAAGTGGACCAAAGAAGAAAATGCAGCACAATACATGCACCGCGTAGAATCCCTTTCTGAGCAGTTACGGAGTTCAGGCGAGACTATCGAAGATGCTGAAGTAGCAACTATAGCCATTCAAGGACTGCCAAGAGCATATTATGGAGTAGCCCGAGGCTTTGACGTGTGTTCTATGTCCGATATTACCCTACAAAAGGTAAGATATGCCGTTCTACAAGAAGAACAACGTCAGAAAAGAGACTCAGTTGATGAAGCCGCTTGTAAAGCAAGTGTTCGGCCGAAAAGGTACCAGCACGAGGATAAATATGCTTCGCAAACCAAAGCGCTAAAGTGCTACAATTGTGGGAAAACTGGGCCCATAACCTTTGTTGAGGTTTTATGCCGTGGACAATCTGTGCGTGTGGCTTCAACACTACCGAGAGAGCATCAGTCAGACATCCAGTTCGGTCCAGTCAGCGAGAGAATGTGGTACACTACTTTGTCATCACACACCTCGCGCTGCTCGGGCCTTTTATTAAAAGATAACTAATCCGAAACTAAAAGGATTTGCGCTAGACGCAAAAGATACAGCCCAACATTTTTGACGCTCGTGTGGCGGCAGTGACGTCGATTTCGTCGCTTCTCGCGTGTATCTGCCGCGTGTCGCTTGTTATGGGATTCGGGCTTTACCCCCTAGATTGACCAGTCGAGTTCGTCTGTCTGTTTTGGGGCTGATTTTATCTAGTATTTTGGTAGTAGGTACAAGGTATATCTATACTGGTAGCGAAAACAAGCGAAAATACCAAATCCGACCAATCGGCAAGTCTACCATCATGAGGTGCGAACGATCCTGGGTGTTGGTAGTAGAGGTACGATCGTAAACAAAAAAAAAAAAGCTTTGCAACATGAGCATGGCTTGTGTGTGTACTAATAGGTTATTCATAATTTCAATGTAGAAAACTTTCTGTTGCCCCACTCGTGCACTTATACGAAATCATCTACCACCCGAGTACATTTCCGTGTCCTGCTCCCTTTGCATATGTGTCACACTGGCAGGGATGGGCAGTAATACCCATATTTTGTATTATAATACTAATACATAATATTTCCTAGAAATCGGTATTATAATACTAATACGTAATACTTTGATTCTGAGGTATTATAATACATAATACTGATACTTCTGTGTATTACACGAGTAATACTAGTAATACATTGATATGTAACTTGGGGAGAAAGGAAGGAAAAGAAAATCAGAAATCTATATAAATTTCGCATTACTTATCGAGCCAGTCATTCTCCAATGACGTGTTATTTCAGATGCATATTCTCAAAGGGTAGCCCTCTATAGGGCATGCCTTTTCCGAATATGATGAGATAGCGCTGGTCAATTCGATCACAGTGAACAGCTTGCTCTCAGTGTGGAAGAGACTTCATTTCGTCCACCCTGGACGATAAAATGTGGGCCGTTCAAAAGTGTGTAACTGTCCATAGTGCAACCCCGTACAGGGGCGCCTGGACTGGACGCACTTTTTCATACCACAGAGGGCTTGCAATGCGATGACTCATCTTTACGGACGCTGGAATGGACGGAATGCGAGGAAGCCTCCAGTAACCTCTGGCACTGAGGTCACTCCCTTTGGGATAGTTTGAGGCAAAGGAATAATAGGGACGTTGTTGGTGTCCAGATGTTTGTGGGAAACGAAAAATTACGAATAAGGTTAGGCATTATATCCTCCAAATGCCCATTTCCCCCAACGTCCCAAATCAACCAAAAGCTCATTTCATCCGAAAAAAATGTTCGGAGGTTCTGGGCTTTCGGTTGATCTGGGCATGCGGGGGGCAGTGGCCCATATCCCCCAAATGCTGTTTTCATCCGAGCGCCCAGAACCACCGAAAGCGGGATACGTGAAAGCACACGATTCCTCTGTTTGTCAGGAAGATGAGTGAAGAGTGAGCGGTTCTTGGGTGTGCAGGAATCCAATCCTGCAACTGACTTAGAAGTAAAGTTTGCCAAGGAAAGGTATTATTGATGCGGATCGCGTTCAAGAAGTGATGTGATCCGAACAGAGAGATATTTTCCATGTGAGTGACTGCGGTAGAGGCACTGCGTAGGTCATCATAGTGGAAAGCCAATAGTAACAAAGCGCCCACGGCACAGGTCTCGAAAAAGGTTACAAAAAGGACATCCTCCTCTACGTTTCTTTTATGCTTTCTGTTAATACAGTTCAGACGTTCAGAAAACACGCTATTAACCGGCTGAAACAACCCCTAGAAAAAGCTTGCAAACAGTACGAATGCATGAAACCAATATATCGTCTGAACTGTCAATCTCCTCAGAAGGCACTTGAGGTTTGTGTTTTCTACCGCCCTGCTATACATATGTTCCAGCCACATACCACTCCCACCATGCTCTTTTTCCGTGGCTCATGACGCAGACCTCCACGACCTTCCGAAGATAGCGCTTCTCCTGTCAGCAACGTGCATACCAATAAAATTCAATATCGGAATATCTCTCCGTTCACATCACTTCTTGAACGCGATCTCATTTGTACACACCGAGGGTCGTGTCGTTCCTATCCACCCAAGCTCAAGCTTCTTTAATATAGATTTCGTGCATCAGCTCTCATTTTCATATCAGTCATATATGTTACATCTCTAAGGGGAGTTATTAGTCAGCAGGGGAACAAAGGAAGTTGTGCAAGTCAACGGGCCGCATACATCACGCCACAGAACATTTAGAGCACTGGATGAGCAGCATCCAGGGACCCACGGGACCCTCTCTGGTGAGTTGCAGGAAGTACAGTTAGAAGCAGAGTTAACTGGAACGCCACTTCTACCGCCGAAACGGGAAAAGGTCACCCTAGCGGCGCCTAGGAGGAATAAAAGGAAATAATGTTTCTACTGTCCTACTTACGCCGAATTCGTGTGGTCATGTTATGACCACACGGCCTAGCGCTCGGAAATTGCTAGGTCAGCTCCGGAGCTGGATCACGTGACAGTTGCCACCTGAACGTGCATGTTCAGGTGGCAACTGTCACTCATGCGTGCCAGGGATCTGGCGGTTTTAGGATCAGGATTAGGCTCGCCTCATCCCTTTTGGATCAGGGCAGTGCTCGTACACTTGGATCATGCTAGGGGCGTCGCGGTCGTCCGTCTTCGGGTTCCGTCGCGTGCTAAATCACGTGAACTTCAACGTGCGGGCCAATGAGGGCACTCGCCACCGTTGGAGTGCGGATTTGAAGACACTGGATACAGTTGGGGGCAACTCGCTATTCGATCGTTTCAAGACCGGACGAAAAAAGTGCTAGCTGGCAAATTCCGGGCGCTCGAAAGTGCCACACGAATATGCAAGATTGCTTGACTGCTCAGGATCTGGCAAAAAAAAAAAAAAAAAAAGTTGCCACGAAATGACCACCCGAATTCGCCATTATGCTGCTAGGGTGTCCGCCTTGGCATGTGTTGTTGACTCGGCATTACCCTCAACGGTGGTTATCATCGCCACGTTTGTTTTTGTTCGAGACGATTATGTAAAGTGTATGCTGGCCGATATCACGCGGATGTGATGCTGTTATCTCATTGATACACGCAAAGATGGACAGCAACTCCAGTAAATTTTCCACTAGACTCCGTGCATGCTAATTTGTTTTATCACAAATCTGAAAATGCCCCGTTGAGCGAACTCGACCACCTTGGCGTGTATCAGTGAGATAAAGACATCGCATCCGTGCGATATCAGCCGGCATACAACTTCACACAATCGCCGCAAACACAAACAAACATCGCGATCATAACCACAGCTAAGGGCAATGCCCGAGTCAACAGCTCATGGCAAGGCGGACACCCCCACAGCAGCAGTGGGACAGTCGAAACACTATTCGCCTTTATTACTCTTAAGAGCCTTTAGGGTTGCTCTCTCCCCGACTTTAGCTCCGCCAGTCGAAGTGGCGTTCCAGTTAACTCTGGTTCGAGCTGTACATTGAATTCCCGCATACTCGAGAACCGCTCACCCTTCCTCCTCTCCCTGTTAAACGGGGGAAGCGTGTCCTTTGAAGTATCCCGCTTTCGGTGGTTCTGGGCGCTCGGATAAAAAGAGCGTTTGGGGGATATAGGTCACTGCCACCCGCGTGCCCAGATCAACCGAAAGCCCAGAACCTCCGAATATTTTTTCGGAGGAAATGAGCTTTTGGTTGATTTGGGACGTCGGTGGAAATGGGCGTTTGGAGGATATGAGCTGCTACCAAAGGGGTTTTGTCCCTCCTTGAATAAATAAATTCTTAAGAAAAACAAAAAGCTGTCTATATGTGCGTGCTGAACACCTCGCAACATCGCGTCCTTATTGCACGTGGACGATACAGCTATCGTTGTCACTTTTTAACCGGCGAGAGGCTTATTCCAGGGATAAAACCGGAACCGAACCGATGACCGCTTGAAACCGAAATATTTCCGGGAATCGTAACTGGTAAATAACCGGATATTCTAGTCACCCGTGAACCGAAACGAAAATAAAATTCCGGTTACCGGTTCGTAACAAACGGTTCACAAGTAGAAGCATACTGGCAAGCCTACGCCTGCAACTTCAGTGTTACGTGTATACGCACGCTGACACCGACATATTATCATGTAGGCGATACTGGAATATTGTAGAAAATCGTTGGTTATGTGCGCTTCATTTCCACGCGTTGACAGTAGCCAAAACTTGAACATGGCCACCGCCGCCGCCCGTCAATGGACACTTCGATCAACCTTTGTTTTCGTCAGCACGGTCTTTGTCAAACTCATACACAATAAGCGTTGCCCAATGCTACACTGAATGTTGGCCATGTGTGATGGGTTCCATACTACCAGGTTGATGCAGCTTGGACTCGCAGAAAGCGCATCAAGCATGATCAAGCATGCTTAATTTTTGATGGTAAGAGGCCTGGTGTAAGACGGCGGAGAATTCTCCGAACCAATCTTCCAGTGACGTGCCGAATAAGACACACAGACCTGGCCTCTCATTATTAAAACATAAAAGTATGATATCTTATTTTTAGCGAAAATTTATGACACTACTCATGTTGAGATGCTGTATCCCCTGCGCAATCGTCCCCCTTCACAGAGCACAAATGCTGGGGAAAATCCCTGAGTTTATGGTAGTACAGCTTGGGACAAAAGTTTACGGAACATCGGGGTGTCGCGTTTCTCCAACGGAGCGACAACCTAGCAGCAAACAGGAGTGGACATACATACTGAGAGATGGATAGCATAGCCCGCCACCCGTTTCCTGTTCGATTGCTTCGTGATAGCTAGCAGGGAAGCGCTCCGATGAAGAAATACGCAGGTGCCGTGTTCCGTAAACCTTTGTCCCGAGCTGTACGATATCACGTAGACGGAACCATGAAGGCGCTTACGCGGCCTTTGTGGCCTCTTCTATTCTGGGAGCTAGGGTTCGCTTGAAGAACGGGTCATCTCTTTTACCAGGTAGCTTCTCCCAAATTTACCGACTCGGTGACAACTGACATTAAAGGGAGACTTCGTAACGATCGGGGAAAAAAAAAAAAAAACTTGCACTTGGTGCATAGTAGCCCCCGAACCCGAATACCTTCGAAAAATTTTGTTTTCTCCTGATGTGATGAATTATGCCTCAAATGTGAAATAATGAAACCGAAACTGGAACGTGGAAAGCAGGGCGCAACAATTTCCCCTTCCCAAGGCGCCGGCGTGACGTCACTCTGCATGAAGCGGGCATGCAGGATATCACGGCGGACGTAGCTACGCTGTGTTTCATTCCCGAAAGCGAAACCGTACGGCACTATGAACGTAGATTCGGGATCAGAATACTCAAATACAGATGAAGGTTATTCGCAGCGACAGCTTGATGTGGAGTGAAGACTCTGACGTTCAGAATCGCTCGGATACAAGAGATTGGTAAGGATTCATTTTACAGGACGTCCATAACATGTGTATGATGCTTTTTACATCTACAGGGTGTCCCAGAAAACGTGTCATTGAATTATAATAAAAAAAACTACGTCACCTAGAGTCATGCGGTCAACAGCATTTGTTCTTATTAGGTTTTTGCCACCTCCTAACGTGAATGTCATGTACTCCAAGTTTAATTATGTAAATATTTGCGAACTCAAATCGGAAATTTGCCAAGTAAATGTCACTTTTTTACCCCACCAATATGAAGAGCGTGCCGAATTCACTCAAATTCATGATAATTGACAGTGATATTCACGAGCCATCCCATCGGAAAAAATAGCCGAATATCATGCTTTTCGGGGCACTGGACCATAACGCGCGATGACTTTTTGAGCGAAATTGCTCTCACTGCGACGAAAGCAGGTTCCGAAGCCAGCCCACAGAGTGGTAGTAGAAAAAGTAACAGTTCCTAAAATTGGGAGACGGAAAGCATTATCCCAGCGAAAGTCGGACGTGATAAGCCGTGCCTGTTTTATCTCTTTCTACGATGTTGGGGAGGGCTGGGTTTCCAACCTCCTTTCGTCGGACTGACAAAGATTGCGCTGAAAAATTCATCGTGCGCTATTCTGTGCGACCTCCGTAGAGCATGATGTTCGGCTATTTTTTCCGATGGGATAGCTCCTGAATATCTCTGTCAATTATCATTAATTTGACTAAATTAGACACGCTCTTCACATTGGTGGGGTAAAAAAGTGACATTTACTAGGCAAATTTCCGACTTAAGCTCGCAAAAATTTACATAGTAATTAAACTTACGTTACACGACATTCACATGAGGAGGTGGCAAAAACCCAGTAATAACAAATGCCGTTGACCGCATGACTCTAGGTGGTGTAGGTTTTTTATCATAGTTCAATGACACGTTTTCTGGGACACCCTGTATGCAGGTGTACTGTTTGCTTATAAGAGGAACCGCAGTCAGCAGCTTCCCTCTCAGCATTATCTACGATCGATATATTTTTGCACTTATCGGACATGCTGACTGATAATGCATACCACTTTGCGTTGTTGTTTGAGGTACTGTTGGGGACGCGGTTAGCTAAAATCGCCTGTCAGTACTTCGCCAGTCCATATTATTACCTATGTTGCGCTTGAAAGTGTTGTGCCAATATTGTATATGAAGGCAGACCATGCGCGGCACGTGCTAGTTAATCGAAAGAAAGAGTCTTGCAACATCTGGAGATTTGAGGTGAGATAAATCTCGTAGTGCTCACTTTAGACTGCCGTGTCCCCTACAGTAAATGCCACGTTGAGTATGCTTCGGAGAGTCGGGAAACAGCGTATACAGGGTGGTCCACCAACCATGATAGAAATTCATAGTAAAAAACGTAGGCCCCGGAGAGACATGCGGTCAAGGGATTTTTTTTTCTGCCAATAACTTTTGCCACATATTGGTAACATTTTTATTTCATTTCAATTGACGCAAAGTTAATTTCTTGAATTGAACTCCAAAATTTCCCAAGGCAACCTAACGTTTTCTTTGCGGAAATGGGTTCCCTGTGGTAATTTTACTCGGTATAGCACATAAACTCGTAATGCAATGGCAATGGACCTTTTCCATATTCGCGTCGCCCCTGGCGGTGGAATGTCGAACGCCGTGTCTTTCCCCTCAATAATGGTGACGCTCTACGAACTGGCACGTACGTTGCGTGGGAAAGTAGCAAAAGAAGATTGGAAGAGAAATGCGGAAAGAGTGAAAGCGCATTGTACTCATTACCAGACCTCAAACGTCCGCGTAACCTTGAAACCGATTATCTCCTCACAATGAACATGACAGTCACCCGCAGGTGGGTCCATGGCGATGTTTTCCGCTCAAAGATGGCGGACTCAAGGGCTGGGCATGCGCATACGTGTTGTCGGAAATGGTTCATTGCTGAAATAAATTCGCCGAAAATCCGTGGAAATGAGCCCTTGGCTCCGCCTCTTTTTTGACGGCTCGTAGTTTGAGCGCAAAGCTGCGAAGAAAGGAGATTACGAAAGAAGTGAGAGGGCGCTGACAAGCTGGTGCATGATGAGAGAGGCGGAACCCCAGACGAGGAGAGAAGAAGGACGACACAACAAGAATAGACGACTTCAGAAAATCCCAGTGCTCTTTGCGCATGCATTGCATCCTGGGCGCTTGCTGAGCGGGGGAACGAAGAATAATCCTTCACATTTCACTTTCGCTGACCTTTACACGTCGTGGACAATGGACCGGTAGGGGAGTAATCGGAACAGTTTGGTGGCCACCCGTTTCTTTCGTATTAGTAAACTCCCACAGTTCAAAGCGGCGCGCTAAGCACTCTGGGATTTTCTGAACTCGTCTATTCTCGACTTCTTATCGAGAATTCTTGTTGTGTCGTCCTTCTTCCCTCCTCGTCTCGGGTTCCGCCTCTTCCATCAAGGAGATTACATTGACACGCCACACGAGGGGGGTGACCTCATTTTTGATAAGATAGCTCTGGTTCCCGCACTCACCGCACGTGTTTGTTCCTTGGGTAAGGCTTGTAACCCTTTCCCCCCTCGTGTGGCGTGTCAATGTCATAGCAGGTTTGGGCTCAAACTACGAGCCGTCAAAAGAGCGCCGCCAAGCCAAGGGCTCATTTCCACGGATTTTCGGCGAATTTATTGCGGCAATTGCCATTGCATTACAAGTGGGATTATGTGCTATACTGAGTAAAATGACCACGGGGAACCAATTTCCGCAAAGAAAACGTTAGGTTGCCTTGGGAAATTTCGGAGTTCAATTCAAGAAATTAACTTTCCGTCAATTGAAATGAAATAAAAACGTTACCAATATGTGGCAAAAATTATTGGCAGAAAAAAATCCCTTGACCGCATGTGTCTCCGGGGCCTACGTTTTTTACTATGAATTTCTATCATGGTTGGCGGACCACCCTGTATATAAAGTCATATACAGGGTGTCTCAAGAAACGTGTAATTGAATTATAATAAAAATAACTACGCCACCTACAATCACGCAGTCAACGACATTTGTTCTTACTAGGTTTTTGCCACATTTCCTCCGGAACCCAAACAAACCTTTCACTTTTCTCAAAACACTGGTTCTGGCTTCTGGGCATGTACAGTGAACCAAGCGCATGAGTGCGCCTATGCTAAAACTGTATTGTTGTCTCGAACGCTAGAACCTTCAGGATGTTGCGCTCAATTCATTCGTCCGCCATTTTGGAACGATCAGAAATTATCTACGGACAGCATGAACAGTTCATAAAACGTGGACGGCAAGGCGAGCGAAAAGGGCTGCTCCCGACGACAACCTCGCAAGTTAAGTAACGCAAGAGCGACTCATGAGAGATGCATATCTGTGCCATGCCCACTTGACGACAGGAAAAAGGCTTATCTGCCAGGACAAAGAAACAGCTCTTCAACCAATCCACTCCAGTTAGGAATCCTCGCGGATAATTTTCCGCGTAAATTCACTAGAGTTCGTAGAGGAAGGTCTATGCACCTTTTGTGCAACCGCAGACACAAAGGGAATCAAATGGACCAAGCGAATACATTTCTTGGTTCGGGGGTTTTGTCACGTGAAGAAAGAAGGAAGACGGCACACCGCCAACAATATACAACATACAGACTGGAAAAACACCACATACAGATTTCTACTTCAATCTGTTCGCCCAGGCACAACACTAAACAATGCAGACATACTTCTCTGCCTCGTTTTAGTTGGCAGCTGTATACGCCTTCATCAGTATATTTTTTGCCATGGAAGTTTTCTCAACATTTCTCAACAAACAAGAACATTAAGCACATACATGCTCAAGTACATATTGTGCCCCCAAAATCGGGGGAAGAAATGTTCATGAAAGTGTACAATGGATACAGGCAAAAACGAGTGTTTACTAAAGGTGCTATGAATGCCCCACAGCCTAGTATGTATTATGAAACCGTATTATCTATAGAAAATTCTAGGCATAGCCAACAATTTTCTTCCGAAGTGAACTCCGCACGGGAGGCCCCGGAAAGAACGGTCCCATCTGGTATTGTAAGAAAAAATTGTCCCGTGCTCTCCGCTGCTGCCTCTAGACTGCGTATGTCGGAATCATGTGGGAAAAAGCCGAGGGGGGGGGGGGGGGGGAGCTCGTTTTAGAGGTATCTAAGCTAGAGAGCCTCGTATTAGAAAATACTATCACAGGGAAAATGGCGACCTGTTAGGTCATAGCGTGGTGATAGCGAAAATAATTTTCGGGAATCACGTTTTTAGCGAAATACAAGGTTTCACGATGACTTTTGCTTCAGTTTCATTTCCTTCTTCGATGACAATACGTGCTGAAGACGACGAGGTGTGACTCTCGAAGCTTCTCTTCATCCTTGTACACAACAGACCTATCCCTGTTCACAAACAAATGACGTCAGATGGTACAACAGCGTCGCCAATTTGGTAGACTGGAACTACTGTAGCAAAAAATCAATAAGTCACAAGAAAGCGCATTTCAATATAGCTTTTCATACTGTAAGGCTTTTACGCTGCCTTGTGCTGCTCCATTCTACCGGTAGCCCTTTCTAAAGATGGCTAGCGAACTGGGCTCTTCCATTTTCGGGAACATGAAGGGCACGATTTTCTCTCGGAGTGCATGTAGGGTTGTCACCTTTCGTAGTGAAAAATACCGGCTGAGGGAGAGGAGGTGGAATAGAGGGAAAGGCTCGCGGGAAAGGGAAAGTGGGTGAGGGGTGGATGAGCACACATAAGTTCCTGTGTGTGGCTGGATCATTGATGTTAGAAATTGCTGTAAACGGGCATGAACGCCACACTGGATCGTATTGGAACAACCGGATTGGACTGTTATTTACTTTGATAAAAGTATCGATGCACACGAACCCTTCTTGCAGGCGGAGATCTCATGATGGTTGTATACAGCATAAGTACTTCTAGCTGGCTCGACACAACCACCAATAGCTTTGCACAACCATTGATCTTGTCCCCTCCGAACACAAGACTTAATGAATAACAATGATAATAATGAATAACTAAGAAAACGACTGGTGACTGCGGAGTTGGGTCTGTGCTCCAGATTTATTCAAGCTGTAGTGGAATGTTGAAGAGAAAACCTCGCAAAAGCCCCTGTGAAAGTTGTTGAGCCACAAATACCGACAAAAGGCTGCCGGTACCACCTTCCTACCGGCAACCGGCAGAGCGAACAAATAACCGGCCGTGCCGGTATAATACCGGCCTGGTGGCAACCGCATGTGGTGCCATTATACAAAGCAAGCGCAAACTAAATCATAATAACAAACCACAACCCTTGGGTGGGCCCTTCTTTTCTTTCCGCAGTGGATTGGAAACGCGAATGAAGACACCAAAGTGACTAAAAACGTGACCTCATTTGTGTGTACCATTGATACAGAGAAGCGACCCTTGACCTTTCTGAAGGAATACGACTTTGTGAAACAGCGGTTTTCGCCGTCTGCGGTGACGTTTCTTCGGTAGAAGTCTATTTCTGGCGGCTTTTACCCAAGATAAACTGTTCCGTTTGCATACATTGGTTTATAATGTATATTAATGCCTACAACCCATACCGGGTACGTACTTTATCATTGGAGAACAAAATAGACGATTACAGTCATCGTGTAAGTGCGGACTTTCTTGCAATTGTAACACTACAGACGTAGAACCAGAACGGAAATATTCGTTTTATCTGTACCGCATCTATTTCAGTCACTGTGATGATTGCTCCGGAAAACTGCACGACTGAACTATAATCTGTAATGGAAAGCTCCAACGCTTTTGAAGCAAATGGTTTTGTTGTTGAATGAATCGCCTTAAGTGAAACGTGCATCACCAATACTAATGCAGGTCACCAAGAAATGTCAAGCCTAGATGGTCGTACTTTTTAGCCGGGAAAGGGGTACTTGGTGTACTTGATGTTTGCATTGAAAAATATTATCCTCCCTTTTGTGTCCTGCATAGCTCACAAAACCATACTTTGTTTCTGAGGAGCGCAGTTGAAAAAGCAAAATACCTGCAGACCTTGCCGAATAATAAAGGGTGGCCTGTACTGTAAATGACATACACTGCCGATTTATACCGGCTGTTGGACCGTCAGTCCCTCCCTTATACTAAAAATGGAACTTCACACTTAAACGCGCCTTTTTTTCACTAAAACTATGGACATCTGCTCGAAAACGAGACTCACTAAATCATAGGGGAAACCTATATCTATATAGAGGACCCTAAGGAGGAACCAACGAATTTTTCGGGTTTTCCTTTTTTTTTTTTTTTCATACGTGTCGACATACGCAGCCTAGGGGCGCCATCGGTGCACCGCGATCATTTTTTGTTCCCATGCCATCCAGGACCCTTTTTTCCGGGACCATTTTTTTCGGGACCGTTTTCTCCGGACCCCGTGGTTGAAAACGTGTCTTCCCATTTCGCCTATTCCCATTTTGCCTAATGCTTCTTAGCAGATTATCTCGCCATCCCTTAGCAGGTTCACCGCCCTCGAACTGCAGGGGGTCCCATTTCGCCTAACGTATGCTGCAGACAGTCCCACTTCGCCTACTAATCCGTGTTACGTAAGAAAGAAGGCGGTCCTCTGGCATGCTGCCAAAAGTCAATTTCGGATCTTCATATAGCTTTACATGCAACCTAGTTGGTTTCACTGAAGCATGAGGTCTGTATTTATAATTCATATTACACTAGGGTTTCTTCCCTCATCTGTTGGTTCACAAATATAGACTGTGCAAGAGTGAAAACATGGTTTTTATTTACATTTTTTTTAAATTAAAAGGGCAGCTTTGTTTTCTGCACTTCAAAATTCTTCCAAATTTGCAGCTCTACTCAATATGCATTAGATATCCAACGGCATCGAGGTACGACATCATGTCCCGTTCGCCATTCTGAATTATTGACTGCTCAATGACATTCTTAAGTAGCATCACAACTTTTTATTAATTCCAACGCCCTACGCCGGCTTTTTCAACTGACCCTAAGTGATTTGGGAGAAATTCACAGCACACCCTGGAGGAGACTAGAATTTGTACGACACCGACCAGAAGAGGAATTCCTGTCGGAAAATATTTCCGTGTATAACTCCCACCGTTAGATAATGCGCAGGCCCTCTTCAGAGCACCTTTTTACCGAATAACGCGCGCGTTATACACCGGAAAATACGGTAGTTAGGTTGAACGTGGGTTAAGGCGTCTCGCTCGGTGGTGTCGTGCTAACTGGGAGGCGGTGGGTTCGAATCCTACCACCGGTTGTGCTGTCTGAGGTTTTCCCTGGGTTTTCCGAAGACTTTCGAGACGAATACCGGCACAGTTCCCCCTGAAGTCTGCCCAAGACGCATATTAACCCCCTATCCCCCCCCCTCCTTCCTGCTGTCCTTTCTCCATCTGTTCTCATCTGTACGTCGCTCATAGCAACCTCTCATCTCCACATAGCCACATCTCGCTCATAGCCACCTCGCCGTCGCTCATAGCTTCGCGGCGCTAACACGAAAAAAAAAAAAAAAAGAGTTAAATTAAACACGACTATAGTGACACCAGTTTCCATATTTAACATCGCTCAGGTGACACTGAACATGGCTCGAAGCCTTGTTTCATTCGTCATGCTGTCCATCAGGAGTCACTATGTAAAATGTTTGTAAAATGTTTTTGTTATATTTGTACATTATATTTACACCTTATATTTGCAAATGTAAAGGGTCTTTGTTTCGGACGACGTAAGGTAGTTGTCCGACGAGCACATTGATTTCTTGCACACGTCATCATCGGGTCGGAGCGTGTAAGTAACGCCCACTTGCCGACAGTCCCGTTTTGCCTAATGAGATTGCATGGCAGTCCCATTTCGCCTAACGGCTGTTACCCCTCCCGCCTCTTTAATCCGATAATCCGGGTTAGGCAAAATGGGAATAGGCGAAATGGGATGTAACCGTTGAAAAACGACAGTTCGAATAACAAGATGGAAGAAGCCCTTCTGAACCTGGGAGACTAGTATAAAGTGCAGAATTATTTTTAAAAAAGATGCTTCCGATACTTCCAAGAGACCTTGCAAAGTACTTTGACAAGTACAAACAAGTGTTTTAAACACTATACGTTAGGACAAAATGAAATTTTCCGAGTTGTACGAAAAATGTGCGTGCGCTACTGGTTTTATGTAGTAGGCTCATTCCGTGTCCAGTTTGTACCAAGTCCTCGTTTTTAACATAAACGTTCATGTATCCATCCACCAATCACCGAAAACGTTATATTCGATAATAATCGCCTCGTTTCATTACTAGTGATGTCACACACACCCTGATTTGGTCCCTGCATAGAACTCAGGTGTCGACCCACAAGTATTTCTTGGAAGAGTGACGAAATCGGGGCTTGTTGGTATGAGACCATATTGCCGCTGAGCGCTATAAGACGAGGACTTACTTAAGAAGGAACACAACACATGCGCTAACTTCCTATTTAACTTAAGTATTTCTTGGAGACGTCAATCACTAGAGTCCGGGACGAGTAAGCAACGCCCACTTGCTGACAGTCCTGTCTCGCGAATGCATTGCGCGACAGTACCATTTCGCCTGACGTTATGGGCCACTGTACATGCTCATAGATTATACATGCAAGAAATCGTTTAATATGTATACCATCATAATAATGCAGAAAACGCTCCGTCCGACAAAACTCTACGTCTAACGCTATTCGAGGATGCAAAATGTGGAGAACGCTACATTTTTACACTTGCTATGTAACAACAGTTTCATCCTCGTGCTAGATTTCCCGGACCGAAGGTTGTGCGAAACGAGAGAGAGATAGAAAAAGAGAAAAGAGGTGAACGAGAAAGGGTGTGGGATACGTGCCGAGGCAGAGTTTACGGGCACAATAGCGGGGTGTACCCCCTTAGGCTTGAGTCCCGGATAACAAACAAACAGGGCACCGCCATGCAGGAAACGAGAATGTAGTATATTTCTGCCTTCTTTAGTATGATATATCGTCCCCCTGTCAGAGATGACGTGACCAGCACTGGCCAAAACGGTCTTGGGGCTGCCTTCGGTCGTCGGGGACCCCCACGAGCACTCTCGAGGACCCTCGGGGGTCCGCGGACCACACTTTGGGAACTACTGCCTCGAGGACCACCACCCTATAAAGCCGTTATACGTGCCCGCGTCCCGTCTCATGGCCTTGCATTGTCCATGGCTGACTGAGATTAGTAACCTTCGAGCTCCAGGGTGGTTGGCTCTGGAGCACCACCGGCTTTCAGTATGAAGACGGAGGCAGTGGCGTCCTCATATACTCACACTGCCTTCCCCGAGGGGGATGTTTGGGAAAGGTGAGCGGTCACCCTGGACGGGGGTGGCGACTCGGTGCACCCAAGGGAGGGAAGAGGCAGGGGAAAGACGATGGTGGTACAGGAGAGGGTGGTGGAATCGGATAGTCGCGGACAACTATACCCACAAAACCGAAACGAGGCTGACAAGCTGGTGCATGGCTGTCTGCGAGAATTTGTCTGTATTGCTTGTCTCTGGTCTTACTTCGCAACTATACCCACCGCTAAAAACATGCGAGCACCCTTCAGTAGCCCTGATGCCTCAATAGCCCACATGCTCCCTGTACCACGGTAACCGCCAAGATGGTTGTTACCCATCTCTTGAAGTCGCCACTTACCAGTACGCTCGACGTTCGAGGGGGAAGTGTGGGAAACGGCACAAGAAGAAGAAGGGGGCAAACGAAGAGGGACGACGACAAGAAATGAACAAAATCACGTAGTGAACGGAGAGCGCTCTCCGTTCAGTATGTGCTTTTGTCGTACGTACTAAACGGCGACCTGTACGTCGAACAACCAATTAGCCCAACTTTCTACTCTGAGAATAAAAGCGGTGTGCAGCGCCGAAAGAGTGCGTGTTCACGGGTTTGAGAGGACACAAACTGTATTTAACGTTTGACTTGGACAGTCTTGGTTCATTATAATGCGAGTTTCGGATATAAATCGCTCGTTGTGTTTTGGTCTCGGAGCGGACCAAGGCAAGTCTGCGGTTTAGCGGCAGCTCAC
The DNA here is from genome assembly GCF_037126465.1 of Ornithodoros turicata. Taxonomy (NCBI): domain Eukaryota; kingdom Metazoa; phylum Arthropoda; class Arachnida; order Ixodida; family Argasidae; genus Ornithodoros; species Ornithodoros turicata. Next base: position 44,755,500 of record NC_088204.1, read on the forward strand.
AAGGTAAAAAAATATTAGGGTACTTCTAAACACGATTATCATTCCGTTATTTTGGTACTATTCCCAGCAGTTTCCGTCTGGTTCGAACAGTATCATCACTCTCACCGACGAAGAAGGCAGACGAAGCCTTACGAAAAACTACCGCGCCGGCGAAGCAGCTAGCCTGCCTCGGGTAATTTCCGTTGGTTATGTTGTAATCACAAGACAGTACGCGACTTGCTCTGGGAAACGCATGCTTGGTGAATTCGGTAGCCGCTGAAGAAACTACAAAGCAGACACACACTGTAAAATACCGAGATACACAGTTCATAAATCGACAGCAGGCCCTGTTTATTCGCGTTAGCGCAAGAACTGAACCTCGCCCCAGGCGATCCCCTCTTTCTCCATTCAAGATGTTACGTAACAATATCACTCGTTCTACATAACGCGCAACGGTGAAGGAGCACGTAGAGGTCTCGTCGACTCTCGACTTTGATAACGTAATAACGACAAACCTTATCAATGCACCGCCCTTGTTGTTGCAAAGTGCCAGCACTCGACTGTTATGGGAAGGCATGGATCAGCTGCGCAGTCGTCATTCCGGGGAGATCCGAGTTTACGCTACCGAGTGTGGCACAGATGTATAGTATACGCAGTGTTGTGCGTAGCGGCGCTACTGTAATATCTACTTTTTTCAGTAGCGGAGGTGTAATTCCGCTACATTTGTTATCTGTAGCGGGAAAGTAATTTCCGCTACAATTTTGAGTAGCGGAATCGCCTCCGCTACCGCTACTTTTGAGGGAGAAAATAGAATAAATTAGACGCTAGGCTCTAGCGTCTAAAGGTGATTTTACTGCATTCTGTATCGTATTCAACTGCGAAACCGGTAACGATACATGGTATTCACTTTCAGACTCACTTATGTCAGACCAGAGGCTTCAAATCGCTGCTGTCTTAATTCCGAGGTTCAAGCTCTCATGGCTCGCGGATGAAAATCAACGAAAGGACGTAACCAGCTTGACCGTAAACCAAATGTTAAGGTGTTCGGTCGCCTCAAGTGAGCGCGCCGAGGAAGATGCTCCATGCAGATGATTTCTTTTCTTTTGGGGAGTCAACTTCTACAGCAGATCCAGCTGATCGTTAGCTTACTCAGTACCTCTTTGTGCCAGATAACTTTAATTTAACATCGCTAAAGCAGGGTTATTTAAGAGTGCACGGGGCATTCCTCAAACTGAATACCGCCGCTCCATCAAGTGCGTCTGCCGAACGACTTTTCAATGTTTGTGCCGTTACGTTCACCAAGAAACGTGTTAGGCTCAGTGACGGGAACTTTGAGCGCCAACTGCTCTTGAAGGTGAATGCAAGTGTGTAATCACTTTTTCAGAAAGTACTGATCGCAAGAAATAAAGTATCAGCAAGAGCACATATCTTTGAATGTATCACATATTCACAGGCATTCGGCGATAAAGCAGCGGAAGGGTAATTGCGCTACATTTTTTTGGTAGCGGTAGCGGTATCGCGCTACATTCGTAAATTTGTAGCGCCGCTAGTATCGCGCTACTTTTAAATAGGGTAGGGGGTAGCGGTATTTCGCTACCTAGATTGAGTAGCGGGCACAACACTGAGTATACGTGTTCACACACGCAGTGGCCCTGGAGGAGAAAATTGCCTTCGCAAGAAGTTGCCGCGTCTATGTTCGAAAAATATGTCACGCAACTTCGGCACTGATTTCTAACGGTCATCAGCGGGTGAAATGGAGATACGCAAGGTCCTCATTTTGCCAGAAAGAGGCAAACTAGCTTCACTTTGCCGACACTTAAATAAATCCCTGCCCGCGAAATAGAGAAAGAGGCTTCAAAATTGTATCACAGAGGCAACTGTCACTGCTTGGCCTGTATTATAGCCCGGACAAGACGAACGAATAACGGATCCTCAATTTTTCAACCACGTGCACGTGTAGAATTTTCGACGACTGGGATGCTGCAACACGATGGATGAGAACTTAGATGGCCCTGAAAACATGTTTCATGTACAAGTCTCCCTGCGAGTTCCACAAACCGCAGGACTCACGATTCCAATTTGTCACCAAAGAGCAGAAAAAAAGAAAGACGTTTGGTGACGCCACTTGCGCTCTCTTCATTACACAAGGTGATCGATCGTAAAAGGAGAAATATTCCGACATCAGCTACGGTGCTGCCCAAACATAAGGTTCTCACAAGTCGCTATGGAGCAGAGAAGCCCATTTCTATGGCACCCTGAAAGTAGACTGCAAAGAGAAGGACGCACCCCGCTACATTTTTTAAATTTTTTTTTGTCTGTTAGGGAGTGCTCGACTATTTTAGCTGTTTGGAGGTGATGCGTAAATACACACGACTCCATTAAAGCCTCACTTGAAGGGTTCTCCGGCAGAGAATGACAGGCGGGGTTGTTTCTTGAACGTGACGTCAGCAACACATAATTGTGGACTCAAGGATGGCGTCACCCTTGTCTGCAGCCGAGGTTCGACAATCGCGAGAACAATGGTGTTGGGAGAGTGATCGGCCAGGCAGGTTAGAACCGGAGCGAACTGGGAAGCAATTACAATAAGCCTCTCCTAAATGATGATAAGACTTCTTATATATAAGAAGATCGCACGTGGGTTCAGCAATGCTGTGCTCCTCGAATGGCGACCAAGGTAAGAATGAACGTGTATTTCCCACGCGCGGGCTGTCCAGAAATAGCTTTCAATGTTCCTAACGCCCTCCCCCCTCTCAATTTTATGGCACAATCTTTCACCACTTTCTTCGAAGGCCGCGTCCAAAATTTGAGTTGGCGGCGGCCGCTCAGTCGGCCTTAATGGCTCGACATGTACCACTTCAAACAAGTCTACCCATGTTAACATCAACATCATGTCGGTTTCTGGTTTTCGGTATTTACCGAAAAATGCCGACCATCCGTCAGCAACCTTTCCATTCGTTCGGTGAAAGCAAGAACAATGTTGAACCCGGGGGGCTCCCTCGAAGGTCCAGCGAGAGAACGTAACAGAGGGGACGACAAAGGTTTTTTTTTTATTCCGTGTTAGCGCCGCGAAGCAGCTGTGGCTGTGAACGGCATATAGACGTGGACAGATTGAGAGAGGGCAGCAGGAAGGAGTGGGGGACAGGGGGTTAGTATGCGTCCTGGGCCGACTTCAGGGGGAACTGTGCGACATCCGTCTGGAAAGCCTTCGGAAAACCCAGGGAAAACCTCAAACAGCACAGCCGGTGACAGGATTCGAACCCGTGTCACATCCCAGTATCGGCGTGGAAAGCGATCATCCTAACCACTATGCCACGGGAGCTGGTACGACAAAAAGTGTACAAGAAGAGGGCTGAGCCTAAGAGCTGTTTGGTCATTCCAGATGCAATTAAGGTAACGGAATCGGACTCAATTACACGCACACCCTTCTCACAAGCGCCTGTGATGGGCTTGGTCTTCGAATAGAAGCCCGGTTTGATGTTCTTCTGGGCAGCGTAAGGAAGCCAGAGTTAGGAAACAATGTGGAAGCAAATGTGCTATGTCCGTGCCCTCAGTATGTGCATGGCAGACAACTACAAAAGTACTAGTAGGTCTAGAAGTGCTTGTCCTACCTGTTGTTAATTCCAAACCAAACTTCCATTACAGTATTTCTGTTTTTCGCCGTGTCCGACATAATAGAAAATATAATTGCCGAAAACCAGAAACCATAATGTAGTGCCATTTACGGGTTACAATAATAGCCATAGTGGTGTCGCCCGATAAAACCTTTCTCTAAGGCTTCGAGGGAACCTTAGAGATGGAATAGGACCCGATATCCAAAATTCAATTACGCTCTTGACAGCGCGTTGTTGCCGTCTGAGCGGAACGTGTTGAAATAAATAAATACGTAATGTTTCAGAAGCGTTCCGTCTTTCAATGCAAAATGGTTCGTATAGGAGAGGCCCCCGCCTGGACCAGATGGCCGCTCCAGCTGGATCATCGCTGGGGTCTGCTTCTTAATATCTCTCCTGTCTGCCGCTTACTCTCGATGCTCCAGCCTGTTCTTCACTGCCACTATGTCAACGTTTGGGGTGCACAGGGCAGACGCTGCTCTGCCCGTCAGCGCCGTTGGAGGGTTTTATAACCTCGCGGGTAAGGATTTATCGCTCGAGTGCAAGTGAAATAGGATGGGTACCATTAAACTAAATCAACCGGACGTAAAAACACACACAAATGAGATGTGTCTGAGAACAAGCTCCACTTACACCAAATCACCGTTACGTACACGCTGCTCTCTCGTTTGCCGCGCACATACAAGTTGAAACTCTGTTTCCAACAGACCTCTCCCTGTTTACAAACAAATGACGTCAGATGGTAAAACTTGGCCGCCAACTTGGTCTGGAACTACTAGCAAAAAGTCAATAAATCACAAGAAAGTCACGATTAAATATGGCTTCTCATATTGTAAGATTTTTATGTAATTTCTTACATATGTCAGATCACGACAATAAGCGAGACGGGTGCAACAACGTCTTTACTGCGTGAGGGCCGGATACGAACAGTCAGCACGCTGTAATCAGGGCAGTCAGGCAGGGCTCGTCGTCATCAGCAGGACACATATTATTTGTATGGCCTTGTTCTGCTCTATTCTACCGGTAGCCCTTTCTAAAGATGGCTCTTCCATCTTCTGGAGCAAGCGCCAACTAAGTCGTAATAACAAACCACATTCCGCACAGCATTACGACATTGACTTTCGCACGATGCAACTCTTGGGTTGAATCCTTATTTTCTTTCCGCGGTGGACTGGGCACGCGAATAAAGACACGAAAGCGACTAAAAACGTGACCTCACTTGTGTGTACCACTAATACAAGGAAGCCACCATGACCTTCATGAAGGAATATGGCTTTGTGAAACGGCAGTGTTCTCCTCCCGCGCTGTTTCGCTTTCGCTATGTCTACCAACGGCATGATTACGTCACGGTCAAGTTTCTTCGGTAGAGGTCTATAAGCGGTAGAAGTGTAAGGGTGCAGGTCTATAAACTCGAAACACAGGTCCAACATATATGGTGAGGTTATTTCTGACGGCAGTTATTCTGCGATCCCGTTTATCAGTTTGCCGTCTCTCTAATCATGAAAATCGACGTTTCAGGTCTCTTTGCCGGTCCACTCATTCACCTGTACGGTGTTCGACGCGTGTCTATTGCCGGTGGAAGCTTGATGGCTGTTGGACTAATATCATCTTACTGTGCTCAGGGAACCACCTTCCTCATAGTATCCTTAGGTTTCATTTACGGTAAGCAGTCAAATAATTATCCGCTTATTATTAGTAGTAGTCAGTGGCCCCGACGATTTGTTATCTCTAATGCTCTCAAAATACTTGCACTATAATCAGTGATACCTTTCTCCCACAGGGAGCGGGTACGGCATACTATTCGCTTCTGCACTGGTTGCAATCAACCAATACTTCGAGCGGCACAGAGGCGTTGCACAAGGCATCAACCTGACGGGGGCTACAATGGCGTCCTTTGTCTTCCCCAAGATGCTGGAGTACCTGATCAACCAGGTCGGCATGAGAATGACACTCCTGGTACTCGGTGTCGTCTTACTGAATCTCCCTCTACTGAGTCTCCTTCTTCGGCCTCCACCTTGGGACCTCGAGAAAGTGAACGTGTCTTGCATTGAGAAAGTGAAGATAGAAAAAAAAGAATCTCCGTCTGCACTGGAATCCAGCAGACAAGTGTTGTCCAATCCTCGCTTCTACTTCCACGCGACTGGTTATTTCTCCTTCTCCTTCTTCCTGGACAGTTTCTTGACGATCGTTGTCGATTACGCGGTCGACAGTGGCCTCAGTGTGTCCGACGCCGTGTTTATGCTGACGCTCTTCTCCATAACAGATACTGTGGGAAGGCTTTTGCTGCCAGTCATCGGAGATCGAAATCTCGTTTCGCACACAACTCTCATGACAATCTCGTACATGGCGATAGCACTACTATCGCAGCTCTTGCCGTGGATGCATGGAAAATTGACGCTCTATGCGGTCTGCCTCGCGTTTGGCTTGCCAATGGGTTATGCCATCGTCGGTTTCACGCAAGTCCTCACGAATGAAGTGGGGCTAAAGAACCTCCCCGTGGCTTACGGATTCGTGGCGGCCATCACAGCAGTGGGATCCTTTGCAAGGCCTCTTATCATAGGTGAGACACCTTGGGTTATATACCATTTGAGTTACACAGTAGAGCACTGCACGAGCCCGGGCTTACCCGACAACACGAGCCCAGCCCGGCCCGGCCCGTGCCGGGTAAAGCTTTCTTTTTGCGGGCCTGGGCTGGGCTTGGGTTTGATCATTATGGGCCCAGGCCAGGCCCGTATATTGCCGGACCTAGGTCGGACTCGAGCCTGTGTTACCCCTCTTTTAGTTAGCCACGGTCAAATTTTACAGCCTGACACAATGGGCCGGGTAGCCTATACATTTCTCGGTCTCCGGTCTGGCTTGGGCCGAAAAACTAAGAATCCTTCGGGCTTGGGCCGGGCTAGGTCTGCAGCCGTCGGGCCGGGCGGGTAAACCAAAAGAAGGCCGGGCTGGGCCTGGGCCTAAAAATCCGGCCCGTGCAGTGCTCTATTACACAGGCAGACAGAAAAGGGACAAGATCCTCTAAAGAAAAAAAAAAAAGACGTTTGCTTTTGGCGATGTCCGACAAAGAGATGTCCGACAGCTTTACCAGTATTATAACGGAAGCCAAAGCTTCCGTATATTTGCTAAACTTAATCTTCCTTTTTAAAAAGTGTTACTGAAATATCGATCAGCTCGAAAGTTCACATATGTATATTCGATCCAACAACTCCCGTCGTCGCTCTAATCTACTGACACTCATCGCTTCTTTCTTATGTCACAGGCTACTTCAGGGATTCATATGGAAGCTACGAAGGACTTTTCAAACTCCTGGGTGGCATGATGACCATATCATTTATATTTAATGCTGTGCTATGGACTACAGAGAGGAAGAAACAAGCCAAGTACAACATAGAGGACTTTACTAGACGCGTGTAATAACGTCAACCATCGTCACCTTATTTATTTTCATACCACGCACTGTACAGTATTTATGTAACATGGTCATTAAAACTCGCTGAACAATCATGCCATTTTGCGCAGGTTAATATCTGGTGTCTATTTAACTTGGCTTCAAAGGCGCTTTCCAAACTGACCAATCTTCACCGGACACACAAATCAGTATGAACCTCGAGAAGTACAAACGTCATGTGATGGATAGAGTCACCAAGAAAGGTATACACAGGAGAGATTGTAAGGCTCAGAGAGCTTACAGCAAATACCTTCTTCTGTCGTGACATTACTCACAGCCATTAATAAGGACGCGTGCTTTTGCATATAACGGGCACTTATGTGGATTCACGGTGTCTCCAATCCTACAAACGGACATCGGGCAGATGCAGTGACCCCTCATTGCTATAGGTCACCAATTCCACCTCTTTCACCCCGGTTTGTTCCGGAATAACGGATGCCACGAAATTGAGCTGAGTTTTAAGACAGCTCACTTCATACCAGAAGGTGTTTTGAACACAAAAGTCACCGAAATGATGGAACACCTCCAGAAATTCAATGGAAATGCAGACATACGAATGTCTGAGAGTGTTCCTACGTTTACTCTGTGCCGGCTAGTGTTACGTGCGAAAATGACACACGGGCATATCAGGGGCCCCTTATCAAGAGCAGTGGGTATGATAAAACCCTAATCGCAGTGTAAGCTTCTGCAGTTCAGCATATAATACACAAAGGGGAAAGTGCACCAACAGACTGCTGAAGATGTCAACTGTGCGTTTGCGAAACGTCATCCATAACGTAACAATCATGCGTGTGCATTTATCAAGTACTTTACTACTGCCGCAGTCTTTATGACATGTTGTCTCACACAAAGACCCGTCTTTCACTCGTAATAAAAAATATTTATCGGGTCACGTGGTGCATACAAAAACGCTCGCTTGCAGGGATTTGGGATTAGCTTTGGGCGTTTTTCAACAGTGCGCCGAGAGTAGCTTTGCGGTGTGTCGTTCGAAAAACGCCGCATGCAGTTGGGCCTTTCGGTGAGACCCAACGACCCAGACGTCGAACTGGCCACAAATTTGGTAACGTAATGACATCCATGAAGCATAATCGTCAAAACTACGCACTATGGTTTGCTATCGCCGCGTCATCGGAATTTAGGTTACCGGCCTGTCTCAAGGTCGAGGCTCAAAGTTATGGCGACCACACGTGCCCTTACCGAGCGGCAATGTTGCGCCATCTCTTCCGCGAGAGCAGAGGCTTCAAGGTCGTAGCTCTACCGGAAGAAGCAGACGACAGCGGCTCACATATCCCGAGCCGAGCGCTACCGATGCGCCATCTATTAGGCAAGAGCAGAGGCCACAGCGCTCCGCCTCCCGAGTCCTCCTATTGCCGCGCCATTTGGAGGCGGAGCCTCCCTCGCTCTTGGTCAGCAAAGTCAAGGATAGTCCCACCCCATATCCAGTTGGTGTCCAGCAGCAACGGCCCACAGTGTTGCCACACCTAGAGATTTATCATGAGATCTACCTACTTTTTGGAAAACCTACAGATCTACAGAGATTTCTGAAAATCTCATGATTTTTTGCTCCAAAGATGCTCCTACCATAACTGGCCTCCTGAACACAAAACGCATATTGTTGGGTCAAGCTGCTTCGCCTTCACCGTTGACTATGGTATGATCCGTCGATCACGAAACTGGTGGGGTTCGCCGGAGGAGAAGGACGTCTACAGGGACTGAACCATTGGCGATCCTCAACGCTAAATCAGTTTTCTTGATTGTTTGCGTGCGCGTTACCAGTTTGCCTCACAGACTTGACATGACTGGTTTCGCGGTGAAACCACAAGGTTTATAATTCGCGTCACCCATGTACGCCTTCATTATGTTTGTGGAAATAACATATCGAGCTTTATTGTTTTTGTGGGCCCTTGCGATCCTCGCTGGCCACTGTAATGGTGGAGCGAGCGAGAGAAATGTTCCTATACTACGCGATACGCGGCGCTCCCGCCTTATCCTTGCATTGGAGCGCCACAGCTGATGTGAATACACATGTCAAAGTATTAAAATCGCCATGCAGTGACTCTTTTCTCTTTCTTTTTTTTTTTGTGTGTGTGTTTGATTGTAGCGGACTTAAGTAAGCGACATCGCACACCGAAACCGAAAGTTCCAACGCGTAATACCAGTGCGCTGCAGTAATCAATTCCGGCTGTGGTCTTCAGCAGTAGAACGAAATAAGCCCATGCACTTCGACAAATTTAGAGACGCAGGTAGACATTCCCGATTTGAAGCCAAAGCGTTCATGAAACTGAGTTTTGAGAGGCTACAGATTTTTAGCTCGATCGACCGCTTTTTCGGACTCGGATCTACAGATAATTTTTTTGTACGTGTGGCAACACTGGCAACGGGTTCTCTCCCCAAACAGGTTCTCTACAAAATCCGTACTCCCAAAATAGCCCTTCGGACTCGGGTTATCCCGCAAGCCTATTATCCCTTCACAAAAGCCTAAAGTCACTTCGCGCGCGCGCCGTTTCGTCGAACGCCATTTCCCCGAAATACGGACATTTCATCGAATCGGTGGCCGCCTCTTTTTCTTGCGGCAACATGTGAAATACGTAAAAGGCTCTCCTCACCTAACCTTGGTCAGGCGTCGATGAAACGGCATTCGATGAAATGGGCGGACACCCAGAGGGTTGTGTGGGAAAGTTGGCTCAAGGCTGCGCGGACTCCGTCGGGGCTGTAAGCTGCTGGTACCGGATTTCAAATAATCGTTATGCAGCAACGTCATCATTGCGGATACTCATTGCGCTACGTTTTGGTCCAAAGATGAGATGGACATCCTAGGATAACCCACAGTTTGTTATTTTTTAACCCGAACATCCACGTTTTACCAAAGAACCGCAACTTTGTGAGTTTTTTCAGAAAAACTACTTGGAGCTAGAGCCTCTATCTTTTTTTCTGTTAAAAGTGTAGGTGATGTGGACCAAATAAAAAAAAAATAATTGTGCATGGGTGCTGTGCTGATGATATAATAAAATGGGCTTTGTTTCTGGCGTCGTGGTCTCCCAGTGATTCTTGTCAAAGGTACATGATAATTTACTGAGAGGTGGACTGGCCCCTTCTCAGCACGAGCACGGTGGAATTTTCGAAATCGCATGAATAGTTCATACGTGGCAAGCCCAAGAATGAACAAAGGTTTCGCGCCTGGCAAACTTGTTTGGCGCCGCCTGGTGCGAGAACAGTGCGAAGCGGAAGTTAAATATGTTGCGAATGTACTATTCAACTGAAGGGGAACATCACAAAGAATTACTATGGTGATCTGTGATGGTCGAGCAACCGACTTCGGACGTTTGAGCCAGAATGACTCCGAGAGCCGGAATGACGGAACCCATCTGTCAGGATTGTCCGTCGGACTGGCAATAGACTTCGACCCGAGATGACGTTAGTAGACAGAATGAAGCCGAAACAAATCAGAAGGGGAGGGCTGGGTTCCACGAATGAGCACTTGTTCGCTGCCTCCTATTGAAAGTAGGACCGACGGTCGCGTCCCATTCAGGGACCATCGTAATCCCCTCAAGACCGTGGCTTGCGGGCGCGACCTTGTTCGCACGTAGCTTCGAGCATAGTTCAACACTATGGCGGCAACCGCATGGAGCAACTTTTGCCAACTGAATCGGGCCAACGGAGCGCCAACTCAGCGGGAACGGAACGGTATCGAAGCTTGTAACCGCATGGAGCAGAATGTCCACGTTGAGGTTGTCATGGTGAAGCGTCGGGCTAGCGTTTACCACCGCTTGTTACACGCGATGTAGCACTGCTTATTGTATAAACTGCTGTACGTATTGTTTAGTAACATAAATGATATTTTAGCGGTTCTTGAAAAAGTACGGTGCTAATAACATCTAGAAATCAGGTGTTTACAAGAAATTTTGATATACGAAGAGAATGTTGGCTTATGAGTGTTTCTAGCAATGCTCACTAAAGAAATATCAGACTGCATTTTTATTACCGTTATCTCCTCACACATTTCCGATTTGCCATGTGCCACAAATAACATTTTGATGTTTCATTTAGTCACCTTCGTCTTGCACACACCTTGCCACCTCCTGCCAAAGGATCTATTTTAAGTTGATGTCCTTATATACTGAACAAATTTAACGTTCCAAAGGGGTGGCCTCTTTGAAACCTGCGATATCCACGTCGAAGTCCGCTCGTGTCCTTCTAGGAGGCAGGGCGAAGAAAGCAAAGCCCGAAACAAAAAAACAAACAAAAAAAAAGCAGAAAAGAAACGGTCACAGGCATGATTACAGGTGACTTTGTCACGTGCTTGTGGCATTTCCTGTGAAGCGTGTTTTCATTGGCGCACACTGTTCCGTCGGGTGGTGTCACTTCCTCTCCTCAGACTAAATATCTACCCTTGGCAGAAACCGGCTCATCGGTCCGTCGTCTATTGTTCGCTTAGTAGGTCACCGTTCCTTTCAAGTTCTGCTGCCATTCAGTTGGCAAAAGTGCTCCATGCGGTTGCCGCCATAGGCGGCAACCGCATGGAGTCATTTGTTTACAAACAGGAAGAAGTGGCGCTGTGACCTTGAGGAAGGAGCAGCCGATGGGACGACATGAGGCGTGCGCACTGGCGTTCCGTTGAGAAACAGCTGCGTCGGCTACGGCTAAGAACGGCTGCCAATTTTTATCCCACATATTGCACAAGGATAGTCCTAAAAATGTCAACTGGTGGCATAATTTTAGTGGCGCTCTCGCACTACAAGCATCCAAAGCACGCTAATTTCGCTACACGTCTTTCCGAAAATTGCCAAAAAATCATATTTCCATGCGCGCAAGCGAAACTAAATTGACGCCACTGTAAATAGCTTTGAATGGCGAAGATACTGGTGGGTCTCTCACGTGGCTACGATAAATCGATCATGTAGGAGAAAAGCTCGAAAAATCTGTCGAGAGTTTCAGAATTGTTGAAAAAATAACTGCTGTTTTATAGCAAAACCAAGTAGCCAGGTAGTTACCAACCAAGTACGTTTCATAGTAAAAGTTGTTCTATTCTGCAACGCGCAGTTGGCTACAGGGAAATCTACGAAACAGCCTTCGACGACTGGTCACAACTACCCCAATAATTTCGCCCCCTTTTCCCTCGCGAACGGCTTTGCTCGTGAAGATGAAACTGGGTGATTTTTTCATTACTGACCAAAGTCTATCGAAATATTTTTTTTTTTAAATAGAACCGGGGATCCTAAAGTTCCTTGCTTGTTCGAAATTCAGTGGAACTCACGGGCAATAGACATAGCGCATCAAACCGGCATAGTGAATACCGAAACTTGATCAGCCGGCTCTGACATCACCGTAGGCGCTTCCACCAGTGAGGAAGCGCGAGAGGTGTCACATGCTTACGTCTACCATTAGGAAGGAAAGTAGCCTGCATCTGGCCACCTGGCCGTTGGCCAAGGGTCTACATCTCACCAACTACGACACGTAGAAATATTCTTTTTTGTCAGTTACTCTGGCATGCAGTACCGTATAGATCATGTTGCATAGATTAGGGGCCGTATTTTTAGGCACTCAAAATGCCTGAAATAGGCTGGCACATAAGCACCTAAAAGCACGAAAATAGGCAGTAAACAGAGAAATGTAGTACGTCGACTTGAAAAGCTTTTCACGATATGCGATGACGGTGCTTGTCCTCGTTTAAGTAATATGGTACTATTACAAACTTCAACTCCTCGTAAAGAATACTTCTATGCATGGGTGGCTTCAAACCCTCGGTGGCAGATTGCCATAACAATAAAAGTGCTTGCCCAATTATTCCTCATGCAGGCACCCTACACGCATGTCTGCTCTGCTAGCTAGAGGTGCTACAAGAAAAATTATGTAATGTCTTCATGGCTCCAGTCGTTGCATTTCAAATATTTTTTGTTTATCTGGTACTGTCTTCTTGGTTTACAGAGAATAAATGTATCACATGGTGAGAGGTGCATGTTTTGATTCCCGCTGCTGTCTGGCTTTTTCGACGACTGCTATATTTCTTTCACTCTGCCACGTTGTGCCTTTGTCAGACACCGTAACTGTTTCTGTAATATTCGCGACTTTCCTAAAGTTCAACATAAACGCCACGCAGATTTGTGAATAGGGATGTTTGCTTCTTAGCTACATGCTATACTTGTAACATCTTCTTAGGAATCAGTTGAGTACTGAAGAAAATTTTGAGGAAAATTTGGACTACCTAAATAGTAGTCCACAAGTTTGTGCATGGGTGAATGCCCGAGGACACTTCTGAATAATCAGTTCCACGTTGCCAAATGGTCGTTTGTTCGGTGTCCATCGTGGTGCCGTGAACATCCCACGCGGGGAAACAAGAACAGATAAGTGACGATGATGTTACCAGAAGTTTCACTACACAGAGGCACCATAACCAGAGATCCCAGAAAAGAGCAACTCTTCGGGTGACCGTTTCACACCAGACGCATGAGCCACAAAACAATTTTTCATTTCTTTGGGTGGCCCTTTACTAGTTCTCCTGCACCTCCAGGACAAATGCTAGACATCAAACTGCTAGCTGGCTTGTTTTCCATGCTGAAAATACAGGGTGTCCCAGAAAACGTGTAATTGAATTATAATAAAAAACTACGCCACCTAGCGTAACAACATGCGATATACAGAGTGATAGCAGAAAGAGAGAACACAGGCATGGCTTATCGGATTCGGCTTCAGGTGGGATCATGCCTTCCCTCTCCCAATTTCAAGGAACGATGACTTTTTCACTATCACTCTGTGGGCTGGGTTTGCGACCTCCTTTCGTCGGACTGACATGATCGCGCTCAAAAAGTTATCGAGCGCTATGCACTTGGTGCCCCGAACAGCATGATGTTTGGCTATTTTTTCCGATGGGATAGCTCCTCAATATCCCTGTCAATTATCATCAATTTGAGTTAATTCGGCACGCTCTTCACGTTGGTGGGGCAAAAAAGTTACCTTTACTTGGCAAATTTCCGAGTTCAGTTTGCAAAAATTTAGATAATAAACCTTACGTTACATGACATTTACATCAGGAGGTGGCAAAAATTTAGTATGAACAAATGCCGTTGACTGCATGATTCTAGGCGGCGTAGTTTTTTTTAATTATAATTCAATGACACGTTTTCTGGGACACCCTGTATATTGTTTCTGGAAGCGGTACGGTAGCTGCGCGGTTGAGTGACAAGTAGAAAGAACTGCTACTGAAAGAGTTGCTAGAGTAGAAAGTGCGTTCAAAACAGACATCACAACGATACACGTGGTGCCACCTTTTGTCGAAAATAGAAGAAAGGGAGACACTGTAAAGATTCCTTTACAGATCAATAACAGGCAATAATATGCTTGCCCAATTAGACATCTGAATTTTGTACAATTTATGAAACAGATGACTGAACAATCTTAAAGGGACCATGAAATGATTTTCGAGGATTCTGAGTACTCTGCGGGAAACCGTTCTCATGATCCATCACTATCGTACACACATTGACTTTTAACCGTATTCAGTACAACGGAGGCGCAGTTATCAGAATAAAATAGCAGGGTGTGACCGCTGGATATATGCCTTCGAAGTGGGCTTACGTCATCGCCATCCAATCCTCTCAGCCAACTGTGAACGACGAGGAAGACACACCCCGCCGGACCACGTGGATGCATGGTTTCGGTTTGGACAACAATGACGTCGTATATATCCCGTCGAAATCACTTGAAATATGTCGAAAGGCAAATTATCAGCAATTGAGGAAGAGGTTATGCGACACATACAGCGTCTGTGGATCGTTCGGTACGCAGCAGCTCGTAAAATGTCACCGACAAAGGTATAATCTGACGAAGAAGAAGTTCAAAGAGGAAAACGTGCTCTGGTAACCATGCTGACAGTCAACGGCTATATTACATTTCTCGTAGGATTCTGTGTCAACGGTTAGTTACATTCGTGTCTCCGAGTCAAATTAAAACATATTTCATGACAAAGTATGCAAGCTTATTTGAAAATTTTGCACTTTGCTCGCAAAAGCCCGTCCACGAATCGGCAACATGTTCTGTGTATGATGTCACGGCCAGTTCGCCTCGGAGGCGGGCCGTAGCAGCTGCCGTTCACGCCTGTGGTAAATATAGAATATTTTCGCTATTTGTACGATTTTCAACTTCATATTTCACAGAGTGAATGCTTTAGTACAGGGGAACTAATTAAAAATGATCGTGGGCTTGTCAAAAATCCTTTCATGGTCCCTTTAAGTCATCACAGCAATGTCATATGCACAGGGACAATGGAAGCCTGTCATTTTCGTAACAACCCTCAAAATGGAAATGCAAAAATCACCATCCTGTACATGTCATAGAAAACGTCATTTGGAGGTCATGTGACTTTGTTTACATGTTGTTTTAGTGCTTGCCAACATGTTCCCTCTCCATAAAAACAAGTGATGAACATATTTAGACTACACAGTACTCTTACGTGACATATGGTAGCCTACTCCTCCGAAGCACGAGTGCGTCAGATAGAATTAGTGTGTTAATACGAGTGGAGTGTCGACAGAAGGTTGAAAATGGAGCACGGGCGGCATTCGCATTTTATTTTGCACTGTAGTGCAGTGCCAAAAGCAAAGTCTGCAACTGCATGATTTATATCTGTTGCACAATTCTTGTATGTTGTCTGTTCCAGAACAAAGGAAACTTTATTTTATCGTGTGGTCCTTAATAAAATGATCAAATTTTGTCAAGCATGCATTTGATGCATTGCTTTCATAAAAGAAACAATGAAAAACTTTGCATATAATCGGGGGTTTACTACATATTTTGAAGATTTTTAGTGCATAGTTGCATATTTCAAGAGATTTTAGTGCATACCTATTTATCCTCTGGTCATCACACTCAGCAGTCTCCTGCTAAAAAAAAAAGAAAGGCTTGCATTATCATCGCTTCTGAGCAGATCATTTAAACACCTCTTTAAAACGTCTCGTATCAGGTCACTTGAAATGCTTTTTCATTTAAACGCTGCCCAGTTGCAAACTTGAGCATACGTCGCGTGACATGTTCATCCGGTTGCTGTGAAACTTTCACCACCATTTTAAATCAATAATTCCCTTTCCTGACTGTAGCTGTGCTGGCGTGCTAGGGCCATTCCTGCCTTTCTAGCAGAATCACTGAAATATCAGTGATATTGTCAAACAAGACTGAGCTCAGAAGTGTGGAGTAATGGTTTTGTAGGTAATGTACAGTAGAGCCAATTTATAACGAAGTCATCGGGACTGGAAAAAAAATTCTATATAGCAAGTGGCATTTCGATAAAAGGAGGAGACCATAAACACAGTGTGAATTGCTCAAGATAGCGTGGAAATCGAACACGAACGTGTTAGTACAGGCATTTTTAAGAAAACCTCAGTTAAAAGCACTTGTACAAACCTCTATTATTGCAGCATGAAAAAGCTTGTGATCTGAGATTGCCAAGAGGTCTTGCTATGCAGCAACAGCATTTTTCAACACTTCAAAAGCGTGTCCTCCATGTCGGGGTGTTTTGAATCATGGACGTGCATCCTCTTCCTTGAGAAACTCTTCTCGAACACGTCCAGTACATCCCTCTTACTCTTCAATATGGTTGACAGTGTTGACACCAGAGTATTGAAGTCCTTGGTGATGTCAGATTTGAGCCTCCACCCTCGTCCACCTCCCAGATAAGGGAGACTTTCTGCTCAAGAGTCATACGCCTCCTTACCAACTTTGCTGGCGCCATGATGAAAAAGAAAGCAACAGCTTCCCAACTGCAACTACAGGCCCATCACATAGTTGGAGAGACCCTCTCCCGTTCCTTCCCGTTGCCTTCCTGGAGGGAAACGGACATGAAAGACCCGAAAAAGCGTACGACGCCATGCCATCCAGCGTCACTAAATTGTGAGCTGTTGCTGACTCTGTGTCACTGCCTCAATGCTCCTGCTGTATGCTAGGTTTTCGTAGTATGCGTATTCGGATCGCAGTAAACTTGGAAAAATACGGTTCAAAGTCCATGCGTTTCTATCAGAACCAGGTGAAATTAAAAAAAAAAAAAAAAAGATACGATTTCGTTCTAACGAGGGTTTGCTGTTTTAAGAATGAGTCAGAATTGAGAAATGGGGAGGCATACCATCCCTCAGGGAGGGAGCACTAATCATCCTAGGGGACCACTGACTGTATTAGCGGAAGAAGAAAGGTGGCGGAATGAGGTCAGTTGCACACAAAGACACATGGGTCATGTACAAAGGGATCGTTTTGGCCAGATATTCTAACAAGAAATTTCCAAAGAGAACATTTCGTCCGATAAGTCAATGAATAAGCCACAGAGTAGCATAGAAAAACTTTAGGAGATAAGAAGCAGCTTATATGCATGAAATTACAATAATTTATAGTTCGGATCTGCATTACCATTGTGAAAGACTGAGGAAAACTTGCCACCACTGACGAAATATCTCGTATGCAGAAGGCAGTGTATGAGCATCTGTATACGAATAATGTCAACATAAGCGAGATAAATTTTGCTGTGAAACATAGCAGTTGCACAGCGATCACGCTCCTTGCAGATGTGCAACCCCTGAGCTGTGATGTCACCGGACGTCTGGCCAATCACATTAGCACTCATAGAAGAGACACCACAATGGGAAGTGAGAGTTGGAATAGAGAGGTTACAAAGGGAATACATGTGCCGTGGGAAAGGCACTGCCTATGCTTGGTGTGGAGAAAGAAAGCTGTACTATGCCAGACTATGCAAAGCCATTCCTATCTATGGTTAGGAATCCCTGCCACTTTTACAGTCCCAGGATTTCGGGATTTTCCCCAACTAATCTCAGGATTGATTCAAAACCAAAATAGCGAGCATGCACAGCCTTTGTGTAGTAACTCTGATGTGTGCGTCTCCTTGGCGTTGTATCGCTGTGTGTTAATCTAGACACTCAATTTTTAATAGTGACACTTTTTATCCAAAAACTGGTACGGCCTGTTTTAAAATGCAAATGAAATGGCAAATCAAAGGCTTGTTTTTATCCTCAGTTGTCACGCACGCCCACCAATTTATTTTATGCTGTCACCCAAATACGAAACAACCATTCGACTTCCAAAACTGAATCATGAAGTATCAAAACTTCCCAAGCAACAGTATGTGAATATTTCCGGCTGCTTAATGTTCAGGAAAAGTCTGGTTTCAGAGAACACTTGTTTTTTCTTTTTTTGTGTGTGCCGTTGTTCACATGTGCACCCCTGTAACAGCAGTTCAATGCCACTGATACGTCTCAAACGAGGAAAGCAACGCACCAAGTTCTGGCGCGTGTGTCACAGGCGTCAACAATGAAAGCCTGCCTACCAGCAACAAATGAAATCAGATGTGTACGTTCTTAGAGTGAGCAAATTAGAACGGTGCAAGCGAGCTGGTGTACTGTAGAAAGAGGTAACATTTCCTTGAGTTTGAGAAACACACAATACGAAGTTTGTGTTGTCCTCTTCGTATTGTGTGCTCCTATGCGTGCTACAAATTAAATAACTCGAAATTGTTACACTGTTCCGCGTTGCGAGTGTTCGAACGGTATAGGTTTGCAGTATTCGCCACAAATCTCGAAATCCTGGGATTTCGGGGCATGAAAAAACTGCCAGGATCCCAGGATTGGGTATATCCCAGATCCCGACACTACTCCTATCATTCTTAGTGAGGACTGGTGCATGGTTTACTTACTGTCTGTGTATCGAAATTATAAAAGGAACATACTTTTTATCAAGCGAGTGTCATGATACAGCCACCCATACCTGCTCATCCGCCCAGAGGAGTGCCACCTGTTAAGTCTGTTTCTGGCACTGTTCGCAAGAGGTGCTGCCTACCTAAGATACTTCACTGCGCGCAGCGTGTTTAAAGCAAGCGGTTCTGTAGTGTGTTCATGCTTTACCTGGCATATATATGGGACTTGGTTACCGAAATGTAAAATACCATTTATGGAAGCAAAGGAAGGAACTCTGAAAAACAAAATATTATTCGAAGTTAACCATTCCCGGGCCGTTCGTGACGAACTGAGGACGCTGCTGGAGAACACCAAAACTTGAACGTTGTGGGTAAAAGCAGATATACAGGGGCGATTCCAGTGTGTTCTAATTAGAGGCGTGCAACTATTCGAAATTTTGAATACAAGTTGAATATTTGCGATATATTCGAAAATTTGATATTCAAAGTTTTTGAATGTCCCTAAAAGTTCGAATATTTGATTTTTTGTTTTTGTTTTCGACTATCATTGCAACTTATTACTGTACAAAGCTGTTGCGGGCTGCACAGTGGAATTTGAACGTTGCGGTAACAGCGGCAAACATGTATAGAAGAACAGCTGCAAAGCAGAACACTGAGCTTCCTAGGTCTGCTAATGCGCCCCATACGTTCGGTAACCGAAACAGAGACTAGTACACTGTTGTGTGCAGCCACCATTTCAAAGTGCCACTCTGGACTCGGGAAAACAGCGTTTATTTTGTTTAGTCCATGAAAAGAAGGTGCCTCAAGGATTCTATACGCAAAACTTCAGCCCTGTTTACAAAGGCTGTGCATTTCTGTCAATTTTTGAAAATCTGCTGAGCCTCCACAAGGTTCAATGAGGCGAGGAGCAGGTGACGTAATCATAAGCCCACAAATTGCAATGATGTCATGTTCTGGAGAGGGCGCTCGCCTCCTATCAACGACGCCGGCGTCCGGAGAGCGTCGGGCGGTGGAGAAGTCACGTGACTACAGATGCCTTCTCCCTCCTTGTGCTTTCTCAAGGGTCAGAGTGGTCGGAGGATATGCCATGTGGTGCTCTGCTAACGGAGTGCAAAAATGAGCACCCCGGAAGATACAACGTTGCCAGAGGACAGCCGGGTGCTCCGTCAGACCTTAACATGACGTCACAGTTCTCGAAAATAAAAATTTTCTCTACCTTTTGCGCCATGTAGAGCCAAAATGGTTTGCAGGAATGTAAAGTGAACAAGATGTCAGTAACGTAACTTTGGTAGGATTCTGAAGACACGAGATTTAGTCTGTAGTAGCACTTTAAAGTTCGCCCCAGCCAAACGCGAAACTGCGGTATGCTTCATGCATTGTCAGCACAGTCGCCGCTTTAGTCGATTGTCAACCAACTCTTAACATTCGTGTGAAACATGCAGTTCGATGAAATTCTGGTTCCATATGAAAATTTTGTTGCCATTGAGCTGAACACCGCTGTTCACTGTGCCACTGCATGCTCAGCCAAAACCCACATCTCCAATGCATTTTTTTTTGTTTGATTTGTGGTCGCGTGCGATGACTGCGATAATCGGGACATGATGATGTTTCAACATAGTTCCTCTGGTGCTGTGCGACCGTATGTTAAGGAGTGCCAACTAGGATGACAATAAAGCTGCAAAGTCATTTGACACTGCACTGACTGTTGTTACAGATGATAGCAAGACACATACCCGCATGGAGCAATTATGCTCGAGACTTGCACAAGTCGGCGCGGAAGTTTTGAGGTGTGCGCGCAGATATTCGCCATGTAATGAAAAAAGCGTGGAACGTTGCGTAAACAATCATGAGCAATGATGAGCACAGCCATCCAACATCGTTGAGGATCTCAGTTTCACTGCACCAACAAATGAGGCTGTTCCAACTATACGTTAGTGTAAGGAACAATAGTCTCACGCATGACATCACATGTGAGAGCACAGTGAAACCGCGCAGTTTCTCGCCTACACGACAAATGCGGAAGGCACTATGAGTGTAGGAAGACAGCACTTGCCACAGTCATTTTCCATCTGAGATGTGCTCATCACCGGGACCACCACCAGGATTTTTTCCAGTGGTGGGCAGGGCGGAATGTTTGGGGTGGTGGTGCATCAACTGCACCCGCAACTACGCGCAACGTCTACCCGCAACGTCTTGGCTCAGAAACCCTACGTTTCTGGAAGCTAGGGGGTCAATGGACCCCCTTGATGTCGCCCATGCTCATCACTATACCATCCCACATTGTGAACATTTCATTGCCCTTTACTTCCATTCTGTCTGTTTCACCAGCACTTACAATGCCATTGCCAACACGGGTGTTCACTATTCATGGAAGATTTTTGAAGTGCAAATTGTTTTTATGGTTTTCAGCTTGCCTCATGAGAACAGCACATTCTTTCATTGTAAAAATAAGTTTACTGTACATGTTCATGTACATGTGCATGCATGTTACATATAAGTAGGGTTCCGTGTTTTTGATGTTTATTTTTGGGCAGATTCGGCGTATGTTTTTCGATGTTAATTGATTTTTGCGAAATCAGAGTTTTTCAAAGTTTTTCCTTGCGTGTACATGGTTTACCAGACAGTTATTGGCGAATAGCAACTACAATGTAATTTCAGTGCTGTGCGCATCTAACGCAGCAACAACAACAACCAATGCGAATTACCAGTTTTACCAGTACCAGTTCTACGAAGTACCAGTTCGAGTTCTATAAGTGTTGCAAGAAATGACCGGAAGGCATTACGAGGATTCTTCAGATTCACGTGGTGTTGCGATTGCACGTGCTCCGATATGCGCGCCCCACCTATTCCACAGCCCACATTAACAGTCACGCGACAATACTTGCATACGACAACATCTTCCTTGCCTGAGAGCTCAAAATCTTGATTTTCGCAAACGTAATCCGAAGCCCTCTTCCTTTTTCTTCCCATATCGAGTGCCGCGGAGAGACAGGACTGCCGTACGTGGAAAGTGGAGGTGTATGTACTGTCGTAACCTCTCCACTAAACAACTGAAGGCCGGTGACCGAGATTCTACTTGACGTCACGTCCCTAAAAGGTTCACAAGCGCGGTGGGGCACCTACAATGGCAGAAGAATGAGATTCCGACCAGCGCACCCAATCCGTGACAAAAGGATTGACCCTGGAACACTCAATGTGGTCGCAGGTCATCCAACCATAGCTAATACCAAGAAAAGAAGAGTAATAAAGGTTTGCCTGCTTGGCATGTTGAAATCTTAAGCTGGGCATGCGCAGCAATTTATCCTCCTGATGCTTCCGTGCATGAGGTGAAGCCTCCTTTACGAAATTGCCCTTGCTGCAGGACCAACACAGGCGGGACAGTGTTTAGTTTAAGATAAAGTTATCCAAAGTTAGTTTTGTCGACATCGTCTGTGGAAGAGGCCGCGCCCCTCCCACATGCAGTTTAGCGGTGCCGACGAGGGACTTTGATTTAATGTCTGTGAGGTTGCCTTTAAAAAGTTAGGACTCTTGAATAATGACTACATCTCACAAACAAGAACGGTGTCTTAAAAATGTCCTTTACGTCTAAAATTTCAGTAGTGCAACTTCCTAGGGCGAGTGCAAAGAAACTACAGTGTGTTCATGGCAAAGCTGAGGCAGGATGCCAACTCGTTTGTTTCACAAATGGCCTGTGGTTGTCTGAAACAATTACAGCCTCATGCGTATAACTAGGGCCTGACTTTTTCGGGTTTTATTTTTGGCCAAATTCGGGGGGTAAATATCGGGTGATATTTTTCATTCGAAAATTCGGGTGTATTCGGGTTAAATCCCGTTACGGCATATTCTGTCGTCAGGAATTCGGGTGTACTCGGGTGATTTTTTTTTGTTTAATAGAAATCTGTCTTAACATGGAACTAATGTTTAGCAATATTATCAAACTTTATTTTAATGCACGCTTATGAGTGTGCCACGCGACCCGGATGTTTTCGGGTAGATTCGGGTTAAACCCGAATTTTACAGATTTCGTTCGGGGGGTAAATATCGGGCGGATACGGGTTTAACCCTAAAAAGTCAGGCCCTACGTATAACGTGCTACTGCCTGACATAAAATTTTGAAATGAAGATAACCACTCCAGTACTCCAGTAAGTGTAGGCTCACCTGAAAAGCAGGAAGCACTCTCATGTAAAGTAGGGGCTTTTAGCAGAAGAATTGCATGTCTCTCTTGTGACAGTTTATGCCAGAAAAATTGCACTAAAGCCATGGGCTACAAAATGAAAACTTTTAGTGCGAAAGTCACATATTGTAAATTTTGCACGAATATTCGATATTTGATTCGGTATTCGGAATTTTTTCCTCCATTCGATTCAATATTCGATTCGACTTAAAATATTCGGATTCGCACCCCCCTAATTTTTTGTAAAAAAATGACAGCAACTAAGAATACGGCACCAAAGGGCACCTACGTCATTTTATTCTTGCGTGAAATAGCCCGTTATTCGCATCTGCGTTGTGCCTAGAAGATGCGGTATCGCGCATTGTTCGTACGCTGTCAAAGCCTCCACAGCTTTCTCCGTACAGTGTTGCGATCTCGCAAACCTTCTAAGTACATCTATGGCATTGCGTCTTCTGTAAGACTCTCTGTTGCTACGACATATTTGTCCCCGTCAAGAAAATCATCTATGCTGATTTCATCACATACGTCGCCACGCGTACGCGATAACGACCTGCATCTCGTGCTCTTTGCTTCATCCTGTACTTGGCTGCAACAAGACAGGTCAAAACCAGTGTAAAAAGGAGAAGCCTCAGAAGAATTTTCCAATGATTCAGACTTCCCTTTTTAGGCAACAGATTCCTCCACACCCTAATCGCGCGCGTTATCTTTCGCCGTGGGAACAGGACGCTACTTGCGCCCTTCGTTTTCGTGACCCTAAAGTCAGCTTTAGGGTCATAAACCCTATCTGGTTCTTTCTTTGTATCGAGGCAGCGACTGAAAAGTATTTCGCTGTAGTGGGATTTCAAATACATCAATCTCTATTGCCCTCTGCTGGGGAATCCAAAATCTTTCGCTCTATCGCGAATTTCGTTATATCACGTTTCGTTGTAACGAGGTTTGATTGTAGTTCTATATTTCATTTGGTTTTCGAATCGAATAGCAATGCTTTAAAATATTTGATAATTTTCTCGAATATTGCATTCAAATAATGTAGCGTATTTGCTCACATATTCGACACACTCGTATATTGAATGCACCCAAACTTGAGAGCAAAAATGCTGTCACGGTCGGGCCGTCTCGCACACTTCAGAGCCATTTATCAACGAGAAGGAGCGCCTGGCACCAGAGTGATGAACAACTAATGCAGTGGACACCGAGGAGTATTTTGTCCATTCTTGATAGAGCAGATGATGATTGCATGTGGAAGAATCGTGACAATGAGGGACAATCGCAAGTTTCGATACCGGAGAGATCACCGCAGATATCTCGGAATAAAAGGGGAGTACCTCAATTGTTGGGTTCCAACTTTATCTCGCATATTGAACGCACCCCATCCATGTCACGATGTTTTCCGATAAAAAATATGCGTCTTATACGTGAGTAAATACAGTTATCAGTCAGTCCTCTTTCGGACCGCCCCGCCACAGACTAATGCACAGTTGAACGTTAGCAAGTTGAACAGCACTTGGAAGTGCCACTGCAACCCCAACAAAGCAATCCCCTCATTTTGTGGTGTACAAGTTGGCAACAGAAGTGCCCACTCCTGGGAAAATAGTAGCCGAAATATATGTTTCTGTATCAGCGACTTCAGGTTGCTTGAAGTGCTTTCAATTTGCACCAACATGGTCACAAATTGTTGCCTGTCACCACAGCGTGTTGTTTCTGCATGGAAGCAGGTAATGCTTGTTCAAAAGGAACTTCAGTGTGCTTAATTTTCTTTATTATTTTTTTTTTTTTTGTCTACTGGATTATTCGATCTGTATTTGCATTGAATTCAGTAGCTTTCAATAAACGATTTGTATTCGATTCAAGCATGAAAATCACTATTTGCACAGCCCTAATTACTGTAAAAGAGGTAGTAAGCTAACTAGCCTTACTTGCTTGTTTGCACGCTTGAGGTTTTTCCCTGTGGCACAGCTCATGACTTGTGGATCCACCTGAAGACATCCACCAACCAGGAGAGATGCAGAGAGAATAGGAAGAGCTACGCAACCCAACCAGAGCAGCTGAGTGGCTGACAGGAGTGGAGGCAGCATCAATAAGCAGCCCAAGAACTGGGCTAGAGATAAGCTGACACCACAACACAAGAGGAACTGCATGGCACTGCGGGCAACCATTGTATAATGACGGGCCTGCAAGAGACAAAACTTCCATTGAGTGAAACTGTGCCATAAGCATAACGTACACTGACATTACATGACAATACACTGACAATACATGAAGTTCCACACCTTACATCTCAGGTTCCACTAGGATGTACTCAAGCGGGTGGACATAAGCGAAATTTTCAAAGGAACAGTGAAGGAAGTGGTAGATCTCATGGAAGGCTAATCATGGTGAATGCATGTTGCAGTGTGTAAAACATGGTTTGACCATTTCAACGTAGGAATTTGATCTAACCAATACAAAATGCAGAGTGTTATACCTAGAGCCTGAAGTTTTCGGGAAATATTTTTTTTCTAAATTCGAGGGGAAAAAATCGGGTAAATAAAACGTGCTCTAAATTCATGCGAATTTGGGTGGAAAAACTTCCAGCATGCTAAATTCGGGGAGAAATCGGGCTTAGTTACTCAAACAAACTGTTCTGGTTTGCTACAAACGGTGATGTAACTGCATTTTCTGCCAAACAAGTTGGTGTGCATTCCTGCGAACATCTGAGTGAGGGCAATTTGACAGGTAAAAATCGGGTTTCACCCTAAAGAGGGAACCTTCAATTCGGGGTGCAAATTCGGAGAAATATCGGGTTAAACCCTAAAACTTCAGGCTCTAGTTATACCCCTATCACAGGGGATAATTTAGTGTAATTTTCGTGAAGTGCGCTCCCTCCAAACAAATGACACTTGCAACACATGCTTGCTACATGGCTTAAAGTAGCACAGAAGTCAGTTTTAACACCCTGTTTTCTTCCTATAAAACTGTTAAGAGGTTCAGTAAGATGCACCATGAGCAGTAATTCACACCATAGAGTCTTAATTATCGCAGAATTGAATTTAAAGTACGCCATAAAAAGCGACCGTGCGCAACACTGGTGGAGAGCAGTACCAGCCTGTGATCTGCCTGCGACCTCACGCTGACTGGTTCAAAGAAACGTTGCCTGCTAGTCGACAGTTGGGGCTCTGGAAATGCACTGCTCTTGGCTCGGTCACCCGCCGAACCAATTTAGCAGCGGAAATGTTGCAGCTGTGTCAGGCCAATCCTGATGACTTCTTTAGCTGCCTAATCACCATGTCCGAGTGCTGGGTGTATCACAATGACCCCAAGACAAAGGAGCAAAGCAAGCAGTGGAAACATGGGGGATCACCACCGCCGAAAAAGGCAAAGACCCAACCATCATCGAGCAAGGTGATGCTGAGTGTTTTTTGTCTGTTAGCGCCACGGGTGGCGCTAACAGACTATGCATCACTGCAAAGGGCGAAGCATTGCAGGAGCATACTATCGTAATCTCCTGACAAGGTTGCAGGGGGCTGTCAAGATGAAGCGTCACGGGAAGCTGTCCAAGGGGGTGCTTTTGCTCCACGACGATGCCCCAGCTCACTATGCACAGGACACAGTCACACATGTTGCTTCTTTGGGCTATCAAATTTTGTCTAACCCCCCTATTCTCCTGACATGGCATCCAGTGACTTCTTCCTCTTTCCTCGGATGCGGAAACCACTGCGTGGCAGGCATTTTCAGAATGACGATGATTTTCCAGGTGGAACGTTTCCTGAACAGCAAAAATGCAGACTTCTACAACCAAGGCCTCCGCCAAGTCATCCATCATTGGAAAAAAATGTGTCGCATTGAAGGGCGAATATGTAGAGAGGGACTAACACCATCACCAAGTTTCATGGTCACGGCTTGATTTTTTCTAGGTGATAATTAAAACTTTATGACTATCCCTCGCATACTCGCTAGGTGATTAAAAGTGCTAAACCCCCAGTGCCAGGGAGCTACTGGGGGTTTAGCGCTCTTAATCATGATCCACTGAACCGGCCAATTTTTAACCCTCTTAGTTGCTAGGTAGCAAAGCACATATCCGCTGCGTTGCGCTTATGCAATGTAGAATATACAG
Organism: Ornithodoros turicata; assembly: GCF_037126465.1. Taxonomy (NCBI): domain Eukaryota; kingdom Metazoa; phylum Arthropoda; class Arachnida; order Ixodida; family Argasidae; genus Ornithodoros; species Ornithodoros turicata. The sequence continues at coordinate 44,782,486 of NC_088204.1, forward strand.
TCGACCCCCGTCCATCCGGACGGTGCCGTTCCCGGCAAAATCGTCTGGATACCGGGGCATCCGGATAAATGAAACGACCAAATAGAAACGCCCTACATAGCAAGGTTTAATTAAAACACAGAAATCTCGTCAATGACAGCTGTTACATAGTAGTGTAGGCACTCGATTCCTGCAAACTTTTGCTAATTGCATAGAGTTGAGCCACGCTGTTGCGCTGCTCGAAGAATGTCAGTGCGGACGCAAAGTGTCAATGTCGGAGCCTTGTTTCTCACTGGCATCATCGGCACCGTCTTGCTGCACATCATCGTAGGCAACAGCAGCAATCACACCGTCATCAGACATAGCTGCGCACGCGTCATCATCCTTATCAATGTCAACGTAGATAGAAACCGCATCATCATCTATAGCAGTCACAGTGAGCCTCTGCATCAGGGATCGCAGCTCACCTAGGGGAATGTCTTCATCGGCCAACGGGCCGTAAGCAGCAGGCCCTCGGGTTGGAATTTTTCCCTCTGGAACCGGACAGTTGCTCGAGATATTTCCAAATGACTCGACTGGTCAACGTGACTCAACGCACACAAATAGAAAAGGGGGTCATCATGCACGGTTGTCTCCCCTACGGAGGAATGTAGGTTCCTAACGTGTGAAGGGAATAACCCCATCACAGCAAAAAGGGTGACGAAGCGGGGTCAGTGCCTCCGGGTAGTCAGGATAACTGAAGCTGGATTACAAGAGTTTTCGGCTTTCGTTCCCTCGAATTCTTGTCCGAGTCCGGAAGCTGAAGTCCGGATAAACGAGAACAAAATACATAGAGGAAAATCCGTTCCCTTGCCTTTTGTCCGGACACCGCGGGATCCGGATAAATGAAGTCCAAATAAACGGGGGTCGACTGTAGTTGTAAATTGCAAGAGTTAACAAAATGAGAAAAAAACAGTGTTAGTACTATCTGGTATTGTTTGTTTGTTTGTAAGAAAAAAAAAGAGAGGAGAAACTGAACTCGTTTGCCGGTGCGTTCTGCTACTCCTAACATAAATTCTCCCCCCGCAGAAAAAACGAAAAATCTACTACTTTACTACTATCTGGTACAGCTTCGTCCAACCTTAACTTGAACACAGCACCGGCGTGGGGAGCAAGAGGGACAACAACCTAGCGGCTCTAACTGGAATTATTGGGGGAGAGCGTTGAGGGCTGTCCTACTCGCATCACGGGGGTGCCCGTCTGAGAACTGGTGTTCCGCTTACAACGGGAAATGATAGGAGACGCATCACTTCAGCTTGTTTGAAGTGATTACGCGAGCTTGTGCCACCTGATATCGCTGTGAAGCGACATCAGTTGAATCACAACTGCCGTTTCCTCGCTATTAACTGCACGGGAAAGGCTTTGTGCGTCCAAACGCTACAAGACAATTTCACTCGCATAACGGGCTTGATTTATTCTTGAAGCAGCATGGAAGTGGTAATGGAGAGTAAATATGTAAATAATGCGAGCGAGTAACCACATTGTGATGTCGCATGGAATATTCCATTCTTACGATGTTCTACAAACCCTTGATTACTGTAAATTGTTTCGACGTAAGACATATAGCAAGCTGCTCATCCTCGTTGTTGTTGTTTGAAGAAAAAAAAAAAATAAAGAGTAGCACTCATAAGAGCGCCGGCTACTCCACATTATTTAGTTAACATCTCTAATTTCTTCATCAGCATGTATTATTGACTGCAACACAAAGGGAATCACTGGGAGAATGGAACGAACTTGTCAACTGGCTGGTCCTAAAGCGAGAGAATTTACGGATAAAGCATTCATAGAACAAGTGACATTTTGGGCCCACATATGGGGCATAATTAAATGCCTTCTGAGCAACAAGCGACGCCGCTTTCACTTCGCTCACGAGCTGTGGACGGCAGTAGAGAGTGAATGGAACAACCTCCGCGAAGACGCTGGGCTCATGGACCATCTCTTTGCGTCACTGCCACGCCGCATGCATCTTATAATAGAGGCGAACGGAGGGCCCATTACTAAGCGCAAGCCTTTGCCTATGCAAAGCAGCAGCACACAACTGTTGAAATAAAATATTTTGAACTCGAATGGAACGCTTGTCGGCTCTGCGGGACGGAGATGAAATCTTCTCATCCCAGTTCTTGTTTTACATGAGCGTTAGTCAGGAATGCATCAGCAGCGCTGGCAATGAGAAGTTCGCTCTCGTCCCTATAGTAGTGCCTGCTAGTTGTTGTTTACAAGATACATTTCGTGATGCGCCCTTCCTCCATGAACTCCTGGGTTACGCGGTTTGCGGTTGGAAGAAAGCAATGTATTTCATCTCCATCCCATCATTATGTTTCTGCTCTTACTGAGCACTTGCAGTGTTTATGTTTGCTATGTTTGTCACACTAAAGGTTTCCATTAGTCCCGAACAGCAGTTCCTTCGGGATAAAACAGTGCAGAACGTCGGAAAGCCATCGCGAACACATAATACAACGTGGCGCGAAATGTGGGGCTTTAAAATCTTTTCCAACGCCATGCATTCATGTGTATTATTATTCCATTGCTTTCATTCTATTCTTTAATTCCAATCAATGTGATGCCACTGTATCCCATACCAGTGAAATGTTTGTTTGTGAACGTGGCTGCTAACGCGGACAATCACTGATCAGATAGCGAAGATTTCAATCGCCTGCAGCAATCTCCAGAACAGACTGGAACGATGTGTAGATAACAAATACCCACATAACACGCAGCGCTCGCAATAATAATAATTTGAATAATTGGGGGTTTACGTCGCGAGACAACTGAGATCATGAGCGACGCTGCAGTGGTCGGTCTGTGGATTGCTTTTGCCCACCTGAGGGTTCTTTAACGTGCGATGAAAGCTCATCACACGGCACCCCATATTTAACGTCCCTCGCGGAAGACGGTGTGTCTAAGCAACTTGTACCCTGCCACCAAGTCGCTGGCATCCTCGGCCGGGTCCGAACCCGCCATCTCGGCAGCGCTAGTTCGAAACGGAGAGACGGCCACCCCCGTAACGCGAGTAGGACAGCCCTCAACGCTCCCCCCCGATAATTCCAGTTAGAGCCGCTAGGGTGTCGTCCCTCTTGCTCCGCAGGCCAGCACCGTGTTGGACGAAGCTGTACTATTGCTGCAGATTTCCCCAGATCCAGTCACACAAGCCACTCGGCTTAGGCGGTTCTGTTATGCGGTGAATGGTAAAAATTCTGTTCTAGCTTATTGTTGTATACCGTATTTACTCGCATAATTTGCACACTTTTTCTCCCCAAAAATGTTTGAAAAGTTAGGGGTGCGAAAATTACGCGGGAACGTTAGTTACGATATTGAAACGATGCACAATTTCAAAATTTTAGTATGCCGGTGATAGAGGCTCTCTGTAGAGCCGATATTGACGTTATCATTGCACGGCGCAAGAGCAAAAGAAATACACAAATACTGTGCAACCGCCGATGGTCAGGCGGCAAAACGCCGACCCACTACCGTACTGTAATTACCTACTACCAACGGAAAAAGGACAAGTGTGCAGGCCAGCTGGTACATGGTGTCCCTTTCTCGGGTTCCAATTTTTCACCTACTACCAAGCATGTAATTCATGTTCATGCTCCTGTCGTAACCACTACTAGTCTTGTCTTTCATATCGTGCAAAATCTTTCAAGGTCTTGAATGACCGTTCATGCTTTCCTGTCCATTTCAAGCACTGTACCTCACAAACAGAAGTGCGATTTAACCTGCCTCTTGTGCTTCATTCCCACTTGTGGCCCCTGAACCGGTTCGTGAACCGGACCGTTTGGAAAAAATACAATTCAAACCATTATATTGCCTTCCGGAGCTGAACCGGAACTAAACCCTTATTGTCGAACCTGAACCCGAACCAAACCGATAAACATTTGGATTCAACTCTATGGCCGCTAGTTGCACTTGACAACCGAAAGCACGCTATGTTCACCAAATTTGTCATCTTGTGCTCTAAGGTTTGTCATGGCGTGTTTGTCCAGCGTTTCTTTCCACGTTTTGTAGTTTGAGTGCCAGTATCATCCTTTGCTTCAGTGTACCATTACCCAAAAGTGTGCCCAAATGAAACAAAAGCACTGCAATAACTTTGGTAGCACTGACGGCGTTGCAAAAAACAATCTCCACGGTCACTGAGACGCGCGTGCCAGATATCCACGCGCAAAAACGTGGGTGCACAACTTATGCGATTTTTTTTTCTTGTCATTTTTAGTGCTAAACTAGGGACGCACAAATTATGTGATGGCACAAAATATGCGAGTAAATATGGTATTGGTACAGTTTCTGTATATCAAAACTATTATAAACACTATTGAAAAATGGACAGATTTGTTTCCTCTCGCTATGGGTTTGGTGAAAGCGTTACTGAAATGAAGGCCATGTTAGGGTGGGACTCACTGAGTGTTCGGAGAAGGTTCCTTAGGCTCAAATTTTTTCATACCATCTATAATTGTAAGTCTGCATTAGAGACATCCCGGTATATACATTTGCCTCCTTATGTATCATCCAGGTTGGATCATACCAAAAAAAGTTGCTGAATATGTGTGCAGAACTGATGTTTCTAAATACTCTTTTTTCCCTAGACTCAATAGAATACATTGCCTGCCCATCTTGTTGACAAACGTGACTCTAAGCGCTTTTATCAGCTCTTGTATACATGTAACCCTGTATGCAGTTTGTGCGTAGTCGTGTTTCTAAAAATTACTCTGTTGTATTTTTACTTTGCATTGTTCCCCCCTACTGTAATGCCCCCGGGCGTTGTAGGTATAATAATAATAATAATAAAACATACTGCACTGCCCATTGTGAGATCAAGCTCTGAATTAGTTATGGAAAGGTCAAGAATTAAAAAGTAGGGGTGTGCAAATCCCAATATTTGAAGCCAAATCGAATGTGGAAAAAAGTGCTGCATACTGAGTTGAATATTGAATATTGTGGAAATTTTACAATACGTGCCTTTTGCACTAAAAGTTTGCAATTTGTAGTCCATGGCTTTAGTGTAATTTTTCTGCCATTAACTGTGACAAGCGTGACATCCAAATTTTCTGTGGGAAGCCCCTACTCTTTAATTTTACATGATAGTGTTTCCGGCTTTTCAGCTGAGTCTACACTTACTGGGGCAATTATCTTGATTTCAAAATTTGATGCTATGCCGTGGCATGTTACATAGATGAGGTTGTAATAGTTTCTGAACAACCCAGGTTCAGTTCCTGGCGTCAGCACCTTTTGCCTGAGTTGCTTGAATCCACAGGCCACTTGTGAAACAAACAAATTGGCGTCCTGCCTCAGCTTTGCCATGAACATCTTTCGGCTTCTTTGCTTTAGTGTGTATATCTCATCTGGGGATGCTGAAATTTTGAATGTAAGGGATGTCTTTAGGGTACCCTTTTGTTCCTGGGCTGCAGGCATTATGTAACAGTCTTCAAGGCAACCTTCCAGACATCAAATCAAAATTACCCGCGAGCACCGCTAAAGTGCATGTGGGAGGGACGCCACCCCTTCATCAGGCGAAGTATACACAGTGAACTTGAGGTAACGAATTCTCACGCTAAACAACAACGGTCCGCCAGTGTTGTGTTGATCCTGCAGCACTAGCGATTTCGTAAAGAAGGCTTCACCTCATGCAAGGAAGCATCAGGTGAAGCACACTTTCGTAGTGGTGTCGTTCATATTCGTGGAATAGTCGAATGTTCGGAAAACTGAATATTAGATATTCCATTCGCGAATCAAATACTTCGAGTGATGGATATTCAATTCGAATTCTAGAACTCGAATATTCGCACACCTCTACTAAAAAGTGCATATTAAGTAGTAAGTAACTTGGAAATAAAGCGTTTGTTGTGCAAAGTAGCTTAGGAGCTGCAACACGACGAGCATTTAGGCTAGTTGGTGTGAATGCACGATAAGGTAAACACGACGCAAAAGACAAAGACAGGGGAGCAGACAGGACAGGCGTCCTGTCTTCCAAATAGAAAATAGAAAGGAGGGTAGACCATGTAACACATAATATAAAAAAGGTTGCTAACAGATATTTTGTCCCCACGGTCTTTTCAGCCCTAAATAGGCTAGGCATTCTTTGCTCCTATAGGAAGAAAAATATTTGGGCTAGTGTGTGCGATACTAAACATACTCAGAACTGGTTGTTCCTTGTATAACTGGTGTGGTGTATTCAATCCCACTCTCATGCAAAAAAGTGTACATCTGACAGACAGGTAGGTGTGCTAATATTAGATTAGGAAAGCACCAGTGTACCTTAAAAGGTACGCCTTCTGGAAACTTAGCGTTTCACTGCAGCAGATGTGGACCTGAGGATGTGGCTGAGGGACCTGACTTTGGAAGTATACCACTATTTTGGGAAATCTAGAATGCAGACTACTCGGGAAATTATTGAGGCTTACTTTATATCTCATAATGGAGATAACTGTATCAGCAAGCCCTAGATTACATTGTCTGAGGAAGAAATAGAATTTCTTTCAGGGTGCGGCAATGGGCGAGCCTTCATATCAGTTTTCCCTGTGTAAGATAAAAAAATCTGTTTTGATGACTCGTGTCCTTGAACCAGTGTGATCTGTGGGGCTGTTTTGTTGAGCCAGGTACATAAACTGTGGGGGCACCACTTCTCAACAATTACACATCTGCTAGTGGCACCACTTGTAATACATAACATGGCCCCTCTTTTTTTGAGGTAATGTTAGTAACAGTAATGAGGTAATGAGTAGTAATGAGGTAATGTTAGTAACAGTAACCAGGGGCTAGTAATGAGTGCCTTTTGTTAAGTTACTTCCTCATCTCTGCTTAAACTTCACATGCAAACATCGATACTAAACACAGCCAGAGCAATGACACCTATGCCAAGCTTTCGAAAACAGATTAACAAATTGGCAAAATAAATAAAATTTGCCCACGCTACCAACCTTCCTGAACCACAGAGTTTCTTAATCAGCTGGACTCTCGCCCCCTCTCTCTATCAAAATTGCTTGGTCCCTGGCTAAATCCAGCCGACCAACGCTCTGCACTCAAAGCTCTTTTGAACTTTTTGGACACCATAGGACTTTGATCTTTATTGTGAAGGGGCGCATTATTTCATTCCCCATATCACCGCCAGCAATGGGATAGATTATCAGCCCTGGCGATGAAACTCCCCAAGTTCCATATCGAAGAAACCCCAAGACGAGGGACACTGAAAAAGGGGGACAAACACAACGAAGTCTCAAGTCTTCATTGTGTTTGTCCTCCTTTTTCCGTGTTCCTCATCTCAGGGGTTTCTTCAGTATGGATCTATATCACCAGCTCACTTGCTGCTTAACTATTCTATGAGAAACGAAGTTGTTGTTGTTGCAAATAAAATTTATCTGGCAGGCACATGCGTGTCATGTGTGTACCCACACAGCGTAGATTCAAGGCATTTGTAGCATTTGCCTATGGGGCAGCCTACCTCCATGATAAGGTGATAGAGGCTTATCCGATCGTCTCGGCATCCACTAAGCACACAAGGCAAGGATCCCAAGGTGCGAGCCAGCTCCCACGGTGTCACCAAACAGTGTTCTTGAACTGTCTGTGGAGAGCACTGGGACTGACGGCCACACAGCTGTGGTGCCAGTGGTTCCACAGCTATGCTGCAATGTAAATGCATGTCATTGTCAGGAGTGCACAAAGAGTTTCGTACAATTTTTATGTCAAGTGTTTGATGAAGTTGTAAGACCCTTTGAAGCCAAGAGACGGTTGTTTGTGTCAAGAGCTAGTAAGAAGAAAACATTTGCTGTGAGAAGTATTGGCCATTTAGTACTTTTGTCAGTGACAACATAAGTCATACACTTGACCCCGCCCCCACACAAGAATTGCTGCGCGCGCGCGAATGTAGTGCGGAGTGGCCGAGTGGGAACTGGGGAGAGAGAGAGAGAGAGAGAGAGCCGGCACTACATCACGAAGCGGGGGCGTTGTGCAAAGGCTGGAAGCCAATCAGAGGAGCCTTCCACGGATAAGTGGGCGGTCCCAATTGTAGTAGTTAAGTTGTCCCTGACTATAGAGACATTGTGTTAGCCATGAATCAATGAAGATCCATGCTGTTTTGTAATGTCTCCCTTTCTTGGGTTAAGTTTACCTTCTCTTTGCAACCCTTTGGCATGTGACCCAAATCCGACCTTAGATATCCCATCTTGTTTTTCCTGTTTTGCTGTACATATTTGTGGTTCTTAGTGCAGTAAAATTATTTGCTGGCATCACCTGTCTTGGTGTACTTTACTTACTAACCTATCGCCCACAATCAGGTTTTTCTTCTCAAGGGGGTTATCTCTGTATTACCTGCATTTATATTGTTTTATCTGTTGGTGTCTGTTCCTGTGGAGTTACAATTTCTTTGTACTAGTATAATACAATTTGTGCTAGAGCTGCCCACACCCTTTTGTGCACACAGCCACAATGATACATATCTACATCAGCCTTAGTTCAAGCTGGGCTAGACGCAATAAGAGTAAAGTTGATATGGCACAGTTTAGTGTGCAGGGTTAGTTTAGCAATCATTACACACTGGATTGCACCCTAAAAATAGAAGACTGGGTTTATCCATCCTCAAACTTCGCAGGCTGAGAGCCATTTGTCTTAAGTTTTATTGGAATTTTTTGCAAGCATTATGGTCCTGTAGAAACTGCATTAAAAATGGAACAAAATCTCACCCCACACATTTTCCATCGCCTATCTAACCTAAGAGCCACCATTTCTTACTCTGTGTGTTTCATATAGCCACACAGCTGGCACAACATAAAGAAGCACAGGATTGAGGCACGTCGCATTGTTTTATCACATTGTTGTAGGCAGTGCCACCTGTGCATGGTGATGTGAACGTGAAGCCAACAGAACAAAAAATGGTGGTGTCTGAGCGAGATAGCCCATTGAAAATGTATGTGTTGAACAATTTTGCTGGATTTTTAATTATTTTTCTACAGAACCATTCACTCTCACAAAAATTCCAATGAAACATAAGACAAATAGCTATCAGTTTATAAAGTTTTGGGCCCCATCTTCTATTTTTATGATGCAACGAAATGCTTAATGATTGCTAGACTAACCCATTTTGTTGTTTGTCCAGGTGTTTGTGTGTCTTAAAGGGATAAGAACAGTGCGACAAACGGGACAGAGAACATGATGAATACCTCATGGTGAAATATTTTGTGGTGTTGTGCTCACAACATGATGTTCTGCTCCAAACATGTGAGCCTTTTCAACCAGCATAACATATTGCGAGGAAAGATCCCTCTGTGTTGTGTATGGTAGACTGCAATAGTGGGATGAACTGTATTCAGAGTTAGTCAACATGTTCCATGCAGCCTGCTTTTTGTGCATCTCCTCATTTCTATGTTTACACTGTGAATTTCCTGTACTTTTGTTAGAAGCTGCACATATTTCCATCTGCTACTGAACATAACTCTAAAAGTTGGGAGTACATTTACTGGAACTTGCAATGCCCAGAGTAAAGTGTTGATCATGAGCTCACAAAATTTGTTAACTTTAGTGACAGAATATTGTAAACAGTGTACAGCAGGCTTCACCTACTGCTCTAGAGTAATGAGGTGAAGCCAACTTGCAGAAAGGAGCCTCACACCAAAAGAGCAATGACAGTAACGTGAAGTGGGCTTCACCTAACTCTCGGATGTAATGAAGCGAAGCTCACTTGCAAAACGGCGATAACGATACCTTGCTTCAGTACTATACAAAAAGTTTTTGAAAATTTCGAATACTGAAAATAGGTTGCAAATAGCATGCAAATAGCATTCGAATAGCATCAGATATTTGTTTCATGTTCGAAATTTCGAATATTCGCGCAGCTCTAGTAATAACTATGTATAAACTAAGTTTTTGGTTCCACCGGCTGTCAAGTAGTTAAGGGGCAGTTATATTCAGAAACATGGCGTTGCACACGTGCTTCGTAATACGTGTTTCATACACACGTGTTTTGTATCTTCCATCTGCTGCGATTATTAAAAGTGCTATACAAATCCACAAAAGAATGTTTGGGGATGATGATAGCATTTTATCTTGAATGAGCGTGTTCAAATGGTCACGTATGTGAAAGCCAAAAGTCAATGGTGTCATACTGTTAGATGAAACTGGATGAAAAGCTTCGAATTCAGACATTTCAACACATCTATTTCATGCACACATTCATTCGTATATTCCATGTGTTCGATATACTCATATGTTCGATACAAGTTGTGTCCAGCACGCGGAGAATATTATAGCTGGGCATTCTGAGGCGAGATCGAAGTACTTACAAAGAAACCAATCTACAAACAACTGTGACGTTGTTCCACTTGAGATAAAAAATCAGATTACAACATTACCTTAGCATTCGGTGCGTTTTGCTTGACACATAGAACAACAGTGATACACAATAAAGTGCAGTCTGCATACTGGACAAATGCAAGTCCTGTGCTTTTCTTCCCGGCTAAGTGCGGGGAATTGGACAAGTTCAGACAGTCACTAAGTCATTTTCACTTGTTTTGACATGATTTGAAAAACTCTATGCCCAGAAACACAGGTTCCCACGCACGTTTTCAAGCGCGACAACCACAGCGCAAGCACCCGGCTCCAGCCATGCATCCACACTAAAGACGATGATACTGTTTGATCTCGTGGCAAGTAGTACAATGTACTGAGCAAACGAAATCTGTTAGCGCATGCATCATTGACCACGCTTTGAGTGAGAGAGAGAGAGAGAAATCTTTTTATTAGGTACATTAGATATTTATACAAGGCTTGAAAACAGGACCGCGAGGCAAGCCTGTAATGCGGTCCCTATGGTACTCAAATATGTTAACAAAATTCCAACAAAACTCTTACCGAGGGAAAGATAACAAAAAAGTAATTTAGAATGTGCACATGCTTAACAAGTTTCACGGTATGTCTGCAACTCTTGCAAACTCTTGAACACGTGAAAGCGTGACGCACTTTTCATAATTAGTGGCAGGGAATTCCAATTCTTTCCAGCAAAATACTGGAATGATTGGCCATAATTAGTACGAGGTTTGGGAAGTTATCACACAACCCTGCATTTCCAAAACTGTACAAAGTAGTATTATGCGCAACCGACATTTTAAGTGAACTTACCATGTTGTGAAGCAGTTTGCACATTAAAATGTCACATTTGTACGAAACAAGTGTATGTATATCTCTAACACCTAACAATGAAAAGCAGAAATTAACAGTGTCATAAGTAGGGTTGCCACCAGGCCGGTATTATACCGGCACGGCCGGTTATTTGCGCGCTCTGCTGGTTGCCGGTAAGAAGGTGATACCGGCAGCCTTTTGCCGGTATTTGTGGCTCATGACCTTTCATAAGGGCTTTTCCGGGGTTTTCCCTTCAACATTCCACTACAGATTGAATAAATCTGGAGCACAGGCCTAACTCCGCAGTCACCAGTCGTTTTCTTAGTTATTCATTATTATGATTATTCATTGTTATTATTACTACCATTGTTATTCATTACGTCTTGTGTTCAAAGGGGTCAAGAGCAGTAGTTGTGCAAAGCTGTTGGTGGTTGTGTCGAGCCAGCTAGAACGTTCCTCACCCACTTTCCGTTTCCCACAAGCCTTTCCTCCTTTCCCTGTATTCCACCTCCTCTCCCTCAGCCGGTATTTTTCACTCCGAAAGGTGGCAACCCTAGTCATAAGGCGGTATGCCCATCATTATCCGCAGAGCTTTCTTTTGTAACGAAAACAAAGGTTGAAGATTCGATTTATATGTTATATCATACGCTTCCAGGCAGTAAGAAATATGACAGTGAATCAATGCGAAATACCCAAGTGAGGAGATTGGGACAACAAATCTCAGACGTGAGAAGGCAAAAAGACCCTGCAAAATTTTTTTCCGCACGTGAGAAATGTGTGGAGTTGACCATGCCCGTTTCCTGCACTGCTGTGTTATACACACACTATGAGTTTTGTATGTGTTGCTCTCTTATCTCCCCTAGAGTCATTAAATAAGCTTCGCTTCAGAGTATCGATACTGAGTTCCAAGAGCGAGCACACGCCATGTTGTTTCCGCGCCACGGTAGCAATGCGCACGTGCACTTTAGCGCACGACGTCATTTACCATGCGTGGGTGAAATGTTCCTTTCTCTTGCAAGCAGCTCATCAAGGTTGACGGCCTTGAGCTCACCTTGACATCCTCAGGAGGTTCTGGTAGACAGTACATGGATTATCGCACAACTATCATACACGATGAAAGATGAAAGTCACTGAAAAGGTTAGCTAGCTGTAGGGATCGAACCCACATCTTCTGGATAGCCGGTCCAGGGCTCTACCAATTGAGCTAAGCTAACACGCCTCTCCAGCGACTTTTGGGGTGCGTCATCTGGAGAGCCCTGGACCGGCAATCCAGAAGATGTGGGTTCGATCCCTACAGCTAGCTAACCTTTTCAGTGACTTTCATCTTTCATCGTTGATTTCTTAGGCAATTTGAGGCTTTGTTTGTATCTGTCCCCTCTATGTTGTTCCAGCCTCAGAACATCAGTTTATCTATCATACACATTTCTCTATCCCACAGTAAGCATTATGTTAGCCTCAACTGGGGATGGTACCGGGGTGGTGCGGAAACAAGATGGCGCTCCTGCTCTCCCTTAGACCTCAGTGTCGATACTCTGAAGCGAAGCTTATTTAGTGACTCTAATCGCCCCAAACTCAGGGATATGTATCTACATTGCACTTCACACCAGGTTGCTTTCCTCATCCTCTTCTCTACATTACAGTTGTGTACAGCTCAATTAAAGTCCGCCCCATCGATGGCGAGCACGCATTCTGTAACACATGGTCTGGCCTCCAGCACAGACACAGCTCCAGGACTTCGGTTGTTGTCAAAGAACTACGAAGATTTGTGTGGGGCCCTCAGCCCAGTTAAATTCCAGTTGGTGTTGAGCTGAACATCTCTGTTCACTGTGTCACTGAATACATTGCCTGAGTGAAACGTTCCCACAGCATCTCAAACTTTTTTTTTGCTTGTATTATTTTCAGTTTTGATTTGTGGTAGTGACCTTGCTATAGACAAAACTTTTCCTGAAACCATGGTATCCGCCATGTTAGCCACGCTGGGCTGCCACCTGCTGCTTTTCACGGAGAACGCTCTGCGTTGCGGACAGTTTTGAACGCGTACTACGCTCCACACTCCACATAGTCGAAAACTTTAGAGTTTAAACTCACGACCCCTGCCAAGCATGGCAGCAACCACGGTTTGTAGCAGCCCAAAACAAAATAAAACAAAACCCACCTTTTGCCAAGGATACGGAAACACGGTTCAAGGGTAGGCAAGAAAGGTCTATACTATGGAATTTGAACCAGTCATCAGCAACATATCTTTGAATCAGGAACGCGTGCGATGAGGCCTTTCCATTAGGCCTTACATTCCATGCCTAAAATGATTTCAAACGTGTCAAGCTGCACAGCATAAATGCACTACATGCAATGCACGTGAATTTAGTGCTAGTAGTCGTAACAGTGGACCCTATGGTATAAGTCGACAATCGAGAAGTGGGATGTTGTGAAATTGCAATAAAGTTTCCTCAATTTCAACATTGTGCAGGAGCTTAAAAATATGAACTAGGATGACCACAACACTGCAAAGTTATTTGAAGTTGCATTCTCAGTTGTTACAGATGACAGCAAGGCATATGTCCTTAGACAAAAAGAAAGAAGCCCTAAACACAAACGTTGTGGAAACGATCACGGGTGATAAGCACAGCCATACGGCAGTGTTGAGGATCGTGTTTTTACGGTGCCTTTGAAGGAGGCTATTCTAAACTATGCATTACCGTCAAGAAGGATGTTCTCATGGGTGACAGTGCAAGAAGAGAGCACTTGTTACATTCTGCGTTTCCTTCATAACCTGTGAGCCAACATGTGCTCAGTAGCAAACGGTCCCCCATCTTGAACATGCCATTCCTCTTTACTTCCATTCTGTCTGTTTCATCGCACTTCCAATACCAACACAGGTACTCAGTGTCCAAATGCGAAATGTACAACAGAGTTTCTGAAGCGAAAGCTGCTTTTACGGTTTTCAGTTTGCTTCAGTTTGCAATCGTTCAGTTCAGTTTGCTTCTGTTTGTTTCACAATAAAAACGATTTGACTGTGCATGTGCAGATAAGCATGTATGCCTCGCAAATACATGTGGGATAGTTTACTGATAGTTTACAGCTCACAGATTATCAAGAAGGAAAACGAAGGTAGCAAGAAACTGTACAGTTTCACTGCGCTCTCATGTGTGACATCACGCGTGAGACCATAGTTCCTGATAGTAATGCATAGTTTGTAACAGTCTCATTCATTAGAGCTGCAAAACCGATACTGTATGGCTGTGCTTATCACGCGGGAGCATTTCCACGACGTTTGTATTCAGCGCTTCTTCCGTTTCATCTAAAGCCATATCTGCTTATTTATGATCTGTAACAACAGTAGGTGCAGTTTAAACAACAACTTTATTTTAAGATGATGAATAGGGAGTTTCATCGCCAGGGGCGATACTCTACCCAAGTGCAGTTTCAAATGTTTCTGCAGCATTATTGTAGTTGGTATTTTTAACTTGCAGTAGCATGACGCTGGGATTAGAGAAACTTGAACTATGTCACATCCTACTCCTTGATTGTCACTGCCATCACACACGTCCATCATTTGATTATATATCGCAGATGACTGAACGATTCTGAAGTATAGCAACGTAAAGGTCGCTACCACAAATTGGAACTGAAAAAACACGCTTGAGATGGGGGTTTGGCTGCACATGCAGTGGCACAGTGAACAGCGGTGTTCAACTCAACACCGATGACAATTCTCTATTTTACCAAATTTAACCAAATTGAAGGCCTCACAAGAATGTTGAGAAGTTAGTGCATTCCTACAGACATCCCAGTGAGGGCAATTTGCCGGGTAAAAATCGGGTTTCACTCAAAAGAGGCAACCTTCAATTCAGGGTGCAAATTCGGGGAAGAATCGGGTAAAACCCTAAAATTTGAGGCTCTATGCATGAAGCATATCGCATTTTGCTAGGACAGACGTTAATAGATGCTGTACAGATAGGCGTACTAGCTTCAGTTTTGGTTAGAGAGTGTGACGTGATACATTCATAGATGAGCGTAACAACCTTGAAAGCTCTGTGCAGTGCTCTATAGCGTTTGTGCTACTCATGTTCGTTGCTAGTACCACAACGCACAAATTCACATGCACAGGTTCGCTTATTTCGAATGCCCGCTTAATTCGAAATTTTTTTGCCGTCCAGACGACTTCGAATTAACCAGGTTCTACTGTACAAACTAAAAGCAAGATTTTTGCCAAAGTGAGACACTATTTTCGGTTTGCTCACTGCAGGCTATGTTTGTTTGCCATGCTATCATTCATGTCTCTAATGGAGGGCCTTTCCACTTGCAATGGGATGATGCCGGGTGATAGAATAGCTTTTCGTATTTATCTGGGAAAACTGGAAACCAACTGTCACAACACCTTTAAGTGCCCTTAAATTTTTGTGTTACACCAAAATAGAAAAAATGATACTGATAAAAGTGCATTGAATCGTCGCTGACTGGCTCGCTCTGGAAGCGGTGCAACCCCCATCTCCATCATCACGTATCGTGTTGGTGTTGACTCGGGCTTCACGGATTCGCATAAACATACATAAACATACATTCACATAAACATGTTCGCATAAACAGTGTGGAGTTGGTAGGTATGGTACACCTTCCTAAAAGCGGATTTCGGGTCAGGAACCTCCTCGTCATTTAGCACCGGGCGAACACGCCTGAGTGAAGGAATTCCTATTGTGGGCCTAGGCTCAGCTACGCCCAAAAACACACGCCTGCGTCGATCAGTACTCAAAAGACCATGGGTCGTTGGCTACTATACCCTGGGGATCACAATTAAATTGATCGTTAATAAATCATGGGACATGTTATGAATACTGTTACTAAACATGTAGCCTGTGGGTCTGTTCTAATGCTGACGTTTCGGGGCTTTGTAAAAATTTTCCTCGCGCAGTACAGACTGTTGTAATCAAGGACAAAAAAATGGGTATGCGAGGAAGAGTGCCACATCTTGCCATGATTGTCCGTGGGAGTAGGGAAGGCTTGCCTTCCCGAAATCACGAAATTATAGGATGTGATATATTTATTGTTTGTTTTTACCTTGTTTTGACGTGAATGCGTGTACCTATATGCGTTCAATATGATTAGGGCCCTCGGTTTTCGGGTAAAACTCGGTAAAGCCCTAATTTACACCCCGATTTGAATGACTTACAATTCGGGTTACACCCGGAAATCCGATTTCCCAAAGTGCGAGCACAGCGTTCCATGCCGCGAATCTCGAGGCCCAGCCAGCCGGCAGGAACCGCCGGAACTACCGCGTCCGCGCTGAATGACTCATCTCGACTGCTACTGCGGCGTCATCTCATGCACTGTGTACGAAGGTACTGCCACCGTCCAATCAAAGGCTGGCTGCGCACGCGCCTCTTGGAGATTTAGCCGCCCGCAGTTGTGGATGAGACGTGCCGATGGTTTTGATTTATGTTGTGAGCAATGGGACGCAAACGGAAATCGCTGCAGTCTTGGGCTGCCGAGCACAATGACCTCGAAGTAGTGGTGAAAAAGCGAAAAGGTGGGGAAGAAGAGCAGACACTGGTGTGCAAATATTGCAAGATGGAAATGGTGACGGATCCGGCGAAGAAGCCCTACGACCGCATCTGCGAGCACCTTGCGTCTGCAAGACACGTGAAATTAAAGAAAGAGAGGCAGCACCCAACAATGTTTGATGTATGCTATCGTCAACGAGAGCGTGAAAAGACGGCAGAAGGTGCCATCCATGCTTGCGTGAAGGCATTCTGCGAGAGCGGGATCAGTCTCGAGCAAGCAGAAGGATCTATGGGAGACTTCATCAGAACCTACTGCCCCACAGCGAAAACAATGCCCGGTGTGACGCGATCGAAATACCTCACCGAAGTGTTCGAAAAGCACATGGAGGATATCAGGGAGGACATAGGTGACTCGAAAGTCTCTGTCATCATAGATGAATCGCCCGACGTGACAGGTGTGCCGACAGTAAACACACTGGTGTGTTTCTACAGCCATAACCGAAAGCAGAAACAGATTTTTCTCATTGATGTAACGCGTGTCAACTGTCAATGCATGCAATAGCTTCACGCTCGGCCGCGTCGTGACAGACGCTGTGAGGAAAGTTGACAAGACTTGGCATGATGTAATAGCTGTGTCTAGCGACTCGGCAGAATACGTCAGGAAAATGGTAAAGGACATTCGTGCGTCCGAGGTGGTGAAAACTGTCCATGTGCGCGATGTGCCACATCTTCTTCATGTAACTGTCAACCATGCTTTGTCATCAGACTCGGTCAGCGATGTGAGGAAGGTTGTCACGAAGTTTGGTGCGGTGTTCAAACACGCAAATAAGTTACTCAGTGAATACTATGCTCTCTGTGTGGCAAATGGTGTGGAACCGGCCGGCGTTAAGCGCCCAGCAGCAGTGGTGCCTCACCGATGGGGGAGTTTCTTCTCGTGCTTAGAAACAACAGTTGAATTTTGGGACTGCCTCACAGAAGTTGTAGAGCAACATGCTGAATCAAACAACAAGGCAAGGGACATTGTAGACCTTCTCAGTGGCCGCAAGGCATTACTGTATGCAAAGGCTGTGTTGCTCCTACAGTGCCTTCGGCCCATCATTGAAATCCAGCGCAACCTCGAAAGCAAAAAATTGCTGCTCCCTGAGTATAACTATCTGTATATATAGTGTGAAGTTGCCAGAGGTATTTAGAAGCATAAAGGAGACTAGTGGATCAAGCCAGACATCAAAGACTCTCCTTGTGATAATGCCAAGAGAGGTGTCCACTGAGGCCAAGAAAGCCTGCAAGGCATTCTCGCAGAAACTACTAGAAAAGTGGGGAAGCACCACTGGCATAACCTGAGTGAAGCAGGTCCTGCCCTAGATCAAACGGACATCTGGGAGAAAAGCCAAGTGCTTGACCCGCACAAAAAGATCTTCTGTAATCCTGACTTCAACACTTACAAGGACTTTTTTTCACTTGCAACAGATATCAATGACGAGCTGAGGCAGCAATCTGATATGTACATGCAAGAGCCACCCCCTGCAAACTCGCACCTTCAAACCATTCAGTACTGGGATGCTGTTCAGGAACAATACAGCTCTCTTTCAAAGGCAGCACTTGCTCTCCTGTGCATGCCCACGGGCAGCTGCGACGTAGAAAGGAGTTTTTCGAAATTACACTACCTGCAGTGCCCCGATCGTTCAGCGATGGGCAATACTTTGTTAAGTATGCAGCTCATACTTTACGTCAATGGGAGTTACCGCAAGCCCAAGTAACACCACAATTCATCAGAGTATGTATTTCTGTTGAACATGTGGCCGATATTTCAGCTAATCAGTAATAAACATTCATCTTGTATTCCGTTGGCACATTAAGCAGCCTTTCTGTCGTCCTTCCTTTTTTTTAACCTGAAAGCATGCTCACGCACTATTTCACCCGATTTTACCCTGTTTTGCAGCCCTTGATATAGCACCCAATTTTTACCCCCCCCCCCCCCGATTTAAAAAAAAAAAAAAACGAAAACTGAGGGCCCTAAATATGTTGGGGAAGACCAATAATTTCGCGACATGATTTGGCAAGCTTGAAACGGATCGTGCTTGAAGACTCAGCTAGAGGTCCACGGGAAAGGTGCCGTCCAATCGACAGAATAACGTTAACTACGTTCGAAGAACTGCACCCGCTGTTCCCTCGGTGCGGTGAGGGGAAGTGATTGGAACGAAACGGCTACTCCTGTCACTCTGGAGAGAGGACGCCGCTAGTGCGTGTGCAGATTTCAGACAAGGTCACATCAATTCGCATAGAATGCGAAACGGCGCTTCGCTCAATTTCAAATCCATGCATCTTGTGAGGGAGCTTGGCGAAATCCACACGCAAATCCACTGAAAAATGGGCGATTCAATCCAAATCCAAATCATTAGTGGAAAATGCGATTCAATCCAAATTCAAATCCTGCCCATATTTTTTCGCGCAAATCAAATAGCAAATCAAATCCTCCAGCCCTCCGGTGGATTTCAATCCGGATTTAAACCAAATCCGTGGATTCAAATCCGCAACACTGATTGGTAAACAACATGGATTGGCCGAGGCAGACCAGAATTAGGGAAGACACAGACACGTAAGCCTCAAACACCCAGACGACCCAGGTTAGATTAAAGGGATCACCTCTTTTCCCTGAGTTGTGAATTCGTTGATGCTAAGATTTCACAACGGTGGGCTGTAGATGGTTGGTAAGATGGTTGGTAAAACTTGAGGCTCTATGCATGAAGCATATCGCATTTTGCTGGGACAGGCGTTAATAGATGCTGTACAGATAGGCGTACTAGCTTCAGTTTTGGTTAGAGAGTGTGACGTGATACATTCATAGATGAACGTAACAACCTTCAAAGCTCTGTGCAGTGCTCTATAGCTGTTGTGCTACTCATGTTCGTTGCTAGTACCACAACGCACAAATTCACATGCACAGGTTCGCTTAGTTCGAATGCCCGCTTAATTCGAAATTTTTTTGCCGTCCAGACGACTTCGAATTAACCAGGTTCTACTGTACAAACTAAAAGCAAGATTTTTGCCAAAGTTAGACACTATTTTTGGTTTGCTCACTGCAGGCTATGTTTGTTTGCCATGCTATCATTCATGTCTCTAATGGAGGGCATTTCCACTTGCAATCTCCTCCGTGGTGGTATCAGGTGAAACAGTCCTTACCTGCAGTCTGCTTGTAAGAAGACTGGTAAGTTGAGAAGATGCAATGCACTTCCAAAGCAGCAGACAACCTCCCCATACTCCTGCATAATGCGCACCATTTCCAGTGTGGCCTCGGGGGTGCAGTCTGTGAACAGAGACACCAGCAGAGGAACGTTGTCTACCTGCTCCATGTGGGGACGGATGTTCTCGATGCCACGTGGTAGTTTTGCCTGGTTTGTATGAATCAGAGATAATGTAAGAACCACAGTTCCCAATAAACCACTTGAAACCACCATGATAAAAAATAAATAAATAAATAAATAATAATAATAATACAGAAGGAAAGAGACAGGCAAAGACAGATAGAAAGAAAGAAAGAAAAGCAGCCTCTAGGGTTCGATCAGGACAGCCAAAAAGGGGTTCACTCTGGAGGACGAAATGGAGCTTGCTTATGAGATGCAATGCGTGAATTAATTATTAGAGTCATGTAGGGAAACCCTGAGACATTGAGAAAAAGGCGACATGTACACACACAAACAAGTTGTGACACACTGGGAACAAGTGTATGTGTGTGCACCTGTCGTATATTTCTCTGTGAGGTGAAACCTCGTAAAGGTGAAATGCAACGAGTGAGGGCCTAAACAACTAAGACGTGACTCCAGTATGCAAACACCGAAATGTAGACCCATAATAGTAATTCACATTCGTAAGTGTACACTAAAACACTGCATTACATGTGAACAAATATGGTAACTTGTACTGGGGTAGTTTCATTTTAAATCGAACAACTTATGAAAGTCGTATTTTTTAATTCGCAGAGAAAAAATATATGTTAGATGACAGCTCAAACGACGCAAATCGTGCCACGTGCGACGCTCGTGCGTGGAGTAGTTTCCGCGTGGGAGACGAGGAAAGTCTGAGGCTGCTTGAGCGCGCTTTCTTCTGAACCGACTTTGACGGGATCTAGCACCGCTGATTTTATGCCTAGGAACTGGAGGTTTTTTGTGATTATAGGCTGCACCATAGACACTGTTGACAGCCACCCACAGAACTCTGAGGGCCACAGATTTTCTGTTAAAAGATGCCAAACTTGGCGTAAACGTTCAAAAAGGCCAAACTTTGTTACCAATTTCCTTCATGACAGACGTCTGAGGACATCGAGCTTAGTGCCATTCGATAGGACGTTGAAAGAGCTTTCGTGCTGTATAAAGTTCATTTTTCTCAGTCCAGAGCTTTCCGTGTTATTAGCTTGAGAATCGTACATGGTAGGCGAAAATTACCAATGTTGCATCTCAATTTTCTCAAAAATGCCATCTTCGATTTCCTTGATTATTTTTGAAAAGGTGGCGTCATGTCTCTACTTTAGACCCCAAGTGAGACAATCTTTTATTTTTACTTAAGAGACGCGCAGCGATTTTTTTGGACAGACATGGTCCGCGAGACTGCAGCCTAGCGCCCCATCCACGAGGACGCGACCTTCAACCGCTTCTTTGCTACAGGTCTCCTGCTGACGGAGCAATCAATGACCACTATGCGTGAGCTTGTTGTACTATCCCCAGAGCATTACTTTACGTTTACCCAATGGTCTCCCTGTTCCGTCAGGCTCATTCAAGCCGTGGGAGAGTACATGAGTTGCATGTGCGCCCTTGACGAGAAGCCCCAGTCCGCGAACATACCGACAAAGTAGTGAGAAGAAACGAAGCGCTTCGTAAAGATCTTTATCCAGTGGTAACATCGTAGCTTTTGTTTCAGGTTGCCGCCAGTCCCCCAGGCAGTGTGAAAGTCACATCCTTTTCATTGGTAAAAGAACGTTTGGAAGTTTCGAAAAACATAAAATGTGCCAATTGCGAGACCCCTGCAGATCATGGCTGCCACCATCGGATTAGCATCAGCCGAAAGCTTTACAGGACCTTTCACATGATATAAAGTGACTGGGTTCAAGTGCATCTTTCGTCCGCCTAGTATCGCAAAACCACGAGTGGTACGTGAAAATTTTGCATGTTTGATCTTAATTACCGTATTTTCACGCGTATTAGCCGTGGCTTATGCGCAATTTTTTTTTCTCACGGGCGCCCTGCGGCTTATCCACCGGTGCAGCTTATCTGATGACTACTTTTCCTGGTATTTTCCCCATACGCCAATTTTAACGAAAGGGCCGACAGTGTCTTTGGAACAGCACTGCCCTGCCGATGCACGAACAGTGCGTAACAGGGACGGGTCCACATTCGAGTAGATTGATCTTCCTGGTGCATTCCCCCAAGCAGCTTTAAGGAAAGTGGTGACAGTGATTCACGTCTTCTGGAAGATCACTGACCCATCAGTCCACGAAACCCCCCCCCCCCCCCCCCCCACACACACACACAAGGGCACAATCCGATCTTGGTAGAACTCCAGAACTGACCTCCTCTGTTGTACACTGTGCCGATCCCGGAGTATGGACCACAGGGTTTATGGCCTTCTCTATGGTCTCCTTTGTCGCACAAATCAGTCGTCTCGTATTGCCCGCGGCTTATCTGCGGGTGCGGCTTATCTGCCAGAAAATTTTCAAAACGTCCCAAAAAACGCGTCCTGCGGCTTATCTGCGATGCGGCTTATACGCGTGAAATTACGGTATTTCTAAAACCCCAGAATATTTTTCACGATTCATTCCACAGGGGCAGACTTATGTCTGTACTTTGCCCTGCTGGTAAGGTAGGTACCTTTTCTCTTTTTGATTGAGACTCTGGGCTACCTCTCCGTGGAGCTATTTTTCCACACAAAGGCGCTCCTCGTATGTCTACGAGCACGCTTTGCTTCTTAGCCTTTGCTTTGCAATTTATTGCCCAGATGTTGCATTTTGTACTTATTTTGCACTTATGGTACGTATGTTTATTTTTTCCTTTGGAGACGCAGGGCAATACTTTCGTGGGCTCCTTGAACTTGCTATTACGCACTTTCATGGGAGTCGCACGCACGACGTGTGCGTATGCATGTGCGCATATTCACTATTCTCCCGCACATGTGCTTGAGGCAATGCACATATGCACGCTATGAGGCTGTCATGCGAGTTAATATTAGGAAAGCAGAACTACGGCCACAGGGGACAGAAAGTTACAACAGGTGAGAATACAAATTTTTGGCCGCCTGGTTGCAGCCGTGTCTTAGCTTGGGCGCAATAAGTGATAGTTCCAAAGCTGTGCATCCTACCTTTAATTAGGTTTATGCCCCGTAGCGTTATTTCGGGACCACGACAAGTACTATATACAAAGCCCGTAAGACCCCTGACAGTATGTTGTGATGACAGTATGTTGCTGTTCTCAAGTATAACGCGTTCGCCCTCCACGAGCTATGTCAGTGCCACCGTGGGAATCAAAATTTCCCCGACAGAACAACGCACAACTAAAATCCCTCGTTTCCGGTAGCCGTAGGTATCTTAAACCCTCGGTGTGGTCTTCAGTAATCCTTTTGGCATCAATGCGCTTGAACCCAGTCACTTTATATCATGTGAAAGGTCATACCTAAACCTATCGGATGATGCTAATTCAATGGTTGCATCCATCATCTGTGTAGAGGAGGTGGAGTTCCTCTACATGAGCCCCGACCGGCGATGATGGTATGCCACGGAGAGGCGATGACGGTGGCCTGTCTCCATGGCCGCGCCGGTGGAACTGAAACCGGTGCTCCACGCGCGTGGCCATCGTTGTCGTCGTTGTCGTCGCCGCTACAGGGGTCCCCCGGCCGTCAGATGCGTTGCGGACGCATCGCAAGAACAGGGAACAGCGGGAACAGGGGCACGGCACACGTTGGCGGCGTTTGAGAGGGGATGAAGACGGGGAGAGCATCCGTGTGTAGGTGTGGACGGGAACAGCGATCCGTCGCAGAGAGAGTGAGGTGCTCGGTGTCGTGGTCCTGGGGTGCCGCGACCGGCACGGGAGCCGAAGCTCGATAGGCCCAGGTGGAGAGAGTGAGGTGCCGAGACGGGCTTAAGTGCGCCGAGCCGTCGGCTGCCGCGACTGCCGCAACCGGCAGGTGAGCGCAAGGCTCGAGTGTCGCGGCCGGCAGTGAGAAGCGTGAGAAGACTTGAGCGAAGAGAGAAGCGTAGGTGAGAGAGAGCGAAGAGTGCGGTAGGAGTGAAGGTGGGCCGTGTGTGCCGGAGGTAGTGCTGCTCGATGGCGTGGTCA
Organism: Ornithodoros turicata; assembly: GCF_037126465.1. Lineage (NCBI taxonomy): Eukaryota > Metazoa > Arthropoda > Arachnida > Ixodida > Argasidae > Ornithodoros > Ornithodoros turicata. Next base: position 44,806,421 of record NC_088204.1, read on the forward strand.
GAAATTTGGGATGGTGAAGGGCCGAATTGCTCCGGACGTGATGTTCTTTGTCCGGGTCACCAAATGTAGAGGAGGTGGAGTTCCTCTACATGAGCCCCGACCGGCGATGATGGTATGCCACGGAGAGGCGATGACGGTGGCCTGTCTCCATGGCCGCGCCGGTGGAACTGAAACCGGTGCTCCACGCGCGTGGCCATCGTTGTCGTCGTTGTCGTTGCCGCTACAATCTGCAGGGGTCTCGCAATGGGCACATTTTACGTTTTGCGAAACTTCCACAGCATTCTTTTACCAATGAAAAGGATGTGACTTTCACACTGCCTGGGGGACTGGTGGCAACCTGAAACAAAAGCTACGATGTTACCACTGGATAAAGATCTTTACGAAGCGCTTCGTTTCTTCTCACTACTTTGTCGGTATGTTCGAGGACTGGGGCTTCTCGTCAAGGGCGCACAGGCAACTCATGTACTCTCCCACGGTTTGAATGAGCCTGCCGGAACTGGGAGACCATTGGGTAAACGTAAAGTGATGCTCTGGGGACGCTACAACAAGCTCACGCAGTGTGGTCATTCATTTCTCCGTCAGCGGGAGACCTGTAGCAAAGAAGAGGTTGAAGGCCGCGTGCTCGTAGGTGGGCCCTGCCTCGTGGACCCTGCCTGACAAAAAAAATCGCTGCGCGTCTCTCAAGTAAAAATAAAAGATTGTCTCACTTGGGGTCTAAAGTAGAGACATGACACCCCCTTTTCAAAAATAATCAAGGAAATCGAAGATGGCATTTTTGAGAAAATTGAGATGCAACATTGGTAATTTTCGCCTACCATGTGCGATTCTCAAGCTAATAACACAGAAAGCATTGGACTGACAAAAATGAACTTTATACAGCACGAAAGGTCTTTCAACGTCCTATCGAATGACGCTAAGCTCGATGTCCTCAGACGTTCCGTCATGAAGCAAATTGTTAACAAAGTTTTGCCTTTTTGAACGTTTACGCCAAGTCTGGCATTTTTTAACAGAAAATCTGTGGCCCTCAGAGTTCTGTGGGTGGCAGTCGACAGTGTCTATGGTGCAGCCTATAATTACAAAAAACCTCCAGTTCCTAGGCATAAAATCAGCGGTGCTAGATCCCGTCAAAGTCGGTTCAGAAGAAAGCGCACTGAAGCAGCCTCGGACTTTCCTCCTCTTCCTCGCGGAAACTTCCCCACGCACGAGCGTCGCACGTGGTGTGATTTGCTTCGTTTGAGCTATCCTCTAACATATATTTTTTCTGGGCGAATTAAAAAATACGACTTTCACCCGTTGTTCGATTTAAAATGAAACTACCCACTGGCTAAGGACAATTCACCTCTCCCGGACTGTACCTCATGTCAAAACAATGAGCAAGAAAAGAAATACTGGTGTCACGGCAGTGAAGAGTTGGAGTCACCAACCCTGTTAGAGATGTCAAAAGCGACAGGAGCACTGCTGTCTGTGTCGCTGCTAGGGGAGGGTGCTCCATCAATGGTGCACCACAAACGGTTGGTCTCATCAGTCTCTTGGACGTTGCTCCTTGCACCTGGCACTAGGCTATTGTTCCTATATGTAGAGAATGCAATATTTTAACTTGTGTACTCAAAGATTTCCTCAGACCGAGCTCAAGCTCACTTTCGAGCTTAGTCCACTTGAACAGCACATTCATGTGGTTTTGACGCACACAGCATCGGTATTTGCTCGAGCGGTGCTCATAATCACCACAGGCTTCCACAGCTTTCATAGGGCTTCACTAGCATACCGCATTTGACCGCATATAATGCGAAGTGACATTTTCACTGCTCCAAATGGAGAAAAACCCCTGCAAACCCGTGAAGAGTGTGATGCAGGAATGTTGTATTGCTGTGCGGTATAGTTAAAACTGCAGAGGCTGGGCAGAAGTGGATCGGATGTGAGCACAAACGTCCTGCGTGATCAGTCACTGCTGTACTGCGTACATCCTTAGACGTTTCCAAAAATCTGCTTTTCTACCCGATATTGCCAGATTTTACCGTTTTACAGCCCCTGAAATAGCATCCGAATGTAATCCCCTCCATTTTCAAGCAACACACAACCTGAAAACACAAGGCCCTACCCATAAATGACCTTGTCTATTGTATTGAGAGGAGTTTCCTTACCAAAATGGGTATTGAGGGACTGTGATGGTACTGCAAATCATCTACTAAATAAAGTACATTTAGTTTAAATTCTTTTCCTGGTAAAAGGAAGAAATATTTTCCCCCATTGTTAGTAGAATTTCTCGATGCCACAGCGTTCATTTACACACACCTTTTCAAAGGAAACATCTGTGTTTGTCCTGTCCTCCTTTATATCCCACCAATTTCTTGAAAGTCTGAGAATGGTGCCAGATTGTAGAGTTCACTTCAGTGGACCACTGCTTGTGGCCCTGAGGCTGTGCTTCCACCATACCAGCAATTGGGCATTTCAATAGCCCCAACCCAGAACTTTAAAACAAACAAACAAACAAACAAAGCCAAGCAGATCCTAAGGGAACCCTAAAAAAGGAAACAATTAACTTCCTAGGTTTCCCATTTATTCCCATATATTTTAATATGGGTAGGCTAAACGGATCACTTGTGGAACCATTTTTTCCTCCCATGCCAGCTGGGGCCAGTGTCTCTAGGACTGTTCTTTCCAGACCCTTCCTGCAAGCGTAGGTGCACAACCAATAATGGCAGTTGAAGAAAAGGCACCAGCAATGGGATTCAAACCCACATCCTATGATTGACGGTCAGAGATGCTACCATTGTTGCGTTTGTCCTTCTATGTTCAATTGCTTCATTTGCTACAACGTAGGTGTAAAAATATTTTCTCGGGAGTGTCCCAGGGTGAAATTAGAGGATGGTTCTAATATGAATGTGGATTTTGTTCCCTTTCCTGGAATAATACAATTTTTTGGTGTCATATATGTTACGTCACGTCCACTCATGTCCAAATTTGCGTACTGCAATAACCCGGGTCTTTACCTCAATACTCAGTCGTTGTTACAGTGCCTGAGAATGAAGTGCCAAAAGTACTGAGCAGCAAATCAAATTTCTCTTAAGGGAAGTGGTCAAGCCTTCTCAAATTCTTATGAGATTTCAAACACAGTATGGAGATCACCATCACAAGCAAGAGTGCATGACCGTGCAAAGCTATTTGCACGATTCCAAAGGAGTTTTTTTTTTTCGAAAATATGCAACCCAAAAAATCCGGCTCATCTTGGAATCGTAATCGTGCCCTTGTGGCCCGTGCTATCGTCGGCCAGTACCGCTGGTCCACAGGGAGAAGCGAAGAAGAGGGGGCAAGGGGGAGAGAGAAAGGGAACGATAGTTGTTGAAAACTTTCCAAAGAGCATGTGACAGGGCTGGTCCGATGGAAGGCGCTTTCGTCCACTCGCCATTTATGCCATCTCGCTCATCTCGCCAAGGCCAACCTCACCATTTGCGGTTTGGTGTGGCAACCACTTGCACGTTTTACCCAGCTGCATTCAAGCGCAAGGTTATTCAGGCAGTCAAGGCGACTGGAAATAAGGTTGAGGCTGGAAGGCGATATCGTGTTTCCGAAGCAAACGTGCATAGGTGGCTTAGCCAAGAAGAAAAGTTGCTTGACTGTTCGTCAAGCCGGAAGGCCTTCAGCAGACAAAAGTGTGGACGATTAGCCGACATCAAGAAGGACCTTGCCGACTTCGACACTTCGTGTCACCGCCGAAATGATCCAAGTGAAAGCACGTCAATTCGCCTGTGAGAACGGTGTCGTGCCCACGAAGACTCAGCCTAAAGGCTTTTACAGGCATTCCTATCACTATGAATGTGGCATTACTCTAGGAATTTTGCGACTCCCCATCAGTGTTCACGAGCCAAGGTCTTCACATTACAGAAATTCGAGGAATATCCTGTTTTACCGTACCATACTGTAAACCCATGTGACAAGGGCTCAGTTTTAGATTTTCACTCCTACCGTGCTCCTGAGCACAAATGAGCTATGGTCAGGTCATTGTTTAACCGTTTAGACGCAATACAAAGCATATGTCAGGCTAAGGCGGCTGAATGTACCCTGACATGTGACATCCTCACAAAGAACCATTACCCTGACAGTTTAGTTAGAAACACAGTTTTTAGAATGTCACCTGTACCGGAATGCTACAAGGGTTTAAAACGTTTTCCTTCCTAATGAACAGTTTCTATTACATGTTTCAAGCTGATGAGGACACCTGCATGGGCATCGAAATGTCCTTTTTGATTGTTGAATTTTTGTTGTGGAAGGCAATGTAACAAAACGATACAGGTCATGATTCCTGGTTTTTGGTCTATTTTCAATTTCATTATATAGAGGTTCAACTGTATGAGCCTTGTAATGCACTACCACCTAATTAGATGCAAACTAGCTTTGTCTCGCATTAGCTCAATGTCATTCAACCTTAAAGAAATGAATAGGAAGACTACATAGGTGGAGCTTCTGAAAATCTTACCGTGAGCAAAACAATTCACTGCTTCGACGGCCAGATGTAGAAGTGTCGATGTTAACAATGTTGGGTGCACTGATGCTCCGTGGTGGGCACTGAACATGAAGTATGAGAATTAAATTAGGACAATTTAAAAAGAGAAAAAGCCAAGATACTTATCTCTGCATGAGCAAATCCATCTATGCAATACATACCGGATATGGCTTTCTGTCAGTTACTGACAGCCTTTCAGTTTCGTCTACCAAGTCCAGGGATGAAGAAGGATCGGAAGTTGCGCTTCGACCAGATGCTTGAGAGAGATGGCCAGTGGAGGTTGTACATTCTGTCCTGTAGAAATAATTATTGTATTATGCAAATGACTGCTTTTCCTTGTCCATAAATCACATACAGCAGCAGTTTTCAGCATTTTCAGCACTAAACTGTGTGGCGCAACAATGTTTCGGGGAATGGAGGCCTGTTATGTTTGCTGATATGTTAGGCATTACAAGCCCCATACTGCTGCTCAAGTTTGTTTATTTAATTACCCGTGCCTTTCCAAGAGGCTTTGGAGTATGGGATATGCATAGACAGTTCAGAACAAGGACATCTAAAAAAATTAAAATCATTATCATCAATTAGTGATACTCGCAAGTATTCTGATGGCAACTTCATTACTGAACATTTCTCATTCTTTAATTGAATGCAGCAACACGAGGAGAGAGAGAGAGAATAGAGACAACTAGAGAGAAGCAGGGAAAACTTTCCATCCACAAATTGGGTGCCGTGGTCGGAGGCAGGGAAGGGTAACAGGCATACTGTATTTCTTTAATGTTTCCATTTCTATATCTGACATTATCCTTTCAAGTTTGTTTCTCTTATGTTGTCGTGACTGTTTCTATTAACAGCACTGCAGTTATGGAGCTGCAAGAGGATGCCCCCTTCAACTCAGGCAGCACCCCATCAGGTCTAAGTCATGCTGTAGAGTGGATGAAAATCTGTAGAAATATGCCTTCAACCTGTACAGTGCCCTTCGGCAATTTCAAGCCCAACCAACCATTTTTCATTGCTGTGCCCACAGACGGGTGTCATGCCAAAGTGAAATGAAAAAATTGCAGAACTGTGTCCTGGTGCTATGTCATGGAGTTTGTGGATGTGTTTCACAGGTGTTTGCATCAAGAGTGACGCAGACTGGAACAAGCAAGTGGCATCCTGAAAATCTAACGTTGATTTTCATGCTGCTGTATGACATTCGGGCCATGTATGAGGGTTGCTTCGACAATAATATGTCCTTATTTTTATATAAAAATTATTAGGGGTGTGCGAATATTCGAGTTCTCGAATTCAAATATCAAACGCTCGAACTATTCGATTCGTGAATCGAATATCCAATATTCGATTTTTCGAATATTCGACTATTCCACGAATATGAACGACACAACCTGAAAGTGGGCTTCACCTGATGCTTCTGTACATGAGGTGAAGCCAGCTTTACGAAATTGCCCTTGCTGCAGGACCAACACAAGCGGGACGGTGTTTAGTTTGAGATAATGGAATCCAAACTTCGTTTTGTAGACATCGTCTGTGGAAGGGGTGGCGCCCATCCCACATGCAGTTTAGAGGTGCCTACGGTGGACTTTGATTTGATATTTGTGAGGTTGCCTTTAAAAAGTTAGGACTCTTGAATAATGACTACAGCCCACGAACAAGAAGGGTGTTTTAAAGATGTCCTTTATGTCTAAAATTTCAGCAGTGCAACTTCCTCGAGTGAGAGCAAAAAAACTAAAGGGTGTTCATGGCAAAGCTGAGGCAGGATGCCGATTCGTTTGTTTCACAAATGGCCTGTGGTTGTCTGAAACAACTACAGCCTCATCCGTATAACATGCTACTGCCTGACATAGAATTTTGAAATGAAGGTAACCACTCCAGTACTCCAGTAAGTGTATGCTCACCTGAAAAGCAGGAAGCACTCTGATGTAAAATTAAAGAGTAGGGGCTTTAAACAGAAGGATTGCATGTCTCTCTTGTGACAGTTAATGCCAGAAAAATTACACTAAAGCCATGGGCCACAAAATGGAAACTTTTAGTGCGAAGGTCACAAATTGTAAATTTTGCACGAATATTCGATATTTGATTCGGTATTCGGAATTTTTTTCCCCATTCGATTTGATATTCGATTCGACTTAAAATATTCGAATTCGCACAACCCTAAAAATTATAACAGATACAGGGCAATAGAACAAATCTTTAGTCATAAATTTCAATTTTTCCACATAGTTGTCGCCATTGGTGATGCATTTTCACCAGCAATCAACAAGAGCCTACATGAGCCTGTAGGGGCCACCACTTGTAAAAATCTTTGCCAGCAGGGTCCAGCCACTTTCTCACAGCTGCAATTATGGCATCATTGTCAGAAAAATGTAGCTAGCATTGCCCGTTTTGAATGTGTCCAAAGAGGTGGTCCACAAAACTCCTTTAGTCTCATATTGGTTCAGCAAGTCTTCACACGCTTGCACTCGGCGGTCTTTCAGGTCATGTGTAAGGTTTCGTGGCACCCACCTCCCACAAAGTTTGCAATACACCAAGTTACCCGACATCGTCTCCAATGCATTGAAGCTGACCTGAACCTCCTGACACAACCCCTATCGTAATCGGCCTGTTTGTGCAAGTGAGTCAAGGTACACTTGCGTCAAGGCGATGTTCATTTCTTTCTTTCTTTGTATTTTTTGTGTTTTTCTTTTTTTGTGTGTGCTCAAGTTGTCGTTTATGGTTCATTATGACTAGAGCCTAAAGTTTTTGGGAAATATCTTTTTTTTATAAATTTGGGGGTAAAAATTGTGTAAATAAACGTGCTCTAAATTCACGCGAATTCAGGTGAAAAAACTTCCAATATGCTAAATTCGTGGAGAAATCGGGCTCAGTTACTCGAACTAACTGTACTGGCTTGGTACAAATGGTGACGTAATTGCATTTGCTGTCAAACGAGTTAGTGTGCATTCCTACACCTCAGTTTTAGTGAGGGCAATTTGCCGGGTAAAAATGTCTATGCAGTTGCTGTCTCAAGTGAAGCATTATTACGGTAATAATTAGTGGAAAGTAGACTTATTAGTAAAGTGAACAATTTTGCATTTAGTAGTATTAATGGGGTGCAGAAGTGCAAAATATTCTCTTTGTGACATGATAGATCCCATCATTATGACACTAATGCAAAAGGCATGGGGTTCATCCGTTTATAATTAAAATGTGAAGACAAATCAGAGGTCCCTCTTTCCTTCCTCCGCATCGGCAAAAAACATGAAAAACATGTCGCCCAGAGTGCACCCAACTGTCGAAGGAAATATATTCCGGGAACGTCCCCTTCCCACATTTCTTTGTCCAATCAACGCCGTTCGAGGGGGAGCTCCAACTCGTGTGCGATGCAGAGAGATATCCCTCACTCGAGACGCATATTCTGTAGTGGGCCTATTCTGTGTAGCCAGTACTACTACCAAATGCGAGCAGAGCAGTACAGATCACATTGCAGATGCAGATGCAAAAGAAGCCGTTGTGTAATTGTGAAGTCCATCTCTTGTATTATTTATTCTACAACGCTGTTCGTGACAAAAATACGGCTCAAAGTGGAACAATTCTTATTACAAATCAATATGTCATCTTCATTGGCAGATGAGATATTTCGTCGTTCTGACGTACTCATTCGTCATTTTAATGGGAGACTCTTTGTTCCGCATACCTCACAGTGGCCGTGCATCGCAAAATGGTGCGTAATAGTACTTTTTCCGGTGTTGCAGCAGCACAAGTGTATCCCAAATAACGAGCATTGAGCACAGAACATACCTGCTTCCAGTAGCCCATGATGCCCACAAACACAAACCCCTTAAAGGGATTATCACATCCGGAAAGGTGTGCATGAGCCCGATACGGTAAGGTTCAGCATGGTTTCACAGTCTACTTGACCAAGTTTATCTTCCTAAAACAGCTTACTTATTAAATAAATGAGTTTTAAAGATTCGCACTGCCTCTGCAGCTAAGCCAGAATGATGTAAGCCAGCCACACGAGTGGGAGCGCAGCGCCGGTGATTGTCTCTGAGGTCGTCTGCTTCGTTTTCACAGTACAATATGCGACAGATTTTTTGGACACCAATTATTCAGACTCCCACAGGGAACGGTGACCGTCGCCATAGGATTAACACATTTTGCGATTTTTTTCGGACAGATCGAAGTCCGAATGCTCAATTTTGTGGACTGAAACACTTACGGAGACACATCACCACCACTATTTTCGGCGTTACCAACTGGCAACCTCGATACCGCCATTTTGTATTGTGCACTTGAATTGGATTGGTTATTGGAATCCTAGGCAACACTGCTCTAAAACTTCCGAACAGTACCTCTACGTGACATCACGTTGGCGCCGCAGCTTTCGGTAGTCGGGTTGGGATGCTCTTCCGTGTTTCTGTTTGTGCACGCTGTCACTGTTTGTCAGCTTTCGACGCTATGGGCACGTCTGTTTGGTAAACTTTGCAGCCAGAAAGTGGGTCAGACTCTGCAGACGATCGCCTTACAGACGATCGATTTACACAATATGTCTTAAACAGAAGCTGGTGACTTGGAACTAGTTCCATATGGGGGAAACAATCGGGCATGCGAAGCGGAGTGTGTCTGACTGTTTTCCCTGCATGGAACCGGTTCCAAGTCATAAACTTCTATTTAAGGCGTATTGTGTAAATAAAATTTGCCAGTGGCAAATAAGCAGTGTCCGTGTCGTTCGTGTTCTTTCTGACTGTATGTTGAGTGCTGCTTTGAAGTACGATGATCGACTACCAACTATCCCAAATGAGGACCTTAGTTCCACATGACACAACTGCAGGTCACACTAAGAAGGGCCAGCATGTCCTCACCTCTGCTTGTCACTGAGCAGGGAAACATGGCAGTTCCAGCCACTCTCCAGCCCCATCTTTTCTGAGAAGCCCTGAGTGGCAATAGAGGCACGTAAAATAAAACATGATCAGGTGTAAATGTACGTTAGGCACAAGTTAAGGTGACAAGTACATACCCGGCTTCGGAGCTCATTCTCTTTGGAGAAATGTACAAACCGGATGCAGGCATTGTCCAACTGCTCAATCAGCTTCACAAAGTCCTGCAATTTATGCAACAAGAAACTAGTACTTTGGTGAAGCCCCTAAATCTTCACCAACAAAGGTTGGAGAGATGTTTCATTGTCACCGCATGTTTTGGCATGGCCATAACTATCCATTTTTAGGTACAGGGACCACACAATCTTTCTCACTTTTAAAGAAGCAAAGCTGGTCACAATTATTGAGCACCAAATGCAAAAGTTTTTAGAGAAAGCCAAACACTAACTGTTTCCAAAGTCCATAGCCACAGTGGCTTTAAAAGCTGTGAATGTTTGTCTGCTACATCGTGGATGAACGTGAAAAAAAGAAAAAATTCTGCAAGAGGGTCACTGAGGTACACAGTAGTAGGCGTGAATATGGCAACAACAATTGTGGAGGTTCAAGGAAGGGCAACACTAACAAGCTTCCACCTGCTTTTTGCATCTGGAATAGTGCAAATCTACTTCCGTGCAGTACTGCTATGTGAGTGCCAGTTTTCCGTTTTGTTTACGTAGTTAATGTAGATTGTGATACTGACATCACTGCAGTTGCACTGCTGCTGCGTCTTAAATAATGTGCACATTCAGAATGACAACAGCCAGGAGTCCTCCACTCTTGATGTTCAAGATGATATACCGTAGTGCTAACTTTCGGGTCTTAAAGTTGGGCGGCACTCCCACATACGTGATACGTGTATACGTGGGATCTTGTGGGTGGCGCCACCATACTTGAAGACACCGAAGTGCTGTTTAGATCAGGAGGTCGTAGAAGTTGTCTACACATCCGCTTTGCAGGAAGCTCGTGCCCCCACTCAGTTGTCTGATAAAACGTTAAATTTTGTAAAAAGGGCACTGCAAGGTTACCAGATGCACATGATATCTGATTCCAATGTCAACCAAAGAGAGAGTGAGAGTGATAGGTAGCCTTATAAATGACTGATTTAATAATTATTAATATTTTTCCTGGTAGTGAGTGCTTGTCTCCTGTCTGTGTTTTCTCGTCGCGGTTCATCAATCTTCTACACTCCTGAACTTGTAGCAGACACATGTACACAAGACATCTCCAGGGGGTTGAGACATATTGGGGTGGTAAAGAACTTTGGAACAGTTTGTGACATTGCATGACACCCTCATAGCAAATATTATAACTTTATCAGTGAAGAAAGTTTCAACACTTTGGGCACGTAGGATAGGAATAAGATTGTGCACCACATTTCACCACCAGATGCATTGTTTTGCTGGATATACTCCAGTGATATGTTTGCACTGTCGACTCGATAGACAGTTTTCAACGAGTGGAACACCAAAATTCAAACAATTTAACTTGTTGTTTAGCGGAACCTCCAGTGACATTACCGACAATGTGAACTAATCAGTGACCATCCTCCCAACATCTGTATTATGACATTTGCATACTTTGAACTGCAAATGTGAAGGGCAGAAATTTGAAATATCGAAAGATATACAATCTGAAGAAACTAGTGTGCTTCACACGCATGTGAAACTGCACAAAAACCCAAGTGCATACACATGCACTATGTACATAGGAGCTACTGTCACACAGCCACATTAGGCATGCAATGAATGAAGGTATTCTGTGTGTACTTACAGGACATGCCTGATACTGCATAGTGACCATCCCTATGAAGACTTGATTGCTGAGGCACGATACAGTGGCACTGAGGTCAGTTGGCGTACCATCATCCTCCATACAAATGGAGTCTGTGCTTAGATAATGCCCTCCGGTCTGAGCTTCCAATTCAAGTTGGTGTGTCACAGGGCAGCAACCCAGTTTCTTGCTCACCGAAGAGAATAAGTGACTACTGCAGCATTAGAAAGGGATAATAGTTTTTGATTCCACTGACACAACTAGTGTCACAGCCATATTTGGTGTTAGTGGCTCACCTGTCTGGAGGTAGCTGCAGGTAGGCAGTCTCCAGGTCAGGGTGCAATGGTGTCACACTGCTTTTTCCAGATGTAGTCAATAAGGGTGCATATGAAAATGCCATGCAGTACGCAGTGAGGCTCGATCGTTGGTAGAAATCTAGGATGCGCTTGCGATCTGAGTCACTAAGAAGGCACAGGTCACGTCCATCCCAGTACTCTGAGCACAGGTCCAGAACTAAATCGGCTGTGCCCTGGGTAAACATCTGCATGGTCCCCGATGAGAGCTGCAACGTGAGATTCAACACACTTATGATTATGCAAGTGCTAGGTGCCATGATAGGTGAGAAGAATGTAGCAATGCTGACATGATAGTAATCTGGCTCCCACTGTTCTGGTCCAACACATCAATTTGTTGTGCAGCACATTGCAAGTGAGCTGCAACTTGCATAAAATGCAACTCGCACATATGAACAAATACAGCCTGGAAACAATTACCTTTGGGTTGCTTTATTTTAAATCAAACAAAACGCTGAATCTGTATTCTTTAACTAGAGAAAAAAAGACGATATGTTAGAGGGGAGCCCGAATAAATGAAATAACTGCCCTATAGAAGACCTGTGCAGGCTATAGTTTCTGAGGTCAAGAAGAAGGAACTCCAAAGGCTGTGCTTTTATTTTTATTTTATTTTTTTGTGCTGACTTTGCATGCTTCCGGACCTGCTGGTTGAACTGATGAGTGGGCTATAGTCAATAGTTTTTAATATCATAGACAAAATTGGGGTCCCTATATCACTTTACTTACATGTTATGGACACACATAGTTCATTTTTTAGATTCCAAACTCAGCATGTACAAAATGCCTAACTTTTATGCCTCCATATTTATGTCATATCACGTTGACATCTTTCTATAGCATGTGGAAGGTATACAGTTACTATCTGTCGCAAGTGCAGAACTTTCATCAGGTACGTTCAAATGCGCTAAGTATGCACAAGTTCTGAATATTTGACCTCAACTGTCTCGAAAAGCCAATTCAATTTTTTAATCACTTATTGTGCAGAAGTGTCTCTGCACCTCTCCTTTATATTTGGCTTTCCTTTTTTCTTTCCTTTTTTTCTGAGACATGCTGGAAATTCTTTGCTGAGGCCACTCCTAGCAACGGCCTGTCCAGGTGCCACCATGGGTGTCACCAGGATTTTTTCCAGGGGCAGGCTGGGCAGTTTGGCATTCTGGCAGAATGTTTGTGCCCGCAACTATATTGTCTTGGCTCAGAAACTCTACGTTTCTGGAAGCCAGGGGCTCAACGCATCCCCCTTTCCACTGAGTGACAGAAGTGTGACAGCGAGAAGACAGATGCTTACCGACCAAAAAATTTGCAGGGGTGAGCAAAGGAAAATCATTGGGCCCCATCCGATAAGTAAGCGAGAAGGTGCAAGTTTACTAGCGGCTCTACTTGAGCGAACACAATCATGAACGCTTCGAAGGAGAGACTTTTTCCCCCCAAGACCTTTACGACCGGACAAGTCTCTTTCAAAATCCACTCCACAAGGCCGCTCTATCTACGATAAATTTCTGGCTGACCTGAACAGTCCAACAGTATCGTTGGAAGCCGTCAGAGTCAATTATAGTGGAGAGGTGACAAAGATCTTGAGAGGCTCGCTCAAAGATTCGAAACTTCTCTGAGTACATTATTATTGGAATGGATCTTCTAGCGATTAAATGTTTGAAAGCCTGAAGGAAGGTGCCAATGTCCATGGAAGCTGCTAGTTTGAGATGTCCAGTGATGTGATTGGCCCAAGCCATTTTGGAACACCTTCTGGAGCAGAAAAAAATTCCTTTTGGAGCAGATATGCTTCATCATCATGTGCAGTCATACACTTTATATTTAATATACTTTCGAAAGAGTACACATACATAAAGCAACACTAAGCATTCATTGAAGTGGGCTTGACCGCAATACATGGCAGTGTTAGGTGAAGCCAACTTTCAGATGGTGACTCCTACCAAAGGAACATTTTTCACGCTAGAAATCGGACCTGCATGCAAGCGTCCACAAATCCAAACCCGACGTGTTTTGTAATGACGTGTTTAAGTGTACGTTTGTAGATTTAGCGGAACTTTTCGATTCATTTATTTGTGTTACGGGAAAGCCATCATTAACCTATGACATCCTACACTTTGTTTAGTGATATGTTAGGTTAGATTAGTGCGGCTGTGGCAGCTTGCCTCGCACTCCCAACTTCATTATCGAAGCGGCCATGGCCCTATTAATCTAACCTAACTTCACTAAACAAAATACAGAAACTCTCACTAAACTAACCTAAGACATCATCCACTTGGTTAGTTCAGTGATAAGTTAGATTAATGGGGTCATGACAGCTTCCCTTGTCCCTCAAAATTCATTTCAATGATGAGGTGAAGCCGCCTTGCAGATTGGCAACGCCACCCAATGTAATGCCCTGGTTTCGTACCAAAAATGCCCTGTGTTTTTCACACCCGAAGAAATGTAGTCTGATAAAAGAGAGAGGCAAGCTGGTGCATGACAAGCACTATGACAAGCTGGTGCATACTTGAAGAAGGAGGAACCAGAGACACGGATGAGATTGGGAGGGAATTGTTGTGTCCCTCCCAATCTCCTCCATGTCTCTGGTTCCTCCTTCTTCAAAATGTAGTCTGCTACATGGAAGCTTGTGTCAATAAGTAAGCTGAAAACTTCAGTGTTGGATTTTTGTACTGTTAGTGCTTTCCGTGGATGTCGACAAGACCCTTTCTTGTGTTGTTACCAAAAATAG